>NC_064614.1:426562597-426874653 GCF_023898315.1 Schistocerca nitens | reverse complement strand
AGCCTTCTCCAGATTAATCAAAGCCTGATGTACTTTTTCTTCAAGTGACATCTCTCCCCTGAGTATCTTGGACAATGGTTTTTCCTGCTGATTGACCTGTTATCGTTTTAAACATCAATACAGTAGGTGTGAAACCAGTTGAAGTGTGTGTAAGCTGTTAATGATTTGTTGAAATGGCAAGATGACCTCAACTCATTTTGTGTGCTTCTGGGTTGTATAGTTGCGTACAAACCTGTTAAATTCGTTGGATATCATTTCCAGTGGGATTGCATCAGGGTGAAGCCTGGATACTAATATATGTTTCGTCTTGCTTGTGTTAGTAAATTCCTTCCATCTATTGCCTATAAAGTATGTTGCATTGTGTTGTTGTGTCTCATCCTGCATAAGCAGAACCTTAATTTCATAATTCGGTCGGTACTATGAATTCCAAGAATTCGCCCAATTCCAAGAATTCACCCTTGAGGTAACCTCGACAATGAGTTTGCAGTTATGTTTTGTTTGCCCTTCATGTATACAATTTCAAAACTGAATTCCTGCAAGTACTTGTACAACCTTGATGTAAAAATTTGCATATCAACAGAAAAAAAGTCCTTGATGTTCACAGTAGACTTTGGTGTGCTTGCCCTATAAGTAGTAATCAAATTTCTTAAATTCCACTCGAGACCCTCGAGTTCTGCCATGTAATATGACCATTTGGATTCAGAAAGTGTTAAACTATCAAAACTGATTATCTTAGTTGTCAGTTACCCAACATCTTCAGTGATCTGAAATGTGTGTTCCTAGTCCCTCTGAAGGAGCATCTGTACTCGAGCAAAAATTCTCTGACCTGTCAGGATGATGTACTATTTTTCACATAGTAAGGCTTCCTCTATTTTCTTGAAGTCTGCTTGATATTTATCAGTCCATATCAAGGGATTGTTTTTCCTCAAAAGATTCAGCAATGCATCACTACCCCAATAACTGATCTGGAATGAATTTCCTAAAAACGAAACCTAATCCATATGTGCCTTTATTTGTATTTTACTCTGTGGTAGTGGGATGTGTTTGATTGCATCAAGTTTTCCTGGAACAAGTAGTATACCCTGTGGTGAGATAATATGACCGAGGAATTTGACCTTTTCTTTTCCAAACTCCGACTTCATTAAATTGACTGTGACATCATATTTTGCAAATCGGTATAACACATGTGCCAAAAGCCTCACATATTCCACTCATGTGGGAGTAGCTATTAACAGGTCATGAACACAGAGTGTGACTCTGCTAAGGTGTTCTGGTCCCAAAACTTTGTCCTATGTGGAAATTAAAACACTGTATAAGTACATGGTGAAAAACCTCCAGGATATCGTAAAATTAAGACTTATTAAAAAACAAAAAAATGAAACACCGATTGATCATAAGCATTGACAAAGCAGTTAATTAGGAATTGCAGTAAGGGGCAGACAAATGAAAAAAAAAAGCATTCATTCAATTTTTTTTGTACATGATTTTGTTTTTACACACTCCCTTCGATGTCAAAGTTCTGTTAAGTAGTGCCATGCAGAGGATGACAGGCTACGAGTATTTTGTTCACATATGTTTGAAATAAGAAAGAAATTTGATACCAGTATTAAGTGTTTCTTATGCAAGTGAAGTGAAACCAAATAAGGAGGATTTTCTTAATTATGATAAGTGCCAGTGTACTGGAGTGTGCTGCCTGCAGCTACAATTGAAGAAGTAAGAAACGAAGTCCGATAGCCTAAAAATTCATATAAGCACAGAACATTTCTAATAACGCAATCATGTTATATCAATTTAAAAAGTGTTTTCATATGCATATTTAATAATATTTATTTATGTATTTATTTTTTATTATTAGAACACAATGCCCACACCCATGTTCAAACCAAATGGCAAAATGCAAAATTGTAGCCCCTGTCCCCTCAAAGGCATACTTCCTACTGTCTTTATGTAATGCTACTTGCCAATACAACACTTTGAAATCAACTATAGAATGGTATTTAACATAAAGAAATTTCAGTAACTATTCTTTGAGGCTGTCATGTCATGTCCAGACAGGAACAATGATTTTATTTATACTTAGGGTCTCAAGGACAAGGCTGATGCTACCATTGGGCTTGGCAATAGCAAAAATAGGGCTACAATATGGGGAACAGAAGGGTGTATGATCTTCCAATTTATCATTCTTTCAATTTCTTTCCTCACAGATTCTTTTTTTACCCAAGGACTTGGATATGGGGAAAAGTGGGTCATCTCGTGTGGGTAAATGTCCACCCACACTTCTAACCCTAAATATTTGTGTGTAGTGAAGTATTATTTCTTGTAACTCCTCTGTCCAATCCTGTGACAAACAAGAAGATTCATTCACCTTGGTCCAGACAATCTCTGGGTTCATGTCTGCTACAGATAGCTGCTCACCCCTTTATGTATTAAGAAACAGTCTGGGTATGAGAATTGTACTCTCATATCAGTACTTGCTTCGAGTGTATTTTCAGTCATGCATGTTGTAATTAAATTTACTGATAACCTCTGTTCATTGATTATAAAGAAACATTTTCCTTGCCCTGTGTCAAAAGGTATCCATTCCAATAAGATAGTTTACTACATGTTTTCCACTACCAGAAAAATACTAGAGAAAAATTGCTGATGGTAATGGGTATTAGTGCCTGAAGTTTAACTGCTTTTGACTTGTTCCCCACTGCGGTCAGAATATGACAATTCTGCACCATGAAATTTGCTGTATAACATCATCTTTGCTGCTCATTGAACAGACCTTGTGATATTACATTTGTTGATGCATTCATGTCAGGTACCACAGGTACATCAAAATCATATCTGGGCATTAATTACAGCTTGCATTGACTCCTCATTATCCTTTTTTAAGTTGTATACATCTTCCCAGCACAGATCTCCTTTCGTATCTACCTTTGGTAATACCAGGGAAAGTAACTTGAAATAAATGTCATTGTTGTTGTTGTGGTCTTCAGTCCTGAGACTGGTTTGATGCAGCTCTCCATGCTACTCTATCCTGTGCAAGCTTCTTCATCTCCCAGTACCTACTGCAACCTACATCCTTCTGAATCTGCTTAGTGTATTCATCTCTTGGTCTCTCCCTACGATTTTTACCCTCCACGATGCCCTCCAATACTAAATTGGTGATCCCTTGATGCCTCAGAACATGTCATACCAACCGATCCCTTCTTCTGGTCAAGTTGTGCCACAAACTCCTCTTCTCCCCAATCCTATTCAGTACCTCCTCATTAGTTATGTGATCTACCCATCTAATCTTCAGCATTCTTCTGTAGCACCACATTTCGAAAGCTTCTATTCTCTTCTTGTCCAAACTATTTACCGTCCATGTTTCACTTCCATACATGGCTACACTCCATACAAATACTTTCAGAAATGACTTCCTGACACTTAAATCTATACTCGATGTTAACAAATTTCTCTTCTTCAGAAATGCTTTCCTTGCCATTGCCAGTCTACATTTTATATCCTCTCTACTTCAACCATCATCGGTTATTTTGCTCCCCAAATAGCAAAACTCCTTTACTACTTTAAGTGTCTCATTTCCTAATCTAATACCCTCAACATCACCCGACTTAATTTGACTACATTCCATTATCCTCGTTTTGCTTTTGTTGATGTTCATCTTATATCCTCCCTTCAAGACACCATTCATTCCGTTCAACTGCTCTTCCAAGTCCTTTGCTGTCTCTGACAGAATTACAATGTCATCGGCGAACCTCAAAGTTTTTATTTCTTCTCCATGGATATTAATACCTACTCCGAATTTTTCTTTTGTTTCCTTTACTGCTTGCTCAATATACAGATTGAATGACATCGGGGAGAGGCTACAACCCTGTCTTACTCCCTTCCCAACCGCTGCTTCCCTTTCATGTCCCTCGACTCTTATAACTGCCATCTGGTTTCTGTACAAATTGTAAATAGCCTTTCGCTCCCTGTATTTTACCCCTGCCACCTTTAGAATTTGAAAGAGAGTATTCCAGTCAACATTGTCAAAAGCTTTCTCTAAGTCTACAAATGCTAGAAACGTAGGTTTGCCTTTCCTTAATCTTTCTTCTAAGGTAAGTCGTAAGGTCAGTATTGCCTCACGTGTTCCAGTATTTCTACGGAATCCAAACTGATCTTCCCCGAGGCCGGCTTCTACTAGTTTTTCCATTTGTCTGTAAAGAATTTGTGTTAGTATTTTGCAGCTGTGGCTTATTAAACTGATTGTCCGGTAATTTTCACATCTGTCAACACCTGCTTTCTTTGGGATTGGAATTATTATATTCTTCTTGAAGTCTGAGGGTATTTCACCTGTTTCATACATCTTGCTCACCAGATGGTACAGTTTTGTCAGGACTGGCTCCCCCAAAGCCGTCAGTAGTTCCAATGGAATGTTGTCTACTCCGGGGGCCTTGTTTTGACTCAGGTCTTTCAGTGCTCTGTCAAACTCTTCACGCAGTATCGTATCTCCCATTTCATCTTCATCTACATCCTCTTCCATTTCCATAATGTTGTCCTCAAGTACATCGCCCTTGTATAGACCCTCTATATACTCCTTCCACCTTTCTGCTTTCCCTTCTTTGCTTAGAACTGGGTTTCCATCTGAGCTCTTGATGTTCATACAAGTGGTTCTCTTATCTCCAAAGGTCTCTTTAATTCTCCTGTAGGCAGTATCTATCTTATCCCTAGTGAGAAAAGCCTCTACATCCTTACATTTGTCCTCTAGCCATCCCTGCTTAGCCATTTTGCACTTCCTGTCGATCTCATTTCTGAGACGTTTGTATTCCTTTTTGCCTGCTTCATTTACTGCATTTTTATATTTTCTCCTTTCATCAATTAAATTCAATATTTCTTCTGTTACCCAAGGATTTCTACTAGCCCTCGTCTTTTTACCTATTTGATCCTCTGCTGCCTTCACTACTTCATCCCTCAAAGCTACCCATTCCTCTTCTACTGTATTTCTTTCCCCCATTCCTGTCAATTGTTCCCTTATGCTCTCCCTGAAACTCTGTACAACCTCTGGTTCTTTCAGTTTATCCAGGTCCCATCTCCGTAAATTTCCACCTTTTTGCAGTTTCTTCAGTTTTAATCTACAGGTCATAACCAATAGATTGTGGTCAGAGTCCACATCTGCCACTGGAAATGTCTTACAATTTAAAACCTGGTTCCTAAATCTCTGTCTTACCATTATATAATATATCCGATACCTTTTAGTATCTCCAGGGTTCTTCCATGTATACAACCTTCTATCATGATTCTTAAACCAAGTGTTAGCTATGATTAAGTTGTGCTCTGTGCAAAATTCTACCAGACGGCTTCCTCTTTCATTTCTTAGCCCCAATCCATATTCACCTACTACATTTCCTTCTCTCCCTTTTCCTACACTCGAATTCCAGTCACCCATGACTATTAAGTTTTCATCTCCCTTCACTATCTGAATAATTTCTTTTATTTCATCGTACATTTCTTCAATTTCTTCATCATCTGCAGAGCTAGTTGGCATATAAACTTGTACTACTGTAGTAGGTGTGGGCTTCGTATCTATCTTGGCCACAATTGCGTTCACTATGCTGTTTGTAGTAGCTTACCCGCATTCCTATTTTCCTATTCATTACTAAACCTACTCCTGCATCACCCCTATTTGATTTTGTATTTATAACCCTGTATTCACCTGACCAGAAGTCTTGTTCCTCCTGCCACTGAACGTCACTAATTCCCACTATATCTGACTTTAACCTATCCATTTCCCTTTTTAAATTTTCTAACCTACCTGCCCGATTAAGGGATCTGACATTCCACGCTCCGATCCGTAGAATTCCAGTTTTCTTTCTCCTGATAACGACATCCTCTTGAGTAGTCCCCGCCCGGAGATCCGAATGGGGGACTATTTTACCTCCGGAATATTTTACCCAAGAGGACACCTTCATCATTTAATCATACAGTAAAACTGCATGCCCTCGGGAAAAATTACGGCCGTAGTTTCCCCTTGCTTTCAGCCGTTCGCAGTACCAGCACAGCAAGGCCGTTTTGGTTATTGTTACAAGGCCAGATCAGTCAATCATCCAGACTGTTACCCTTGCAACTACTGAAAAGGCTGCTGCCCCTCTTCAGGAACCACATGTTTGTCTGGCCTCTCAACAGATACCCCTCCGTTGTGGTTGTACCTACGGTACGGCTATCTGTATCGCTGAGGCACACAAGCCTCCCCACCAACGGCAAGGTCCATGGTTCATGGGGGGGGGGATAAATGTCATACCTCCACCTATTTTATTGGACTGCAAATGGCCCTTATTGTGACCTATTTAAGTTTTCCTGATTGGTTGGAGTTTATCCTCTTGATTGCCAGTAACTTCAACTACTTTCACATTGAGGATTTGACCTTGCCAGTTTGTGTTCTGTATTAAATGCACCTTGATCTTGACTCCCACTGGCTATATAATTGTCATTGGACTGATTATATTTGCCAGGTAGAGGACTGCCGATGTTCTATTTGCGGTCAGTTCCTGCCAATTACTCTATTGGTTATTGCCAGCTGCGGTGGGTGCATTGTGAACTTGTTGACCACAGTCCCTCTGTTCAGTATAAACCAGTCTGTTGTAATTATTTGATTTTGGTTTCCCTTTTTGCCATAATTATGACTGCCAACCGTGTTTGTTATTGCTACTGTTGCCATTCTACTGCTGACTATTTTGTGGAGGCACACAATGCATATTAATGTTCTGTGGTTGCGATGGCCCGTCTTCATATATTAGGTCAAAGTAAAAATTCATTTATCTCTCACCCACCTAAAAAGTAATTATATGTTTTCATAAGCACACACACCACTATTTTGACACTTTTTTTTTTCTTCTTAAGTTGATGAAGAGCAGTGCACCCATAGAATTCTGGGTCTTGAATAGCTGCATACTTGAAGATTCGATGCATCCATGTAATCCTCTCCCTCCCTTTGATGTAGATGATGGTATCCATGTATTTAAATAATTAATCCAATGCCACCAGGATATACCATGATCCATCCCACTGAATTCAATACAAGAAATGAGTTAACCACTTCACACCTGTCCGTGCTTTAATGCACTTCACATCCTCGAAAGACTTTGATGAAGCAATGCTTTCTGAGAACGTCTATTAAATCAGCATCTTCTGTATGAACCATCTGCATTCGTCATCATAGAAACATTAAACGCTGCAATGATTTTCATGCTTTGGTATAAGCCAAAGTATGATTATGTGAGTAGAAGGGTAATGATGGTTCTGGTATATTTTGTTTGTGTGGCATGAATACGTTCAGGGGCAAGCAGACATTCAAGGGCTAATTATCACCCTCCCCCTCTGCTCAACCTATTGTTATGCTAATTGATTTATGACACCCTGGGGATAATCCACCCTTCTGATAAACCCCTGGTATTGAGACTTATGCTGGCTTACCTATATAGGTGTCTGTTTTAGTTTTGTCTGTTTATTTTTATTCATTAATTCGCCTATGTAGTTTATGGCAAAGATTAAAATACAGTTTACCCACAGTAATCAATCCTGCAGAGATAGCAAGAAAAAATGAAGAACATTAATTTTTTATGCTTTGTAAAAAGACTTATCGGATGTTTAATCAGTCTTGTACTGTTTGCCTTTTCCCGTCTATGATAAGAGAGTGGATGTGGATTTCTGTTTCGTTCACTAATGTGAAATATATTAATTCTTATGGTACAAAGTTAATGTTGTGTATTAGTTCCTTATTTCACCTGATCTATCTGTGTGTGTCACTGGTACCTGTAATACTTCAGAAAGCAAGCAATTGAAGCAGAGCAAGCTGGACACTGTAACATTGGTTTTAAAGAAGAAGTACTTAAGGGGGGACACTGTCACAAGTGGTAAAATACCAGTGGTCACAGGTGTCAGATGGATACCTTTTTTAGGATAGGCAAGGGGGAAAGAAAACAAGTTTTAAGAGGGATTGGCAGACATACTCAGCTTGAGAAAACAGATGAACAGGAGTCAGATTTTAGCATACAGCCTCCATTTAAACAATGTTTAACAGAAAGTAATCAGAAACTGCCAGTTCATCTTCGCCAAAGCGGTTATAATCCCATTAGTATACAGTATCAGTTATCATTATTACACCAGAACATTCCAGGACTCAGAAATAAAGTTCATGAACTACTCATTTGTATCGATGAAATGAATTCATCTAACCAAATTGACATAATCTGCCTCTCTGAACACCAAGTAACCACTGGAATAGATATGTTAGACATTTCAGGATTTAATATAGCTTCCTACTTCTGCTGAGTATATATGGATGGAGGAGGAGTTGCCACATTTATTAAAAACTGCCATAAATTCAAGAACATTGACATTAATAAATTCTGTTTAGAGCAGCATCTAGAAGCATGTGCAACAGAAGTAGAGTTCCATAACAGATCCTATATAATAGTAACTATTTACCGAGTACCTGCAGGAAATTATAATCTATTCATAAATCATCTAGAAGCTCTTTTGGGTTATTTAACAGGAAGAAACAAAGAAATTTTGATTGCTGGTGACTTTAATACAGATTTTCTAATGCAATCTTCCAGTAAACATTTACTGCAGTTAGTAATATTGTCTTTCAATCTAACTCACACTGTAAACTTTCCAACTAGGGTCACTAAATCCTCAAGGACAGCCATTGATAACATTTTTGTAGACAAATCAAAGGAACAAAATCATATCATGAAACCTGTAATAAATGGACTATCAGATCATGACATGCAGCTCCTTGTTTTAGATGTAAATTCTAAGCAGATTATCAAGACTGCTAAATCTGAGTTCAGGAGAGTAGTCAATCAACCAAAAATTGAGTGTTTTAGAAAACTGCTCAAAGATATGAACTGGAAAGATGTTTATAGTGCTCATGACATGAATGAAAAATATAACACATTCATGAACAATGTCAGTACCATGTTTGAAAACTGTTTTCCTCTAAAAGTTACATAAATTAAACAGAAGTCTATAATAAAACCATGGATAACACAAGGATTAAAGATTTCCTGAAAGACAAAAAGG
This sequence comes from Schistocerca nitens, assembly GCF_023898315.1. NCBI lineage: Eukaryota > Metazoa > Arthropoda > Insecta > Orthoptera > Acrididae > Schistocerca > Schistocerca nitens. Next base: position 426,865,599 of record NC_064614.1, on the reverse strand, counting down.
AAAATGTATCTGTCGACCAAGAAAAGCTCCAATGCTGATGATTTAGCTAAATACAAGGAATACTGTAAAATATTAAAAAAAGTAATTCAGACATCTAAACAAATGCACTACGAGAAGAAGATAGCAATGTCAGGGAACAAAATAAAAACAATATGGGATATAGTGAAAGAGGAGACTGGTAGAACCAGAAAGGAACAGGAGCAAATAGCATTAAGGGTAGACGACACATTAGTAAGTGATGGGCATAGTGTAGCAAATCTATTTAACAAGTACTTTATATCTGTTACTGATAGAATGGGATTGTCAGGATCAGTAAATAAAGCCCTTGAATATCTGAAACTAGCCTTTACAAATAGCTTCAGGTACATGAATATGTCACTCACTTCACCAAAAGAAATAACTTCCATAATAAAATCTTTAAAAACAAAGCACTCTAGTGGTGACGATGAAATATCAACAAAGTTAATTAAGGCATGTTCTTGTGTGTTTTGTACAATTCTAAGTTACTTGTGTAACCAGTCAATTATAACTGGGACATTTCCTGACAGGCTAAAATATGCAGATGTTAAGCCTCTATTCAAGAAAGGGGATGAAGAGATACCATCAAACTACAGACCGATTTCACTTTTGCCAGCATTCTCAAAAATTTTAGAAAAAGATATGTAAAGGCAGCTTCTCAACCATCTGACCACAAATAACATATTATCAAGAACACAGTTTGGATTTCTGAAGGATTCTGATATCGAGAAGGCTATTTACACCTACAGTGAAAATGTACTTAATTCATTAAATAACAAATTACAAGCAGCAGGTATTTTCTGTGATTTGTCAAAGGCATTTGATTGTGTGAGCCACAACATCCTTTTAAATAAATTAGAATTCTATGGTGTCATGGGCAGTGTTGCAAAATGGTTCAAGTCATACCTCGCTAACAGGAAACAAAGGGCGTCAGTGAAAGTGACTAGTGAATTAAGTCATCAGCCATCATCAGAATCGGTAGAAATTACATGTGGTGTCCCACAAGGTTCCATCTTAGGGCCATTGCTTTTTCTTGTGTACATTAATGGTCTCTCATCAGTTACACTGCCAGAAGCAGAGTTCGTTTTGTTTGCAGATGACACAAGTATTGCACTAAATAGTATGTCAAGTGTAGTTCTAGAAAGATCTGCTAATTATATTTTCATGGATATTAATAAATGGTTTCAATCCAACTCACTGACATTAAACTTCAAAAAGACTCGCTATATGCAATTCAGAACCTGTAAGAGGTTTCCACCCAGCATATGCATAAAATATGAAGAAGAGCAGATAGAAGAGGTTGACAGTCTCAAATTCCTGGGATTAAAACTTGATAATAAATTCAGTTGGGAGGAGCACAGCACACAATTGCAGAAGTGCCTTAACAAATCTGTATTTGCAATTCGAGTGTTAGCTGACATAGGCGACATAAAAATGGAAAATTTTGTATACTTTGCCTACTTTTATTCCATAATGTCATATGGTATAATATTTTGGGGTAATTCTTCAAGTAAAAAAAAGTTTTAAGAGTCCAAAAGCGTGTAATACGTATTATTTGTGGAGTAAATTTATGGACGTCCTGTAGAAACCTCTTCAAAGAACTGGGTATACTAACTACTGCCTCTCAGTATATTTACTCCTTAATGAAATTTGTCCTAAATAATATATCTTTTTTTCCAACAAACATCTCAGTTCATACATGCAATACCAGGAACAAAAACGATCTGCACAAAGACTTAAAAGCACTTACTTTAGTTCAAAAAGGGGTCCACCACGCAGGAACACTCATCTTCAATAATTTGCCAGCAAACATAAAAAAATGAGTTACAAATAAAGATCAGTTTAAAAGGAGCCTGAAAGACTTACTAGTGGTCAACTGCTTCTACTCCATTGACGAATTTTTAATAGAAACAAATGATGTATTGTATATATTCATACTATTAGTATTGTTATTTCAGCTTAAAAAAATATTGACATGTTCCACATCCAGGAGGATCTCGTTAGCATGGATTACTGGAACTAAAAACTAATCTAATCTAATCTAGGAGGTAAATAACTTCAAGTCTTGCACAACTATTGACTAATAATATAATTTTATATGTTACAGATTTTTCATGTGTACAAAAAATCATAAGCCTGACAGTCGGTAGTGTGTGTAACTGCATGTAAAGTAGCTGAGGCACACACTCCTGAGCAAACTCACTATTGTTGTGCCTCTTATGTGGTGTTAGCAAATTTTCATCATAATTATTATTCATAAAATTATTAATTAAATCAGGAGAACTTGTGACCATTCCCTGCACAGTGCCAGACAGATTAAACAGGAGCAATAATTAAATGATATAAAATATATTATGTAGCATTCTATTGTACTAATTGTTTTTTATTTAACTTTGTTTTATGATTTAAATAACATTGCTAAGAGAAAACTGAGGGCAAATATCACATGGTAGGCATAAATTACAAATGATTAACCAGAGGAGTTGTACCAACAACATTTAAGAAGATTGTCCATAAGGTGGGAAAGAAATCCAACTTATACCTCACATAACTGTGCTTGGTAACGCCTTGATCAAAAATTGGTATCAGTACCTCACCCTTTCCAATCATTAACCTGAAGCACTTTTTTAAAACCAATAGAGATTTGAGTTAAAAGTATTTTGATTTTTTGAACTGTGGGTACAAAAATTGTAAATGGCAACACTAAGCTGCGATACTGACATAGAATACATCATGTACTGATAAGGGAAATTCTTGCAATACATTTTAAGGTTAAAACTCAATTTTACTTCATATTTACAACCTTAAAAATTTTTTAAAAAATGGAACCACTTAAAAAGGTTGTGTGGACTAATGTAAATAGTGTAGAGGTACAAGACATCACCACAGTGGATGTGACAACAGATGATAGTGACACCAAAAAGGTCAATAATATCAGTGGCAGCTGGAAATATTACACAGATTCAGTTTATGCTGATGACAATAATGTCTTACTTCATGATGCTACCATACAGTAGATGAGATTAGTTCCAAAATGTCACAGAGAAGCATTTTCTCGTGGAAAGACAGTGAAAGTGACACTAGTGTGGAAACATAAATTCCAATTACTCTCTTGTCATGAGAACTTGTTTCAAACATAACAGAACAAGACAAAGTAGGCACACAAGGTGCTAATGCATCATCAATGTTTTCCATGCAGGATGTATGTAAAGATCTCACTGACCTAATGAAGAATTTATTTAATAATTTTTCTACACAACAAACCGAAAAACCTGAAAAATTTTGTGATTTTAAAAATGAACAAAGCAAACATTTGTGATTTTAAGAATGACCTATCACAGAGGTTCGATAATTTAAATCAAAATCTATACGCTGACCTTTCTAATGATTTAACATGCAACTTGCAAATATGGGGAAGAAATTAAAGGTGGAATTATTTATTGGTTTGTCTCAGGAGATAAACGACCTAGATCAAAAAGTGTCATCTATCAATGGCTCACAAGATGAGGTGGCAGGTAAAATGAAGATCATGAGTGATGTGCAGACTCAGATACAAGAGGTTCAGTCAGAAATTTGCAGAAATTTAGAAACTATGACAGGTGCTGTTAATGAGTTGCAATCTGTATGTAAAGACATTCTGGAAGAAGTATGGAAGCTGTCAGCAAAACTGAAGAATTTAGGTTTAAGCACTAAGTTAATAAAGAAAGCACATGAAAAAATCAAAAAGAAAGTGAAGAATTTAAAGGACAGGGCTGAAGCGGGCATGCTAGATAAGGATATGACCAATGCACAGAAGGCGGTACAAGAGTATAAGACCTATGTTGAAGCGGTTCAAAGATGTAGGAAGGAAAGGGAAAACGAATTAATTTGCTAGGATTCACCTAGGCTTAAAGGTAGCTGAAGGGAAGTTGCTGAGCGGTCTAATTAATGTTGTGGATGTCACAAGAGAGATGCCTATAGTGAGCATTCATGTGCACTTGGTCAGGATAGACAGTGGCAATACTAATCAGACTTTTGTTACCAGCTCTTCAGATAGAGAAGAAAGGAATTACAAAACGCAACAGGCACTGCCAATGCCAATACAAGTTGCACAACTATATCCACAGTGTAGTCAGGTACATCTGAAGAATTCTACATGGCAACAGACAATACTGCATGTTCATCTTCTTTATTAGTGGATGAGGGTCTGCTCCATCATAGGCAATTTTTGATTTTTTCAATAGAGGTTAAGAGAATGAACCCCACAGTATTTATCAGAGCGTTTTGCACTGCATAACCCAACAACTGGACATATGCACAGAATATCCAGCTCTTTGGGGGGTACACACAGGGTGATGTTTTATTGTGGGCAAAAGATATGGTTGAGAGATGCCATATCTATGAGCAATTTTAATGAGCTGTCTTGGACAAATATTGGTCCACAGCAGGCCAAGAGAGACAACATCAAGAGCTTTTCATCCCATCACCTTCTAACAGTAAACATGGGGGACTCAGGAAGTATTTTGTAAAATACTTAAACAAAATGTGATATAGGACAAACCCAGTTTCCCACGTGGACATATTGAAAATACTGAAAAGTCGGCTGCCCACCCATGCCAGGGAAAAAGTGATTACAACACCTGAAAGTGATACAGAGTATTGCTTATCTGTACTCGACAGATATATGACAAAATTTCATTCTTTTTTTCCCTCATAACACTGATACAATTTGATTCTAGAGATACAATTTGCTTGTTCAAATACAATTTGGTCCTGAGATGGAGTTTGGATATTTTTCAGATAATATTTTTCAATGCAGAGATATCTTTTTTTTATTTACACACTATTACTAATACAATTTGCTTGATGACTGGAAAAGCATCCCACAGTTAACCCATCAACAGCACTGGTTGAGCACTTACAACCTGCAAGGCAGACAAGCACTAGCTGAAAATATTCTCAATTTTTTCGATGGGTAGCACTGGTTGAAAATATTCACACTTTTTTCCCCAAAGGACTGGGGGTTAAATATAGCTAACTAAAAACTAATCAAAGATTCTAAATCACCCACATTAAACTTCTGTTTGCATGGATCCATCATTTTAATGCGATTGTACACCACACTCAATAAGTCCATTATCATGAACATCAATTGGTCTCCTTTTTATTGTGCTATGTTTGGTTTGATTACAGTGTGCAAGTATTTGTAGGAGGATATCTGCCCATTTGTATGGAGCACAAAGATTAAAATGCATCCACATTTGACCTTTCATTGTTCTGTTCAGACATTCCACGATACTCGCATTCAGGTGCATAAATGTCGAACGGTGGTGTATTCCATACTGCCCATCACAGTCTTGAAGTTCCTATTGTAAAACTCTCCACCATGATCAGCTAAAATGCTATCCAGACGTAGATTCATTCCTGTCAGCAACAAATGCTCAAATATATTTGTGACGTCTCTCCCCTTTTTTGTTTTCACATGTAATGCCCAAGTAAATTTAGAGTTTGTATCAATGACCAATAAAATATACTTGAAACTATTATTTACACATGAATACTCCCTCATATCTATAAGATCAGCCTGCCATAGGTCATCCAAACCTTTAATCATAACTGGTCTACAAGGATACATTTAATGTGCTAGATTGTGTAGTCCTTGAACTACTGTCTCCATACTTATTTGATGATACCTCTCCTTCTAAATTCTGAAATTATTGCAAACACCTCATTCGAATGAACTTTATGACCACCAGCAGCTGATATCATGAGCAATCATAGCCAATATTTTAGATTATTAGGTAATCATAATAATATATGAACCGTGTGAATCAATTATTCACTCTTTTATGCTGAATGTTAATACCATCACTGCTGCTGTTTTCACAATCATCACCATATAATTTTCCCGAGCGCTACTGTAGAGAATCAGTAATTGGCTTAAAGGTTTCTCTTAGTCTTTGATCCCACTCCAGATGTCATAAACTTAGTAGCCATATTTTCTCTTGAACAGCCTTAGTGACTTTATACTTAGCTGACATCTTTTTATACATATACTAAGCAGCATTCTGTGTGGGGTGCACCTTATACAGGGTGAACATTAATAAAACAACAAACCACAGGGGCGGATTCATGAGTGAAAATGGAGGAAAAAAGTCCTATGCTCATGTGTCTTGAAATACATCGTTGCCATGGTAGATGGCACTGACAAACAACAGATCCTCTGATCATGTTTCTTGTGTTCCTTGTGTGTTGCAAGCTGTGTGACTGATGCAGTATAATGGAAGCAGCAGAATGGTCCAGTATTCATGTCAGTAACAAGCCAAAATGGCGTTTGTTTTCGCCTAAGTGGATGGAAACAGTAGAGAGGCAGCACAGCTATACCAAAACAAGTATCCTCGTAGACACCAATCAAATCAAGCAACATTTCAAGCCCTTTTTGGGAGTTTGTGTGGTCATGGGTCCTTTCAGATATAAAACATCTAGGGAGGCAGCAGACTGTGTGTATACTAGATTTGGGGGACCTGGTTCTACAGGTTATTGAGATGAACCCTAGTAGCTGTAGCCAAGTGGCCTGCCAACATGGTGTAAGCCAAAGCATAATTATGTGAGCAGTAGGTTTATGGCAGGTCTGCTACATTTTGATTGTGCAGGTTGCATACATTCAGGGGCTAGCATACATTCAGGGGCAAATTATTACACTCCCCACACCTCTCCTTAACCTGTTGTTATGCTAACTGATTTATGACCTCCCTGTGGATAGTCTGCCCTTCTGAGAAACACTCACTATTCCTCATCCACCTCCTCTTAAGCTTAAGTGGTTTATGGCTCCCTGTAAATACCTGTTGTTCTGTTAATTGGTTTATAAAACCCTGAGGGTAGCTTTATGACCCCCTGGTGTTAAACCCTCCATCTGAGAAACCTCCTATCCCTCCACATCCCCCATCTTCCCCACCCATATGGAGGAATGGGACATCCTTTGGTAGTGGCACTGTGAACTAGTTCAGTCAATACCAGAATGTCAAGGTGAGCGCGTACACGAAATTTTTCCTACAAGACAACATCTCTAATCTGCAGTAGTATAATCATGTAGTTAGAACATCTAGTTACATGACAAGGTAATACTTGCCTTCCAGTCCAACATGATCAGTGTAGACCCGTAGTTTCCGAACATTTTTCCAGATTTGGAGAGGCTGAGTTCTTACCACAAATTTCCAACAGGGTAGCACCAAAATAAAAAAAACGAAACTACCCTATGTCCTTCCTCTGCAATAGCTCAGCACAGATTGAGTTTATCCCACCAATTTCCAAATTGGAGAGGTGAGATGGGGATTGGAGGAGGGGTGGGAGGACGTGTGGTCTTCCCAGAGGGGAGGGGTTAATTAACTGATCAATTTAATTTAGTAGTCAATTAATTTGATCTTAGAAGCTTACTTCTATCAACAACGTGTAGGGGGAGGGGCTGGTGATTTTCCAGAGGGATGGGGAAGGGGGAAGGGCATGGAGGGATGGAGGGTTTCTCTAAAGGAGAGATTATCCCCATGCGGTCATAAATCAAACTGCAGGGTGTCATAAACCAATTAACAGAACAAAAGGTATCCCCCGGTTGTCATAAACCAAGGGATGGTGGATGGGTAGAGGTCATTTATTATCAGGTGATCATAAATCAATTATCATAGCAATAGGTTCAGGAGAAGGGGTGGGGGTAATTTGCTCCTGAATGTATGATTGCCCATGAATTTATAAAACCAGCACAAACAAAATGCAGCAGAACTGCCATTGACCTTCTACTTACGTGTATCCTGCATGACAGTCTGCTATCCCTCCCACCTGCAATCTCATGAAGCCACTTTGAATATCTGTTGTGACGTGGATGCGATGCAGCTCTTTACTGTGTTCCATGATGATTTGTTGTCATTGCATGTACACTGTCCCTTTATAGACACATGTTCATAGGACCTTTCTTCCTCCATTTCCAATTAGGAATCCGTCCCTACAGCTTGTCATTTTTATTAATTTTCACCCTTATACACATTCCTTTCTATTGCATTGATCTTTACAGTTAAGTCACTTACTTTCTTTTCAGTTACATTAACCCCATAATTTAATGTACTGATCAATCTCACAAGGGTCTGACAATATGTCAGTAGTTCCTTGTATACACTCACAGCTTTATGTGCAGGAGCCTGAATTTTTCGACCTATACACAAGCAAATGTCGTGTTCTTGTATACTCACGCTTCATTTGCATGTGGAGTTGTACATGGTGTGTTGTGTACTGATGTAGTCAGCTCTTGTCATATCGCCTGTACCTACCATAATTCAGTCTTCTTGTTTTATCAGTAACAAGAAACCCATACTGTCTGTGATTACAGCAATCTTCACACATATATTCACGAATTCATTGGATGACATATCAGTTCCTATATGTGCTTGGTACATTTGCTTCAAATTGAAACTGTCTTGTTTGAAGGCTATAATGAGGTTTGCATTATATCTCACCAGCTGCTTTGGGACTCTGAAATGTGTCAGACACAAATAACATATGTCAACACATATATGCTGGCCAAAGCAAAAATATCTTAGAATTTGATGCCAGTTTTCCACAGAAACATCATCGAATATGAACACAGTGTTTGGCTTTACTTTTACCAGTGGAGGGATATCACTACTTTTAATGAATCATTGATACGTTGCAGCATCTCCTGCAATAGTTGGTATTTGGGCTGAAACAGCATTTCTGAAAATACACAGACATGCTCAATGGTAACATTTGTCTTCTCGCAGGTGGCTGGACCTACAACTATCACTCATATATTACTGGAAAGGAGTAGCCCATTCTTCTTCTTCTTCTTCTTCTTCTGAACTTCCACACCATCACATGATCAGTTGCTTACAAGAGAATCCGTATGACGCGGATGCTTCACCCACCCTGGCATGATATTGAGTACATCAGGTATTGGAGTGCAACGTGTTTTTATAGAAAGAAAGTTTTAATAACAATAATAATAATAATGATAATGATAATGATGATGATAATATATGTAGCCGCTACAGTGCAATCACCTTACTGACTGTGCTACAGTGGCTACATTATAATGAGAGGGTTATGAAGTAGGGAATAAAACACAATTTCCAATACTATATATACCCTCACGTCCAGAAAAACAGCAAACCTTGAACAACTAGAGACAGGTCATGTACAAATTCCAGACCAACATTGATATCACAGCACAACAACACCTACCTGTAAAATGTCCCTGCAGCTCTCGTTATTGCTGTAAACCGAAGGTAATGGATCAGTGTGACTTGAGCAGACATGCAGGATGTCTTGCAGATGTATGAACAAACCATACTGTCAAATCAGTGAATTTGAAAGAGGCCACAATATTGGAATGAGAAAATGTGATTCATGCATCTGAGAAACTGCTGCTTGTGTGGGACAGAGTGTTTTGGTAGATCAACAGGTGTGTGCAGAATGGTTCATGGAAGGCTGTAGTACATTGTACACTATCAGGGGTGACAGTCTGTCTCCATTTATTATGGCACAAGTTACGTGCACATCATCCATCTCCACCTACCTTTGACGAATGTGAAGAAACATGCTGGACAGCAGTGGTGTATGGGACAATGTCACTGAGGACAGGAGTGGCATCAGATAGTGTATTTAGATGAATCCAGGTTCTGTTTGTTTGAAAATTATGGCCACATTTTGGTTCACCGCAGACAGGGGGAGAGGCATCACAATGACTGTATTTGCACAAGACATACAGCACCAAGTCAGTGCATTGCAGTGTGTGGTGCTATCAGAGTTGGTGTGTGTCCGGAGCACCATGACCTGTGTGACCAGTAGCCATACCCTTTCTGCACAGCACCCCAGACCCCATTTTTCAGCAAGACAATGCACGAACACATGTTGTTGCACAAACAGTAAAAGTCCAGGAGAGACAGAGATTGGTTATATTCTGTAGTCATCTGAGCATTGATGTAGGATATTGCATGACATAGATCTTCCCATTCGAGCTCAGTAAACTGCACTATAACACTCTTCGTGGCGTTTTCAGTCTCCATCATCACACGGCACTCACTGTCCGCTGCTTCTATGCCTATATTTAGATGCTTTGTCCACTAGCAGTTAAATTATACGCGGAAGTGAACAGCAGTAGTGCACAGGGAGCAACTGATAACTTCTCATCCACCACATTTACACTCTGTACTTGCAGTATCACTGGAATGTTCCGTATTTCAATGGATGGTGTTGATGTTAAAATCCAGTTCTGACTTCCACCATGCTGCATGAGACCCCCGATGAACTTCTCTGAGCCAGGGATAGGTTGGGTGTCTTCACTGATGAGTGGAAGAGGCAATAGCAGTCCCCTGTCCTTCTCCAACATGCTGAATAGCTGCGCTACAGGATCCCATATGATGGCAATGACTGCAGGTCCTGGCATGCTGGAGGCTGCTGCTGATACAGGTCCTGACAAGCCAAAGTTTGCTGCCACTTGTGTGGGTCTGGACCTGCTGGAGACTGCTGAATTAAGAAGAAGGAGAACCATTATGTGTGATAATAGTCATAATAATAGCAACTATGGACAGACATAAACAGACACATGTGATGAGTACTTACTTCTCTGCTTCTTCCTATACCGCTGGGAAGCGCTGCATGATCTTCGCTGCTGCTGTTGTTGACATCTCATGATCCTTCCACTGCCTGAGACCGGCAGGCTATCGTGTTCACCTTATATGCCTGACATCATGACCACATGGATGGATACCATTGGTTCCCACCAATTTTTTTTTTTTTTTTTTTTTTTCCCATGTCACAATTTCGGGCACACTCTGGTTGTGGTATTGTGAACTAGGTCAGTTGGGCTGAGATTGTTGAAGAGCACACATTTGTCTCTTAGGCATATTGAGTGGCCATTTCCAAAAAGCTAGACAGTTCCAACACAAGCAACCATCCGCATGAGTTTGTAAATGCGTCTTCAAACCCTCCCACAGCATCACCATTATTTGCAGAAATGTATTCTTCTTCTTACACTCCTCCATTATCTTTCCTTTCCAACCCTCATGTAGGGCACTTTGGACACAATCCTCAGCTGCATGCTTGAATAAATGAAAACTGACCCAGAAACTCCCTTATTCCAATATTCACAAGGGTGCTTCACCCATGCTGCCATTATACTGACTACATGAGGTATTGGGATGCAATGGGCTTCTGTAAAAATAATCATAACAATAATAATAATATGTGTAGCCACTGTAGTGCAATCAATAATTAGCATGTTACTAACTGAACTACAATGGCCATACATCTGTACATTTTAATGATAGGTTTATGAAGCAAGAAAACACAATATTTACGATAGTATATTATTTTTTTATTTACACTACAGCAGTGGTACATAGGATGCAGTACATCAACGAAATCCGCTGGTTCTTTTCTTTTTTCCACAGCAGCACAATATCTCCTGAATAACTGTTTTTTTGTATCCACTAAATTCTGCTCTTTTTTCCACCAAATCGATAGGAGGATCACAAAATTCTGGAACACAGTCTGTAAATTTAGTGTGAATGGGCTCCATGCCTATTGGAGCAATAATAGCTGAATTTGGCACTGCATTGATACGTAAAGTGAAGCACTGTTCTAAATCATTCACATGTGTACTATACACTTGAAGATAGTTTCACAAAGTCATTGTAGACAGCTTCAGCACACAGCAGCCAGCAGTATAGTCTCTCTGACACAAGAGATATCACCATCCATAGTCGAAATAACTTCTTAACAGTAGAGTCCTGTAAATAAATGGATAGGTCTCCAGATTTCACCCTGACTTTTGTGTTATCGTACATTGACATGATGGATATCATCAGATCAAAACACTAATGTTCAGGGAAAGAAGACATGAGTTATACTCTGTAGTCGTCTGAACGTTAATGTAGATCATCGAATTGCATACTTCATCCCATTCTGACAGAGGGAACTGCACACTTTAGTACCCTACATCACATTATGAATCTCCTTCACATCATGCTAGCCACCATCTATGTTCAGATGCTTTAACCTGCTAACATTTAAATTATATGTACAACTGAATAGCAGCAGCACACTGGAGGCAATTGGTATCTCTTATCCACTATATCCACACTCCATCCTTGCAGTATCACTTGAATGTTCTGTGGTTCAGTGGATGGTGCGTGTGCTTCAGTCCAGTACTAACCTGCGCCCTGCTATTTGGCACCCCCAGTGCACTTTGGCAAGTCGTGGACAGGTATATCTGTGTTCTGCTGTTGGGTGTTGTCATTACACAAATCAATGAGTGGTACAGACAATAGCAGACTCTTGTCCTGCTCCAACATGCTGACCTGTTCTGATACAGGATCCCATGTGCTGGAGGTCACTGCTGCTGCAGGTCCCAACAAGCTGGGCTGTTGTGCTGCTGCAGTCTCAGCAAGCTGGAGGGCATTGCCGCTGCAAGTCCTGGTTGTGCTACTTAACGCGGGATACTAATAACAGCAACTACAGGCAGACAAATAATATTACTAAACAGTGGGTACTTACTCTTCTACTTCTTCCTATTCTGCTGAGGGGCTCAAAACAACGTCAGCTGCTGCTGTTAATGCTTCATAGTTCTTTCACTGACTGTCTGCAACTGAGACTGATGAGCTATCACACCCACCTTATATTCCCAACGTCATAATCACATGACCAGATGCAGTGGTGCCAGACTGGGTTTCCTACCCTCTGTTGGTAGTATTGTGAACTACGTCAGTCTGTCTGAGGCTGTGGAAGAGGATGTGGTCATCTCTTGCTCTTTGTAAGAGGCAGACTGATTAGTCATTTGAAAAACAGGTGGACAGTCCCAGCACAAGCAACCATCTGCGTAGCAGCAGCACACTGGGGGACAATTGATATCTCTCATCCACTATATCCACACTCCACCCTTGCAGTATCACTTGAATGTTCCCTGGTTCAGTGGATGGTGCATGTGTATCAGCCATCCTACTGCATCACCATTGTTTGCTGAAAGTATTCTTCTTAACACTTCTCCATTATCATTTCTTTCCAGTCCTCATTTACGAGGCTATGGACACAGTCCTCAGCTACATACTTACAGGTAATACAGTTCTTAGAGTACTCTCTGTCTGACACCAACATCTCATCAACGGAACACATTGTACTCACACAGCTGCTTCCACAGATGCTGACAAGCAACTAAACTTTTCCTGCTAGTTCTCAAAGTGGAGGCAGGGGCCAGTTAAATGTTGGGGCAGGGGGCAGTTGAAAGTGGCGATAGAGGGTGGCAGTTGCAGTTCAGATTCCTGCCAATTCCCATTGTGGGGGCAGTGTGGGGAGATTTCTTTTCCTAGCACCCTGTGGTTGCACTAGTGTGAAGTAGACCATAGAAGAATGTTATTCCAACAGGGAAAACACCTGCACCTGCCCATCCCAAAGATGATGATGTGAGAGATCCTTCCACACCAACAGCTCATCGTGGACTGAGCTCTTCCTGCCAATTTCCTGGTGGGGAAGCCCATTCTCCATAATCAAGTTTATGGTGTCACACTTCCTAAAGAGAGGATGTTGACTGCTATAGTACGGTCTCACTGGGATCAGCCACATAATGCTACAACTGGCTAAATAAGAGGTTTTGTGGAATCACTGGAAATCGCTTCTAGAAGTGTTTGAGAGTTCTGTAATTAATAAAAACTATGTATTCCACATTCCATGGGGAGGGGTGCGGGAGGAACAAGAGCTTGTCGTGCCTTCCCTAGCAGACACCTATCAGGGGAAAGGGCTCGAAAGGCTGCCAACTTCTAGCAATGGGAGTGCTGGGTGTGCAGTTGTTCGGCAGCTATGGCATAAATTATAACACGGACAAAACAAGACTTTGATAAAGCACATTATACAGGCGCTTATGTTCAAATATGCCTTACGTTATTTCTTTCTCATTGACTCACATACCGCAGGACATAACCATGCTACTAGGTTGCTGAGATTACTGGCAGTTGTAAACAAAAGGTGATATACATTGAGGTGACAGAAGTCAAGATATAGTGATATGCACATGTGCAGACAGTTGTGGTATCCCTTATACAAGGTATAAAATGGCAGCGAACTGTGATTCATGTGAAAACATCTCTGACGTGATTATGGCTGTACAATGGGAGCTAACAGGCTTTGAACATGGAATGGTAGATGGAGCTAGATGCATGGGACATTCCATTAAGGAAATCGTTAGTGAATTCAATATTCTGAGATCCACGGTGTCAAGAATGTGCTGAGAATACCAAATTACAGGCATTACCTCTCACCAAGGACAATGAAGTGCTGAGAATGCCAAATTACAAGCGTTACCGCTCACCATGGACAATGCAGTGGCTGATGGTCTTCACTTAACGATTGACAGCAGCAGCATTTGTGTATAGAGTTGTCAGTGCTGAGAGACAAGCAACACTGCATGAAACAACTACAGAAATCAATGTGGGATGTACAACAAGTGAGTCCATTAGGACAACACAGCGAAATTTGGCGTTAATGGGCTATGGCAGCAGAGGACCACCACAAAAGCATTTGCTAACAGCACAGCATATCTGCAGCACCTCTACTGCACCAGTATCCGGTTGGTTGGACTCTAGACGATTGGAAAAGCATGGCCTGGTCAGATGAGTCCCGATTTCAATGGGTATGAGCTGATGGTGGATTTCAAGTGTGGCATGGACCCTACAAAGCCATGGACCAAATTGTCAACAATGCACTGTGCAAGCTGGTGATGGCTGCATAATGGTGCGACCTGTGTTTACATGAATGAACTGAGTCCTCTGGTCCAGCTGAACTGATCCTTGACCAAAAATTTTTTGTTTGGATACTTGGAGACCAGTTGCAGCCAAACAATGATGGAATTCTTATAGATGACAATGTGTCATGTCACCGGGCCACAGTTGCTCTCTATTTGTTTGAAGAACATTCTGGTCAATTTGAGCGAATGATTTGGCCACTCAAATCGCCCAACAATATTCCCATCAAACATTTATGGGGTATAATTGAGAGGTCATTTCATGCACAAAATTCTTCCCTGGCTACAGTTTCGCAATTATAGACGTCTACAGAGGCAGTATGGCTTAGTATTTCTGCAGGGGATTTTCACTGACTTACTGAGTCCATACCACGTCGAATGCTGCACTATGCCAGACAAAAGGAGATCCCACACGATACTGGAAGGTATCTCATGAGTTTTGTCACCTTCGTATGTACCAATCACGACTCTGGATTTAAGTTCAACTTATCTTGGTTACATTGTAGATCTCTGAGGTTGCAGACAGTAATACACGAAAGACAGTCGACACGAAGGTTACCAATATGTTGGTTGGTTGTTTTGGGTGAGGGGACCAATGAGAGAGAATCATCGGTCCCATCGGATTAAGGGAGGATGGGGAAAAAAGTTGGCCATGCCCTTTCAAAGGAAGCAATTTAGGGAAATCACGGAAAACCTAAATTAAGATGGCCGGATATTGTTTTGAACTGTCGTCCTCCTAAATGCGAGTCCAGTGTGCTAACCACTGTGCCACCTCGCTCTTTTACCGATATGTAACTATAATAACTTTGGATGGCAAATAAAGTTACGTTGCAGTTCAGTACATGTGTATTATTCAAATCTCCAGTGCTGACTTGGACAAGCAAGCTGTAATAAAATTTCCTGGGAGGTGCGAAACGCCGTTCTGGCCGAAATGAAGCCCTGGTATGAACACAAAAAACAAACAATGAGGAAACAGACAAGTGGAGACAGTACGACAGTTAAACAAAGTCCAATGACTATTCCAGAGAGACAAAACCTGGGACATAGTGAAGTGGAAAAGAAGAACCAACAGTCTGTTTGACGAGAAGATGGATAGTGAAACTGCGCAGTGCGTATTACTAGGTAGCCGTGAGGTCTAATTGGTCTGCAGAATTATGTGTGGGGTTGAGACACCTAACGCAATTGCAAGTAGTTGTTACAACTCTGCCTGGTGTAGGGTGACCAAAAATCCAGTTTTTCATCACATCATACAGTGTCCCAAAATATTCAATTTTTAAATACATTTTATGAAACTCTAAAAGTTTTTTGAGGTTTCACTCAATTAAACAGAATACGACACACTTATTTCTCTAACCTCCATTGTCCCTCAATAATCTCTGTATCATAATATTGATATGTGAATCCGAAAACAGAAATACCGATTTTTAATATTAATTATACAAAGAGGCCAATAAACCTTATGCAATTCTAAAGGTACTTTGTCATAGTTCTCTTACACGATAGCAGATACCAGGCACGATCCCTTATGGAAGTTTCATGTCAGTATATCTTTGTCTGTGGTCAAGCTGAGTGCACTGAGGTAATCCTGACGCTGGTGGCGTGAACTTACAGTGTATTTTCGCGAGTTTGTGTCATTGAACCTACGATATGCAAGATGAAGTGGCCTTGCAGAGGCCAAGATTATCTATTATCTGGAGAGTGTTTCACAGACACATTCGAGTAATGGATCCGATAGTGAGATGAATGTGGAGGGGGACGACGCTTTTGTTCCAGTGAAACTGCTGACTCAAGCGATTCAGACACATCAAATGAGCAGCAAGCAGAACCTGATCCGTCTGACAATGACCGACCTCTTGTACAACGTAAGCTGAGTGCACTGAGGTAATCCTGACGCTGGTGGCGTGAACTTACAGTGTATTTTCGCGAGTTTGTGTCATTGAACCTACGATATGCAAGATGAAGTGGCCTTGCAGAGGCCAAGCTTTTGAACAAGCTTTTGAACAAATGATCATTATGTCCCCTGCACAGCTTTCTTTCTTCTATTCTTTAAGTGTCGGATATACAGATTCTACACGAGGGCATGGTCATCCCTCCCAATGGTGAGTCAAACGTGTGTGCAAAGCAGGACAGGCCTTTGACAATGATGAGGATGGCGGGGTGGAGGAGTTATCAGTCAGCTACCTAATGGAGCAGGTAACTCACTGATAAATAAATCTTTATTCAAAATTCAAATGCAATATCACTGATCATCTAAAGTAAACGTGTAAGTCAAATTGCGTCATGGCCATCTTCACCATCATTTCCTATCTCTCACCAGTTACAAAGAACTTTGACATACAATTCAATTTGCATCTTCAGTGGCGATAAACCAGGTAGTGAGGACGACTCCATCACAAGACTGCAATGGAGTGACGACGGTCGGAGCAGTCAACTGAGCGGTGAGAAGTGGACATAGTCGGGGTACATTGGGTGCCAGATATAGTGCAGCAGCTTATGGTGAACAAGGAAGAGCAAGTGCTGAGCAGCATCCACTCTGTGGCGAGGAAGTGAAGAATTCAAATGGCACCCAGTGGACATGGATTAAGCCAGGTAACACAGCAGGTAGGCGCAGCACCCAGGATGTGTTGGAGCTGAGGGGACATGCAAAACGACATGTCGTAGATGACTCATCAGTCTCTGCATTGCAGCTATACGTCAGTGATCTAACCCTGAAACTGATAAAAAAAAGTACACTGTAGAAAAGACTCATGGCACAGTTGATAATAATTAATGGTCCCTAATCCTGGAAGAACTAGGTGCTTTTATTGGATTTCTGTACGTTCGTGGAGCATATGGTGCTCAGCATATTTCATATAAAGACTTATGGAGAAATAAGTATGGACATCCTTTCTTTCAAAGCACCATGTCAGGGAACAGATTCGCAAAAATATGCAGTCATCTTAGGTGTGATTCTATGTCATCAAGAAGACAATGTAAATAAACTGATAAATTTTACATTGCTTCAGAAGTACGGAATCTGTTTATTGATAACTGCATTGCCTGCTACGAGCCAGCTGAGAATGTGACTGTCAATGAGCAACTATATACTTGCAAGTGCAGGTGCCCATTCACATAGTACATGCAAAGTAAACCTGATAAGTATGGGACAAAATATTGACTCTTGTGTGATGCTGACAAGTGCTACATCATGAATGGATTCCCTTATCGTGGCAAAATGGTCATGGAGGATCGCCAATTGAAAGTGTGTGAAGTTGCTCATGCTTGCCAGGTGACATCTGAATTGGTATATCACATTTTAACTGAAGAATTAGAAATCAAAAAATTATCTGCAAGATGGGTGCCACGACTCTTGATGCTGGTAGCCTTATTCACCTGATAGGGCTCCATCAGACTTCCATCTCTTCCCAAAACTGAAAATTTTTCTTGGTGGACAAAGATTTACTTCAAACAAAGAACTGGTAGCTGGAGTTGACAACTATTTTGCAGGCCTGTAGGAAACTCATTTTCGAGATGGGATCAAGGCCGTGGAACATCGTTGGACTAAGTGCATTAATCTACAAGGACGCTACACTGAAAAATAAAAAAAAGTTTCAGTGTTGTAAGTATTTTTTTCCTATTCCATTCCGAGAACATTTCAAACGACCCTCGTAGCACAAAAAATCGTAAATCTGCTATAATAAATAGCTACACTGAAGAACCAAAGAAACTGGTACACCTGCCTAATATCGTGTAGGGCCCCTGTGAGCAGGCAGAGGTGCCGCAGCATTGCGTGACATGGACTTGACTAATATCTGAAGTAGTGTTGGGCCGAGCGGTTCTATGTGCTTCAGTTTGGAACCGCGCGACTGCTACAGTCGCGGGTTCGAATCCTGCCTCGGGCATGGATGTGTATGAAGTCCGTGGGTTAGTTAGGTTTAAGTAGTTCTAAGTTCTAGGGGACTGATGACCTCAGCAGTTGAGTCCCATAGTGCTCAGAGCCATATGAACCATATATGAAGTAGTGCTGGAGGGAATTGACACCATGAATCCTGCATGGTTGTCCACAAATCCGTAAGAGTACGAGAGGTCGAGATCTCTTCTGAACAGCATGTTGCAAGGCATCCAAGATATGCTCAATAATGTTCACGTCTGGGTAGTCTGGTGGCCAGCGGAAGTTTTTAAACTCAGAAGAGTGTTCCCAGAGTCACTCTGCAGGAATTCGGCGTGTGGGCCAGAGCCCCCACCACCTTTAACCGTCCCCTGCTGACATGCAGGGTCCATGGATTCATGAGGTTGTCTCCATACCCATACACGTCCATCTGTTCGATACAGTTTGAAACGAGATTCGTGTGGCCAGGAAACATGTTTCAAGTCTTCAACAACCCAATGTCAGTGTTGACGGGCCCAGGCGAGGAGCAAAGCTTTGTGTCATGCAGTCATCAAGGGTACACGAGTGGGCCTTCGCCTCCAAAAGTCCATATCAATGATATTTCGTTGAATGGTTCACACCACGACACTTGTTGATAGACCAGCTTTGAAATCTACTGCAACTTGCAGAGGGATTGGACTTCTGTCACACTGAACGATTCTTTTCAGTCGTCGTTGGTCCCGTTATTGCAGGATCTTTTTCCGTCTGCAGCTTTGTTAAAGATT
The DNA here is from genome assembly GCF_023898315.1 of Schistocerca nitens. NCBI lineage: Eukaryota > Metazoa > Arthropoda > Insecta > Orthoptera > Acrididae > Schistocerca > Schistocerca nitens. The sequence goes on along the minus strand of NC_064614.1, from coordinate 426,846,173 downwards.
TGATGTTTTACTGGATTCCTGATATGCACAGCACAATCGTGAAATGGTCACACAGGAAAATCCCCACTTCATTGCTATCACTGAGATACTGTGTCCCATCGCTCGTGCGCCGACTTAACACCACGTTCACACTCACTTAAATCTTGATAATCTGCCATTGTAGTAGTAGTAATCGATCTAACAACTGTGTCAGACACTTGTTATATAGGTTTCGCCGACCGCAGCTCTGTATTCTGTCTGCTCACGAACCTCTGTTTTTGAATACGCAAGCCTATACCAGTTTCTTTGGTGCTTCAATGTATCTACTCAGTGCTTTGCCAGACAGGGGAAAAATTTATAACAGCTATGACAAAATAATTTCTGATAGTGGGCACAAATTGATAATTACTATGCAGTACAGTTTCTGACTTCTCTGTCTTTAAGTGATCACTGCCACAAAATTACATTTAAAAATTAATTGCATTGCTATTCTTATTAGACATATAAATACGAAAGAATGATTAGTTAACAGAACCAGAATTTGTGTCAAATGTTTATTTAATAATGCTGTTGATTGCCACGTTTTAACTAAAATCATACAAAATAATCGAATTGTGATTGTGTTGATATATGATTTAGTTAGGCGTTATTTTACCTTTTCAGTTTAAAAAAACATAATTCCTAATTATTTCTGCATTTGCAATTACCAATGATATATCACAAGGACAAACATTCGAAAAATTTGAGATTTTATTAAGACAACCAATGGATTCATGAGGTTGTCTCCATACCCATACACGTCCATCTGTTGTTGCAAGGAGTAGTTAGAATTTTATGTTTGGCAATATTAAATTAGAAATGTTATGTTTGTTAACATAGCAAGCAAGGATATTTATCGAATTATGAAAAATATTTACTAAAAATATTGCCTTTACTGAAATTCTGTATCGTTAAATTGTAGAATAAAGCAATTAGTTTCCTCATTTGTGTCTTCCATTCTTTCTTTCTCCCCGCACTTTCTTATTCCTTTCCACATAGGGTTCAGGTAAGACCTAAAAAAATCTGCATAATGTTCAGGTAAGGACTAAATATCTGCATACGAATAAATTCCGATTATTTATGATAGAAAATTAAGAGTTTCGTAACTTTATTAACATAATCGGTAGAATTTCGATCACAAGCGATAGCAGTCAACACCGATACACAAAAACAATAATTTATTTTGAGTGAAACTGTAGCTGGAAGGTAATTGAGTTGTAACAGTTCCGGGAGCTGCAACTTGAGAAGAGTTATGAAAACTGTCTGACTGTTGCCACCATTCCCGTTGTCAGAATAGAGCAGCTGTTGATGTTATGTCAAAGCCAGTGCTGCCAACTCTAAAAAACCCGTGTCGCTAGATTCAATATCAAAAGTCGCTAAAACTGGTCTTACTAGGGGTGTGCTGAAAATTTCGTGATTTGAATGGTGAAATAAGCCAGTGAGGGGGTGGGGGGGGTGTAATAAAATATTAATAAAAATTCTCATACGTAATTGCTATATTGTCTTAATTAAATGACGCATCACTTGCAACAACATGCATATAAAATACGCTAACGTTTAATTAAACATGTTATCATAATTGATGCAACACCTAAATTGTTGTTTCAATCACATTAGTCAAATTACTAGAAATATACAACTACATTTGTAACACAAGAAGGCAAGAACTCAAATTGGGTTACAAAATATATACTTACCAGTATGTGTGCTATTCATCGTCATCACTCAGAAGATCGAATGACTCTTCTGTTTCATGCTCTGACAGAACTGTAGTTCATGTAGAGGGTTGAACGTCGCTCAAAAGATGATGTTGCAGTTAGACTGGTTTTGTCGCAAAAGAATAACTTTTGTTCATTCCAATAAGCTCCAATACGTCTGACGGTATGTCAAAAGATGCACAATCTTTATTTTGTTTCTTCAGCTGGTCTCTCAATATGATCAAAGCATTAATTGTCTTTAACGATAATCTGTTACGTTGTTTAGTTTTTATAATGTTCATAGAACTGAATATTCTTTCCACTTCTGCATTTGAATGTGGTAGGCATAGAACAGTCATTGCTAGCTGTGAAATCAAAGAAAAAGGTTTCTCCCCTGTGGCATTTTTATACTGCACAACCTCACTCCAAAATCGAACAGTGTTAGTAGTGTTATTCCACCTAATGAAGTTGATATTATGCCATTATTGCAGCATACCGTCTATGAAATCGCCACTAAAACCCAATTCTTTGGCTTTATCTGGTACAGCATTATTTTTATTCACTTTTAGTGTTTCTTCAACTTTCAGCATTGACTTTTTTTCAGGATCGTAACGTTACTTGGCAGTCTTTGTTGAATTTCTTTCATGAGTTTCAGACTAAACTGAATGCATCTCTTCCTCAAATAAACTTTATTTTCTTCAGAGAAACTTGACTCAGACCATTTCTGTTCAAACATAAAGCCAAGGTTCGGATTTGCGTACATACATTCCCTTGGAACTGGTGTTGTCAACAAATCAACAGTTGAAAAAAACTATGTTTTGTCCTAGTGACTGCATAAGAAATACAACTGTATCTAGTAATTTAGTGGGGTCACTGTCTTCTCCTTCAAAAGCTTTTATTGATATTTGTACGTATTTTAAAGCATGTTTAAGGTAAATCATGTAAAGATGATTTGAGTTGTCACAATACATCTTGTACAAAAAATCGGCAGTGTAACAATTGTCTTGAACCATGGCAAGTGATAAATGTAGCTTTAGTTCTTCCCACTGGTCCAGAATTCTTCGTATTGCTGGTTCAATTGAAAGCCAACATGTTGCGCAGACCTTCAAAATTTTTAGTGGCTATTCTCCACAATTTATTGTCTCATAAACCTTTTTATATTCCTCTTGTCTTTTGGGTGAAATGGAGAACCAATTGTAGGTTTCCCGTACAAGAAACTATGTTTCTAGGTATGATATTCACTGAGGCGTGCGAAACTGCAAGCTGAACAGTGACAAATGCAACGGATCAATACCAAATGCTTCAAACCATACTCTCTCTTGAGTCGTTCGAAAGGCCCATTGTTTATTCCAATCATTGCAGAAGCATTATCTGTGCTAATTCCTACCATATTAGCGATTGGAAGTTTGAGATATTTCAAAGAATTCACAAGAACAGCAAGCAGATTTCTTGCATCTACAGTTTCTACTACAGCAAGTTTGAGAAATGCTGGTCTAATGGTTTGGTTGTTTACACTATAGTACCGTATAACGATACCTAGAACTTTAGATATTGATACAGCTGTGGATTCATCTATTAGTACACTGTATTTTTGGTAACCTATACCTTCAATCAATAATTGTGTAAAATATGGAGCTAAAACTTAAGTTATACTGTTAGTGCACTTTGTACGATGTAATTGCATGTTTTTAGCGCCCTCATCACCGGAAAACACCTTCTTGCACAGTATTCCTAAATGATCTACAGCTAAAATAGAACAATTTTCAGCAATAAATAAAGAAAGGGCGCCTTCCGCTCTGCTTGCTATTCTAACTGTAGTTTTCGGAACAATTTTCACAGGTAAGGTGGCTTGTGTTTCTTTTTAAATCAGTTGTTTGTTTATGCTTAGTAGTTTTCGAATGATTTCTAATATCACACAATTTAGCATAAAACTCTGTTGTACATACTCGACATCTTGCCTTGGATAAGTCTCCAACAACTGGTTTCAGCCGTCCATTGAATTCAGGTTCTGCTTTGCACGCATCCCGATATTTTTGAGCGTACTGCTTCTTCTTCTGTGGTAAATCCATTATGTAAGCCACCACAACATAAGTTTCGCCAATTTATAATCACTGAAAGTACATTAAAACTCAGGCGAATTAGAGGTCAAGAAACAATCTACTCACTCGGTAACTCGATATCAGTCGTATTGTTCATTGTTTAAAACGTAATAATGTCTGACATACCCCCACCGAATTATTCTTGCGTTACCATTGTGCATGTGGTAATAATTTGACTGCGAGTTAACATTTCGAAAAATTAGAGGTTGCTGGACAGAAACGTATTTTATTGTACTCAATATTACGTATGTTTTTTGTCAATTCGAAAAATAAAGGGAGCTCAAAAGTTGAAGAATTATAGATCAACACGCTATCGACAATAACAGGCTAGTGGGTAATGAATAATGAATTGTTCTATAGTCAAGGTTTTCTTACTCTGTAGGCAATTCCCACATTCAGGTTTACTAAATGCTGAACAATGCTACATGATCTGCTAAGAACTTAATTTAACTTAGTAAATCTAGAACAAAGTCAGTGTAGTACCCATTCTATCTGTAAAATCTTAGTTTTGTTAATGAAAATACTGGCCCAAAATAGTTTTGATTTGTGCTTCAAAAGTCGTCAGTACTCCAAAAGACGCTAGATTAGTCGCTAAATAATTTCTGTCGCTAAAAAGTTTTTTTTGTCGCTAATACGAAGGCAAAAGTCGCCATTTCTAGCGACAAAGTCGCTAAATTGGCAACACTGGTCAAAGCAGCTGTACCGGTGGCTTCTCGTATTAGTCGCATTAATGGCGTTGAGTTGCAAAACGCAGTGCCGAAACATGCCTTCAAATTCAGTGACAGTTATTGTAATGAGTGGAATTTTATCAGGAAATGTCGATCTGATTATGAAGCAGAGTGTTTGGTATGTAACTGTTGTATTAATATCAGTCATGGTGGGTGTTCTGACGTAGTTGATCACATCATCTCAAAGGAACACATTGACATATTCAGTGCACGGAGCTGTTGTAAAACTCTACAAAATTATTTTGTAAAACCTCAGTCAAATGAAGGCACGAACGTTCAGGCAGCTGAGCTTACACTGGCGTACCACACAGTAAAATATTGCCAAACCTTTGGATCTATCGGCTGTACTAATATGCTTCAAAGTGTTATTTTTGATGAGTCTTCAATTGCAAAAAGGTGTAGTTGCACAAGAACTGAAGCATCATTCCTAGAAAAAGGAGTTATTGTACCCAAGAGTTTAAAGGAAAGCCTTGAGAACATCAAAAGTCTTCTGTCTACAGAATATTCCATGGTGACAGCAGTCATAAAGCCGCCAATCTATTTTCGATTGTTGTTGAGTTTTTCGATATTAATGAAGGCGTTCAGTTCAAACTTTTGGAGGTGATTTTCCTGTCTAATGAAACATCTGACGAAATTCCAACTGTTTGTATGAATAGTATCGACAAAATATAAATGTGTGCCGTTTCGTGAAGATAATATGTACATTGACTTTAGTGGTTTAACAAGACAAGGCAAATGTAAAGTATTGACCAAATTAAAGACAACATTACACGAAAACTTTCATTGCATAAGACGCCCTGCACATTTTTTTACACAATTGCTTGTAGGCCTTCTCATACTTCGAGCTGTGATGCTGGAACCATCATTGTGAGGGTATTTTCGTACTTCCGTATATACACAGTTAGAACACAGAAGCTTAAGGAGTTTTACGATTATTTAGGGACCGAATGTATGAATGCAGTGTGTCACTTAAAAAACCCACTCTTATCACCATATCCAGCAGCTGAGTGAGTCATCTGGCTGTTTGAACTTTTAAATGATTTTTACGTAAATGACGACATTATTGGTTCAATTTTTCAGTAATTCTTTAAGTAAAGCCTACTAACGGTTCATTCACAGCCTGCTTAGCACTTCACAGCATGTAATAAATGAAACTGAGGGGAGCACAAAAAGTATAATAGATGTAAAGGATGTCCTGATAAATATCCTGGAAACTGTTACTAAGTCAAAGGGCAGCTGTTCATTTTTAAAAAAATTTAAATCTGTTCTTAGAAGAACAGGAATGACACAATTACCAGTAAATGAATTTAAAGAAAAAGTCGACAAAATTTATTACACTTGTGTAGAATATCAGAGCAATTGGAGCATCTCATATTCATCATTATTGTCTGTGTTTGGTTGGAAGTTACTCAAAAGAGTGCAAAAATTGGGAAGATTTTTATTTGAAGAGAGAAAAAATTGAAAACGATGACTATTCTCTTTGATCAGTTCGGTATATTGACAGATTTCGTTGAAGAAAATATTCACAAGTGAAATGATGAAAATGAAGTACCACTGCAGTGTCTTGAGAAGTGAGTGAGTTCTTTTAAAAGCTGTAACCGTCTTCAGCAGTACTCCAAGATATTTGTTTCCAATACTAGTCCATAATGTCAATGTAGAAAGGATATTTTTGTTCAAGAATATCCAGTATTATGATAAAATTAACAGAATGAATGTGAACTCTCGTGAAGCAATCCTACAGCCCCTGTACAACTACAAAATCAAATGTGTACAATTTAACCACAATGTCTCAAAGGACAAAGACATGATCAAGAAGTCTGGAAGCAGCGAAAAGTACTCTTTTCTTCAAGGACAATCAATAGGGTGTGTCAAAAGCTGCGCTACAACTTCAATGTGTTATGCCACCCAAACTAATTAAGATATTCATACCATGTTTGGCTTATGTGACAGACAAATTCATGAAGTTTTGTTTGTCTGTGTTTAAGGTTTGCGTGACTGAAGCATAATGACAATGATTCAATAAAGTGCTCAGTGTTTGGAATGTTTTATTTAGGCCAAATCTGATGCGCAGGTGCAAAGGAATTTCCAAGCACAGTAAAGGAAGCAACCACTCCCACGGATGTGAATGTACCAATGGTGCAGGAACATTATGCAGACAGGAAGCTTCGCTGTGAAGCAAACCTGGAACAAGCGAAGCACACACAGAATGAATAGGGGAAGGTGGGGGAATTACACACATGCGGGTAATCCCACGCAGGCTGGTTTACGCAGTTTGAATGGCGCAAGCTGTTCTTAGTTGGTGCTACATCCTGGAGTAACAGCTAGTACGCAGCTTATGCCAGCCATTTTCCATTGGCATTGTTGGAGCAGTGAAGTATTGTTTACTTTCGGCGTGTCTCGTGTAATTTTGGTATGCTGTATTTTGCAAGGTAAGTGCTACTATAAGTTGCTTTAATGTAATTCTTGCGTATCAACTACTAACCCTGGATGAAACCTTTAATTTAATTGTAGACTTGTCCCGCTATTTGAATTAGGTGCCGAGTTATGCTTAGATTAGTCATCGAACTTACGGTGGGGTAATGCCACGCAGCTGTTGAAGTGTGAGGTATTCCGCCTTGCAGGTTATATTTTCGATACTAACGAGGTTCTTTTTTTTTTTAATTTCAGATGGGTAGATATTATAAAAGAAAAACCCAGAAAGCAAAATGGACACAAGAGGAACTTCGTAAGGCTCTTGACGCCATCAAATCTGAAAGAAAAATAAGAGAAGTATCAAGAGCTTTCGGGATCCATGAAGCTACTCTGCAAACGAGAAGGAAGGTTAAAAATACGGAAGGTCCAAAACTTGGAAGAAACCCAACATTTTCGACAGGACGGGAAAATGAGATTAGGGATCATGTTATTACAATGGCCAAGCTGTTCTACGGCATTACATGCATCCAGCTGCGAAACATTGCATTTGAGTATGCAGAGGCTAACAACATTGCAAACTATTTTGATAAGTCATCTAGGTTAGCTGGAAAGCATTGGCTAGCTCTATTTTTAAAAAGAAACCCAAATATTAGCATGAGAAAACCTGAAGCAACTAGCATTAGCAGAATACAGGCATTTAATGAAGAAGAGGTTAATGCATATTTTAAAAATTTAGAACATGTCTTTGAAAAATATAAATTTAAAGAGGGGTGAGTGTTCAACGTCGATGAAACAGACATAAATACTGTACATAAACCCGAGAGAATTTTGGCTCCTAAAGGTGTTAAACAAAGAGGTGGGGCCACGTCTTGGGGAAGGGGAGAAAACGTGACTGTAATATGTTGTTTCAGTGCTGCCAGTACCTACATCCCCCTATGTTTATCTTCCCCAGGAAGAGGATGTCAAATCTCTTAAGTAAAGGTGGACCAGTTGCAGCAATATACGGTTGTTCCATCAATGGCTGGTCCAATGAGTCATTATTTTTCGAATGGATCCAACATTTTCAGAAGAATGTAAAATTAACTATTGATGACCCTGTGCTGCTGATTTTAGATAATCACAGCAGCCACATTTCACTTGACATTTAGGAATTTTGTAAAAAACATTCTATTGCCATTGTAACCATACCTCCACACACTTCTCACAAGCTTCAACCACTAGATGTTACATTCTTTTCTTATTTGAAATCAGCCTTCAATCGTGAATGTGACATGTATATTAAGTCACAGGTGTATCAAAAAATTACACCATATGAGCTAGCAGAACTTTTTAATAAGGTATATATTAAGGTCGCTACCATGGACAAAGGGCAGTCAGGGTTTAAGGCATGTTGGATTTGCCCTTTCAATCCAAACAAATTTCAGCATGACGACTTACAACAATGTGAGATCTTCAGAGATGTTGTCCTTGAAGATGAAGAGGTTCCGAATGCAAAAAATGGAAATGAAGTGGTTGCATCCACAAACGAGCGACATATCCCCAAAAGGATTCAAGAACAGATTCCTGGATCTTCAGCAGAAGATGTTCCACTTCTAGTAGGCCTAGAAGAGGTCACAACAACATCAACTAAAAGTGCATGTGTCAAGCACGTTAGTGTATTTGACATATCTCCTGTTCCAAAACAAAAATAAGTTCTTTTTAAGACGAAACAAGCCAAGGGAAAGCCTAAGGGAAAATCAGTGATCCTTACAGCAACTCCAGAGAAGAATAAACTGCTAACGGAGTAATCAATAAAGAAATAAAAAGAAGCCATGAAAAAGAAAGCTGAAGGAAACAAGAAAAGAAATCTTAAGGATAAAGCAGATAAGTGCAGAAATCTGCAATTTAAATAAGTCTCGAAGAAGAAACAGACATTATATAAGAAGAAACACCACCAAGAAAGTGAAAGTAGCAGCGAGGATGACCTAAATCAAAACTTGCAGAACATTTGTGATGACAATGAAATGGGTGATATTGATCCATTGGCGATTTCAGAAAATGTCTGTTTAGTTTGGGAAAGATGGAGAACTATGGTAGCGATGTATTTCTTGTAGCAGATGGAGACATGAAGAATGTAGTGGATGGAACACTCCAAAAGGTTACAAGTGCGATCTTTGCTGTATGAGAAAATGAACTCTTTTCACATCAATAAAAATGTAAAAAACGAAAATTATAAGAGATGTTTGTAGAATTACATTATTTCGTTCTTAAATATACTGTTTACTATTTGTAGTAAATAATAAGCAAATAAAACTGCAAGTATTCTACATTTTTATGGTTTGTTTGTTTTACGTCTTATTACCCAGTACTTCGCGTGTTATTACCCTCAGGGGTGGGGAATACCACGCATTTGCACTTTTTTAATTTTAATGTTCAAAATTAAGGTACTGTTTATAACTATTTACACACGATTGGATTATGTAGAGAAATGTCCATTGTATGCTATGTACTTATTTTCGTTGGTTTTAATGACATAACGAATGGTTCACATCGATTTTTCCTTAGGTGTGTGTATTTCCCCCACTCTCCCCTACAGCTGGTTTTCCAATATTCGTTGCAGAAGTCTGTGAGGGTTGGGAGGGAGGAGCAGGGGAGCAGGAGCATCATTTTCCTAGGGCGACCATGTACCCAGTCCTTTGGAAAGATTTACGGATGATCCATACCGATTGCAACTGTTGCACACATTGAAACCAGACAATCCACAACATATGCAGTTTGCTGTACATGTTCTTCACCATCTAGAGGAGTATGGAAATTTTCTATACAGCCTAGCATTTTCTGAAAAAGTAACATTCCACATGTGTGTTAAGATAAACACAATGTTCGCAACTGCGGCACAACCAAACCATATACTGTGACAGAAGAGTTATGTGACAGCCTGAAAGTGGGTGTAATGTTGTTTGATGATTGATCGCATTGTGGGACCATTTTTTCCAGAAAAAAAAACAGTCAATTCCAACAGTCACCTTGCGTACTGGAGCTGTTTGCATTATCACAACCTGCTAACCACCAAGACACAATCGTTTTCCAAGAAGGTGGTACACTGCCTCCTTGGTCTCAGACTGTGTGAGATGTTCTGGACCATCTGTTTCCTGATCACTGGATTGGCAGGGTTGCCCAGTTCCCCGGCCTCTTAGGCCGCCTGACATGACACCAATGGACTTGTTTCTATAGGTGTATGTCAACGACAGTCTACCGAACGCTTGTCAATCACATCAGTGATTTAAAGAACAGAATCTTTGCTGTCATTGATGTGGGTATGTTGCGTCAAGTGTTGATAGATCTTAAATAGAAAATGGATATTGTACATGCCACATGTTGAAACATTGAAAAGGATAAAAATCTTATGACGTAGCATGTGACATAAGCCAAACATGTCGTGAATATCTAAATTAGTTTGAATACTATTACACTGTAAGACATACTGTACCGTTTGAGAGATCTTGTATTTAAAGCTTATGTTTATTTTATTTTATTAAAAATTCCATGACTGTAATAGTTAGAAAAATCATAATACTTTTTTTAATATTTATACTAAATATCGTTAATTAAACAGGTACTGTAGAAATAAATCAAACTAATTTTTTTATTTATTTATTTAATACAATAAAAGCCTGGGTACATTTTGTGGGGGGAGGGGATGGGGATCTATTGCGTGTTGGCTGGTTATGTTCTGGTTTTCTCTGAAAATGATATGGTCATCCTAGCCTATTGGCCATGGTCCATTTCCACCTCTCTGGCAAGCTTTCAAATTCACTGGGCCAGGATATCACGCGCTCTTCATATCGATAGTTTTCTGGAATGTTCAGGGTTAAAAACACCTTTCTTGTCAGGAGTCACAGTATTGCTGTTCCATTCAACAGTGGTCAAGGCCTACCACTTGCGCTCTTTTATTAGGGGAGAAGAAGTCGTCACTCAGGTTTCACACAGAACAGTCATATGCCGATATGTCACTCTAGAAACTATGGATAGTTTGCAGATGTTGATAAAAATACGAGTATGGAAGTTTGCTGTGGAATGGTGGGACAAAGTGAGAAATTAATTGATTTATCCACAGGGGATGTGAGTAAATCAGTGGATGAATCAGTATTATCATTCTTAGTCTGGAGCATGAAAGGTAGCTACGTTGTCACATCATAACTCTACTAAGCAAGGTGGCACAATGGTTACCACAATGGACTCGCATTTGGGTGGACAACAGTTCAAATCCATGTGCCATCATCCAGATGTAGGTTTTATGTAATTTCCCTAGATCACTCGATTAAATGCGAAGACTGCTCCTTTGAAATGGCATGCACATTTTCCTTCCCCATCCTCAAATCAATCTGGTCTTGTGCTCTGTCTCTAATGACCTTAATATCGATGGAACGTTTGACGTAATCTTCCTTCCATTTTCATCGTAACTATAAATAAATCCAAATTCAAAAGCAGGGTCGACAAAGGAGTACAATGCTTGACATGTAAATGACGTTTATTACAAACATAGCATTCAGCTGGACAGAACATAACTGGCCTCTGGATGGAATGCGCCGCTGTTTGTATGAACATCAAATATTTCGGAATATGCAACAATTACAAACATAAGCAAGTTCTAAAACCTTTCAGAAATGATAAATACTAAATAACAAATAATTGCCAGTGGTTAGGTTTGAACTGGCGACAAGCACTTGCCAGCCAGTGACACTGAACGCAATTCCACGTTGCATGCAAATAACTGGAGGAATTGCTCCCTCCCATGGATAAACAGTTACCCACTATTTCAGAGGTTCTCATTGGAGTCAACTGCAGCATCCTGGACTTAGATGTTGTCAGTGATCCCCTGTATGGCAGGCCATATTGTCACTTCCTCTTCGTTGTAACCACAATTGAAGGAACCCCACCCCATCGATGCTTCACAATCATCTAGTCCGTCTTCACTTTCCTTTAACAAGAAGCCACTGTCGTCAATTTGCGCCTCAGGGCAGCAGTAAAGATTCATACAAAGTTCATGGACAGTGCACCTGCACTTTTGTCTTCCTGATGAACAGTAATAATCCTCGACTCCATTATGAAATCCTGTAAGTGATGAAGGACACAATACAGCGCAAAGTAGGGCTTAGTAACCATTCTGACCATCCCACTTTCCACACAATTTTATAAATCCATACCCAATCTCTCCAGATGTATCTCTCTGGCCAGCGCTTGGCATTGTAACGCTCTTGGTCTGTCTTCTGGGCATCCAGAGCTGTATACAAGTCACCTGCCTTGCTTCTTTGAGCCTGGTGATGAGGTGTTTCATGCAGCCAATCTGAATATAGTCGAGCTGTAACAGGAACAGTGTGACCATTGTCAGTTTAGCCCCATGGCTCTGGACCAGGAAAAACGGTGTGAAATCTGTAGCATCTTGTTTCACTGTGTCATAAGCAAATGCCACAATTGGCAATAATGTAGCTCACTTTCTCTGTTTGACATCAACATACATCGGTAGTATACCTAACTACATCTTATTAAATCACTCTGTTAAACTACAGGATGAGTCGCTAACTATTGCCACCTAGAATAACTCCAAAAGTGTGATAGCAGCTGACAAGTTTGTGGGACAAATATTGCATGGGACAACAGGGGCCATAATATGACATTGGTTTTTTGTTGCTAGGTGGGGTCGCTTCAGAGATATAAAGGTCAACTTTGTTTCTTTTTTTTTAAAATGGGATGCTATAGTTTGGTACTTATTTTCTGATAGCAGCTATGGAGACGACTCCAGTGATGTCCAACAGTAAGGTCTTTGAAGTTCAACGAAGATCACAAAGGTGGCATGAAGGTCCATTTACAGAAGGTGTTTGAAGTGATGACCATTGGTCATTGCTGCAATCTTCTTATCATGGATTGAGTGGTATTCCTTATAACATCGGCACTTATCAAAGCACATTCTCTGAAAATCCTCTCGCGCATATCTTCAGGTGTTGTTGGAACATCTTTATAAACAATGTCTTTTACGAATCCCAATAAGAAAAAATCCAGAGGCGTCAAGTCTGGCGAACGAGCGAGCCACAACACATCTCCTCCGTGTCCAATCCAGCGATTTGGGAATTGTCTCTGCAACTCATTTCTAGCCATCAGTGAAAAATGTGCCGGACACCCATCGTGTTGATACCACACTCTGTTCCTTGTTCCTAAAGGTATTTCTTCCAATAACAGACCTAATGTTTCTTGCAGGAATGTGATGTACTTCCTACCATTAAGATTTCCTTCATTGAAATAGGGGCCTATAATTCTGTCCTCCAGAATCCCACACCATACATTCACTGACCACGGTTTTTGGTGTACAACTTGCCGCAGCCAACATGGATTTTCAGTTGCCCAGTATTGCGTGTTATGCAAATTAACATTTCGATGGGTCGTTTATGTAGCCTCGTCAGTATATGAAATCAAATTAATAAATGTATCATTCCTCTGAATCTGAATTCAATATGATGCATACAAACCGTACCAGTTAATTCTTGATGGAGATTGATATGGTAAGGATGATATTTATGGTGATGCTGAACACGAACAACACTACTCTGGCTCATGCCAGATAACACTACTCTGGCTCATGCCAGATTCCCTTGCGATTTGATGCAAACTAACACAAGGATCTCGAACCACAGTGGCAAGACTACCAATTTCCGTTACCTCGCTAGTAACTTTCCTTTGCGGGATATGCATCCAATGCGTTAAAGATCCAGTTGTTCTCAATTTATCATACACATATTTCAATGTACGACGTGAAGGGTGAGTACGATGAGCATATCTTTCAGCATATAAGTCTCTAGCTCTCACTAAATTTCGTTGGCATTCTCCATAAATGAGAACCATAGAGTCGTGTTCTTCAAAGGAACACATCATTCACATTCGCTTGATTCGACGATACTAGTCTTACCGTTCCTATTAGTGATGTATTGCAAAACCATCGAATGATGTTAGCATGTCAACGGCACGTTAGATGGGTACACCAAATTCGGCGAATATTTACTATTTGCCCGATGTACGAGAGAGAATTGTCAGAGCATGTGCTTTGATAAGTGCTGAAGTGATAAGGAATACCACTCAATCCATGATAAGAACATTGCAGCACTGCAATGATACCAATGATCATCACTTCGAACACCTTCAATAAATGGATGTTCATGCCACCTTTGTGACCTTCGATGATCTTCAAGGACCTTACTACTACACGTCATTGTATTCATCTCGATAGCCACTATCAGAAAATAAGTACCGAACTATAACATCCCATTTAAAAAAGCAAGGTTGACCTTCACATCTCTGACGCGACCCCACCTAGAAACAAAAAACCAATGTCTTATTATGGCCCCCATTGTCCCATGCAATATTTGTCCCACAAACTTTTCAGCTACTATCTCACTTTTGGAGTTATTCTAGGTGGCAGTAGTTAGTGACTCACCCTATGTTCGCCTGTAAGTGGTAGGGAATTGCGTCCTGTGGATGATGTAGCAATGTGAAATTACCTCTGACACTAGTCGCGACTGGAAAACTCTTCCAATCTCAGAGATATCTTTTATAAGGAACTTCGCAGTTTCCAGAGTTCCAACAGTTGGCACACCTTTGATGATGGTATTGTGGTTGATGTAGTCAGTGCAGACTATTATCCATCGATTGCGACTTGTCGACTGCGGGAACTTTTCTAAGATGTCGATTGCAATTCTATGAAATGGCGCTGCCAAAGGCGGGATTTGTACCAGACGTCCTGTACATAATTTCGACTCATACGTCCACCTCTGGCTTTTCTTACAGTGGCACATGTAGTGTCTAAGGGTCACTCGAGACCTACCTAGTGATACCTGTCTCTCACTATGTGCACAGTCCTCATGAATCCCAAGTGACCAAATGTTGGTGTGTAGTGGAAAGACTTCTGGATCGCTAGCTGTAGATGAACTGGGATGACGAGCAACCATTGCTATGGCATTGGATCATAGTTCGTCTCAAACAGTATTCTGTTTATTAATTAACATTTCCCTTTGATCAGATCCTCAAACTTCAAGACTTTCAGCAATGCTGGATTCTCCCTCGGTTCAGTAGCAATTTCATTAAATGCAGTTTGTCCTTGCTGACATGTTCCACCATTGGACTCCTTGAAAGGCAGTTGTCATCCTTGTGTTTGCATTCGTTTTTATATACCAATTCAACATCGTTTTCCTGAACCCTTAGTGCCCATCTGGTCAGTCGATCCGATAGGTCCTTCAGACTACTCTGCCAGTAAAGAGAATGGCAGTCTGTCACAACAGTGAGTTGTCTACCAAACTAGTACTGCAAACTCGAACTACACCTATCCCATAGCTATTATCCTATGTGTGAAATTTGGTCTAGACATTCTCCTAATACAATGCTAGGACTAGAGATGATGTTAGCGCCTCCTTAAGGGCATGCAGTGTTCTTTCTCGCACCTCGTTCCCAGGAAATTTGGCGTCTTCCTGCAGTAGGTCTTGCCTTGGTAGATAAGTCATTTACGAAACGTTCGACAACCAAGTTCATTCTGAGAAAACTTCTTACATTACAAATGTGCTGAGAAGTCGGAAAATCTGTGACTGTTCTTATTTTCTCTGGATAGGGACGGATTCCAGCGCACTTCACTTGCTGCACCAAGATTTTTTCTTTTCTTGAGTGGTGAAGACGTTCTTTTCAGATTCAGAAAGAGGCCTACAGTCTGAACATACTTCCACACAGTCGCCAAGAAGCTTAAATGTTCTTAAAATGTCTCCAACAAAACGACAGTGTCAGCAAGATAGTAAACACACATTGACCATTTAAGGTGTCAAAACAAGTTGTCCATCACACACTCGAATATGACTGGAGCTCTACATAGTCTAAACTTCATAACTTGTTTCCTAGAGGTCGTCAAGAATTATGAAGTCAGTCTTTTTACTGCCATCCTCATAATCGCGATTTGCCAGTAGCCTCTCTACACAGCCATAGTTAAGAAATATTCGTACTTCGATCCTCACAAGCATTCTAGTAAATCATCAGTTCATGGCAATGGGTACACATGATTTTTTTCGTGATTTTGTTCAGTCGCCAGTCGCAGAAACGTTATATGCCATCCTTCTTCTTCGCAGGGACCACAGAAAGTGACCAATAATTCTCGAAAGGGTTACTGATGTCATCTTGCAGCATCGTCTCCACTTGCTCCTGTATTATCAGTCCTTTACCTGACGATGATCTAACTACACTCTATATGAGTGCCGGCTGAGTGGTGGATAATCCCCATTGCTGATACGCTGTTTTACAAATGGCTGCTTTGTCTGTCTTTTCTCCTCTCTGGATTTGAAAGCATCTGAAAATTGGCACAAAACAACTAACGTTCACTGATATTGTACTTCGGTCAGGCCAGAGCCTATTGGGAGTTTGATAGTAACTTCCTCCCTGTATTGTCTGTACTGGTAGCGGATCACAGTTTTTAGTTGATGGTACTAAGCTGCCCTTGTTGGACTGATTTGGTTGTCCCTACATATCACTCATTAGGCATGAGTTGTAACTGTGTGGCTGCTCTTGCCAGTTAGCGATCCAAAGTCCTTCTTGACCACCTATAATTTCAATGATCATTGCTGGCATGTACACTCCTGGAAATTGAAATAAGAACACCGTGAATTCATTGTCCCAGGAAGGGGAAACTTTATTGACACATTCCTGGGGTCAGATACATCACATGATCACACTGACAGAACCACAGGCACATAGACACAGGCAACAGAGCATGCACAATGTCGGCACTAGTACAGTGTGTATCCACCTTTCGCAGCAATGCAGGCTGCTATTCTCCCATGGAGACGATCGTAGAGATGCTGGATGTAGTGGATGGGTGGCATGGGATACATGCGGACGTGCATGGTCCTGTTGGAACAGCAAGTTCCCTTGCCGGTCTAGGAATGGTAGAACGATGGGTTTGATGACGGTTTGGATGCACCGTGCACTATTCAGTGTCCCCTCGACGATCACCAGTGGTGTACGGCCAGTGTAGGAGATCGCTCCCCACAACATGATGCCGGGTGTTGGCCCTGTGTGCCTCGGTCGTATGCAGTCCTGATTGTGGCGCTCACCTGCACGGCGCCAAACACGCATACGACCATCATTGGCACCAAGGCAGAAGCGACTCTCATCGCTGAAGACGACACGTCTCCATTCGTCCCTCCATTCACGCCTGTCGCGACACCACTGGAGGCGGGCTGCACGATGTTGGGGCGTGAGCGGAAGACGGCCTAACGGTGTGCGGGACCGTAGCCCAGCTTCATGGAGACGGTTGCGAATGGTCCTCGCCGATACCCCAGGAGCAACAGTGTCCCTAATTTGCTGGGAAGTGGCAGTGCGGTCCCCTACGGCACTGCGTAGGATCCTACGGTCTTGGCGTGCATCCGTGCGTCGCTGCGGTCCGGTCCCAGGTCGACGGGCACGTGCACCTTCCGCCGACCACTGGCGACAACATCGATGTACTGTGGAGACCTCACGCCCCACGTGTTGAGCAATTCGGCGGTACGTCCACCCGGCCTCCCGCATGCCCACTATACGCCCTCGCTCAAAGTCCGTCAACTGCACATACGGTTCACGTCCACGCTGTCGCGGCATGCTACCAGTGTTAAAGACTGCGATGGAGCTCCGTATGCCACGGCAAACTGGCTGACACTGACGGCGGCGGTGCACAAATGCTGCGCAGCTAGCGCCATTCGACGGCCAACACCGCGGTTCCTGGTGTGTCCGCTGTGCCGTGCGTGTGATCATTGCTTGTACAGCCCTCTCGCAGTGTCCGGAGCAAGTATGGTGGGTCTGACACACCGGTGTCAATGTGTTCTTTTTTCCATTTCCAGGAGTGTAGATAAGTTTGTGAGTCTGCGTACCTTTTTGCAGTCGACAAAAGTTTCAAGGTCCAGATTGATGACTCGAACTCGTCTTGTTGGTGATGACAGGATAAAAATGTCTTCAATGACAGACGACTTCACAGGGCAATCTTCGTTATGTGTGCATGTGAAATAGCTTCGTCGGTCTGGAGCTCTGATCTTCCAAAATCAGTGACTGCTTCTGACACCTGCATGAAGCCCCATCCTAGAATAACATTATGTGTCTGATAAAACGACAAATTCGAAAGGCTGTGTTCTATCTCTGACAGCTATTACAGGGTTATATGTTACCGTTGGCTGGACATACTTTCCATTTGTGCCTTTCAGCAAAATCACTTTCTCTTCATGGAACAGAATTTTATTTTTATGACAACGATAAACATTTGATGCAACAAAAGAGGAAGCTCCTGAGTCGACTAGCGCTTGAATAGGTTGACAATCAGGTATCCTGACATCTTGGTGACTGTTATCCATGGATGATTTTCATCTATTGCAACCTCACGTCCACACATGGTCGCCTCGCTTAGTTTTCCTGAATTCAGCAGCTACGTGTGCAGCTGGTACCTCTGTACGATGATAGGGAATGACTACAGCATGTTGGGGAGCAAACTTGGTCAGGGTGCAGCAGCGGGTTTCGTCTCACAAGTGGGCTATAGTCGACTGTAGTTCACTGGTGTGAATAGAACTGTTTTTATGGTTAACCTATGAGAGTGTAGTTGTTATTGACAACTTGTCTTTTTTTTCTGGTAGAATAGAACGTGTACTGGACGTCCATAATGGAAACACACTGGTGTGTTGTGCTCTGTCCAAATGTCTGATCATCTGCAGGGCATTATACTTGGTGAAGGAGGTGTTTGTACCTGTGTTGGTTGTGTGCTAAATTGTCATTTGATGGTTTAAGTCCGAGTTGACTGAGTCCATTCTCCCTGGCATGTTCAGCTGATTGTGGAGATTAGAGCTAAAGATCGATACACTTTTTCTTCAACATTCTCTACTGAGTTTTGAGGTGGATATTCACATCTGCTGTTTTTTGCCTACTCGGTTCAACAGTTCTATGTGCCATAAAAATAACACATATCTTATCTTACAGCATGACATATGAGAGAGGCGAGGTCATGGTGGTTTTCTACAACTGCCAAAGGTAGCACGTTCGGAACTCAGTCAAATCTCTTTCAGACATTTCTTTTCTGTTGGATTTTCTTGATGCATTGTCACCCTGTGGTAGTGTAGTTGTCACTGGAAACTTGTTTCCTTTTTCTAGTCGTTTACGACGTGTTCAGGGTGTCCATAGTGTAAACACGCCGGTGTGTTGTCCTCTGTCCAACTGTGGGATCATCTTCAGAGCATTATATCTGGTGCAGGAGATGGTTGTACCTGCGTTGGTCAGGTGCTGGGTTGCCATTGGATAGCTTAAGTACGATTGGCTGAGTCAATTCTTACTGATGTGTTAGATTGGTTGTGAGGATGAGTGTTAAATATTGATACACCTTTACTTCAACATTCTCTAGCACCTACTGACGTATAGGGTCAATGTCCACCATTGCTATTTCTTTCCATCTTGGTTCAACAGTTCTATATGCCACAAAAATGGCGTAAATCTTCTCCTACAGGATGGTATACGCTCGTATGAGAGAGGCAAGATCATGGTTGTCTTCCACAAGTGTCATAGGGACCATATTCGGAAATCGGTCAAACCTCTTTCAAACATTATTTTTCTGTTGCATTTTCTTGATGCGCTGGCATCAGTTGATAAATTCCTCTGTTATTGTAACACCCTTTATAAGAAGAGCTTGGTACATGCATTCCGCGACCCCTTTCAGTAAGAGCGAGATTTTTCCATTTCCATCATATTCGTAATCACAATGTGGCATAGGGCCAAAATATTCAGCATGTGGGACTGTGTTATTTACCCATGGTATTGGGCCATGTTTTTCAATTGTCCTTTTGCTAAACATACTTACTGCTAATTATCACCAAACGTTTTCTTCAGTTTGGAATAGAATTTGTCCTAGCTACTGAGCTTTTCTTCGTTGTTCGCTAAGCGCTGCTGGCCTGTGTCATCAAGTAAATGTACACATTAGCCAAATACATCATGCCATCCACCATATATTTGCCGACTTGGTTGAATCCTTTCAGCGATTTCGTCATGTTCTGACCAGTGTGTCCAGAGAACACTCATGGATGCCTGATGTGTAGCTGACCTACTTCTGTTGCAGAATCCATGTCTCCTAAATATACAGATCGTAGAAACAACATGCTGCGTGTATTCTGGTTCCTATTCATGTAGGCAACGGCTTTTTGTTGCCTATTTCGAACTATGGTTAGCATATGTTTCAAAGTACCTGATATCTCTACCAAAATTGTAATGGCAGTTAAGCCCAAATTCTAATGCAGGGCCTTCACTAAAGTAAATCACTTGACACGGAAAGCACATTTATTAAAAACACAAACATAAAGGCAGATCAGAACAGAACTGACCTTCTGGATGGAGCATGCTGAAATTCATACAAACATTACAGACGTAAGAAATTTCGAGAACCTTCCAGAAAAGGTAGTTACCAAAGGAAAAAAAAATGTTGGTGATTGGGTTTGAACAGGTTACTTGCAGTATGTCAGCCAGTGAACTCTTTGCACACAATATACAGCACACTTCATGACAATGTTATTACTTGAATAATTCCTGAGGCAACCACGAAATTTTATAATGTGGTAGTTTAATTTGGAAACTCAATGCAGCAATGGAAAAATTTAGTGTGAAAGTGGAACTGAATTTAGCTGTTGTTATGAGCATGTTGGGTCAAGCCACTGTTAGGAAGTGTGCAGCTTATGAACTTATGAAATGAAGTAAATAGTATGAACCGTTCTGCTTTCAATACAGCCTTTTCACTTGAAGTGAAGATCTGATGACTTTAATATTCATAAAGAAAAGAGACATGTCTTCATTCAGACAGTAGGCCTACAGTCGGGTTTTACAATAAACCTCTTAACTATTCGCTTCCATGTCCAATCTCCACTATGTAAACTGTTTAAGTTGAGAATCAACAAAAAATTTAGTAATGGGAGATTACAGTTGGAAACCATGATAGGATCTATTACTTATATGGATATGATCTGCAGCCGTCTAGAACGAAATTAGAATTATTCTGATACCTTCAGCTGCTTACAGGCGTTGATACATATCAAAGGGACAGGTGAAAATGTGTGCCCTGATCGGGACACGAACTCGGCATCTCCTGCTTACATGGCAGACGCTCTATCCATCTGAGCCACCAAGGGCACAGAGGTTAGTGCGACTGCAGGGACTATCTCGCACACGCCTCCCGCGAGACCCACATTCTAACCTGGTATGTCCACACACTATATTCGTAGTGTCCCACCCCAACTATTACTTATATGGATATGATATCTGTTCTTTCGGACATGTCCAAAAGAACAGACACCATACCCATGTAAGTAATAGTTCTGGCAATACCGGCCATGACCTTCTTCTGTGCGGATGCACACATATTCCCCGGACTCTTATGGGACTTGGTAAGAATGTCTTCCACGAGTAATGAGTGTGTTGGGGTGCGACACTACCAATGTAGTGTGTGGACAGACAAGGTGAGAATGTGGGTCTCGCGGGAGTCGTGAGCGAGATAGTCCCTGTAGTCGCGCTATCCTCTGTGCCGTCGGTGGCTCGTAAGCATCAGTTGTTCAGTGGCACCCTCTGTAATAAAAAACTGAGTGGAAGGATCAACAAACGAACTTGAACGGAAGTCATGTGATGTCTGCAACGACCAAACACAACACACACAAAAAAAAAAGAGAGAGAGATGGATAGAGCGTCTGCCTTGTAAGCAGATCTCAGGTTCGAGTCCCAGTTGGGGCACACATTTTCACCTGTCCCCATTGATATGTATCAACGCCCGTAATCAGCTGAAGGTATCAGTATAATACTAATTTCATGATACGATCTGTTTTCAGTAAAGAATAGTCGCAAGGTGGCACTACAGACTTATGATTTACATTGCTTTGATGCCAGTGTCGCCATGTTAATAGTCCCTAAACATCAGCATACTCTTGTTTACAACTGATTCTTGATCTTAATTTCTGCCATGTCTGCACAACAGTTGTTTCAGATAGCTTTTGTCAATAACACATTGTCAGGAAGGTATTTTCAGAAATTTTCCTGGGCTTAAAGGCATATTTGATCCAGTAATAGGACACATTTGATTCTGTTAATGTAACTTTCCTTTTGTTACACATTTCTAATAATCAAGAAGCGAAATATGTTATGTGAAAAAGCCACTTTCTTAATTCAGTATTTTCCTTAATACAGAATGACGAAACTGATGTTCTGTCATCTACCTGAAAATGAACATATTCTGATATGTCTGAGCGGTTTGCTCCATTTCCTTCTCATAGTGCAGTACTGATAGGAAATCTAAAGTCAAATTACAGAAATAAAACCACTACAGTAAAAGTAACTAGCACAGCTAAAATTCATGTATATAAAAGAAAATATTGTTTGAATGTGTCCACTTACAAATGAAACGCTTCCACCACAAGCTAATGTTTGATGCTACTAACATGGTGAACATTGGCTTCAAGATTATGTTATCATGACAACTCTCCATATCATAACTCCCTGGCAGTACAGTTGCAACACTACATCACTGCACGCAAACCCAGAAAGAAAAGTTACAAAAACGCCAATTGTGCATAGTCTGACGATATTGCTGTAGGTTAAACTTTTGCACCCTGTAGCGTGTGGCCAAACGTTTGAGTAGAAAGACGGCGAGGCTTGTGTTTCGTGCTTAGGATTTTCAGTTACAAAATGTTGGTAGAAGTGCAAAAAACATGAGACAGTGATGTGGGAGCTCCACTCAATGAAGAGAGAAAACACGATAGTACAGACTTCAAGGATATGGATTTGGGGAAGTGGCTAAGGAAGCATCAATTTAAATAGAATTAACGACAGAGTTAGATGTAGGTAAGACCTCAGTGTTAGATACGAGAATGAGTAGAGCTAGAGATAACCCCATTTAATAGGAAAACCGAGACTAAATCGTCCCCAGCCACCAGTCAGCTGGATATATTGGCGCCACTGAACACAGTAAATGAATCTAAGGAAGAATTACAATCAGAAGTAAAGGACAGTCAAGTGAAAATTACAGAAGGATTAAAAGGAGACAAGAGAGAACCGTGAAGGAATTGAAGACAAGTCAACAGAAAACTCCAGAGGAGAATCAGGAAAAGGCTGTGGTGGAAATTATACTGTTAAAAGAAAGTCAAGAGACATTAATCACAGACCTTAGGAAAAGGAACAAATAGCAACGTGGAGTTCGAACACCAGCAGGAAAAGAAACACATGGTTGTATGAGAAAAGGTAACTCAGATCGGTGAGATGAGAGCATGTCACATAAAAGCACACTATAAGACTAACCTCAAGGAAAATGCATAATAAATGGCAGGAATGGATAGTTCGGTAGATGGAGGAAATAAAAGGAATGCTAGATACGCTAAATGTAGTGGCAAAGGAGGTGTAGCAGAATGTTGATAGCTAGGGGCACAAGGAGACCCAGAAACAGAATTTGTAAAAATCTGTAAATTTAGAAAATACAGTCTGAGACAAAAAATTTATCCAGTATTTTCCACACACAATTCCTCAAATCTACTGCCAGAAGTTTTGAATGATGCGAATAAACTGGCTTGCATCATAAATCAGATGGACGACGAAGTCTATAATTAGGGAACAGAGCTAGAAAAGGATACTTTTGTTATACACAAAATTTGAGGCAATGTTCCTTCCAAAATACTAGTCTAAAAGCAAACAATACGGGATTTTAAATTCGATTTGCAATCGTCCATACAACTTGAGATATGATGGAACATACTTCAATTTTTGGAAAAAGAACTGGAGAGAAATTAGAACCGGAAAAGTCGTAGTAAGAGTGGTATATTGTATGGTGGGTAGCACAACGTCTACCACACCAAGTACAGATGTGGTGGTGGTGGTGGTTAGTGTTTAACGTCCCGTCGACAACGAGGTCATTAGAGACGGAGCGTAAGCTCGGGTTAAGGAAGGATTGGGAAGGAAATCGGCCGTGCCCTTTCAAAGGAACCATCCCGGCATTTGCCTGAAACGATTTAGGGAAATCACGGAAAACCTAAATCAGGATGGCCGGAGACGGGATTGAACCGTCGTCCTCCCGAATGCGCGTCCAGTGTGCTAACCACTGCGCCACCTCGCGCGGTACCAAGTACAGAGTCACCTAAGTGGCACAGTAATAGAAATTGTAGAGCTCGGACATTAAATATTGATAAACAGAAAGAGGAAAAACAAGGGATGATCAGAGAACTTGCTTTCAGAAGTACTAAGTGAAGGCAAGATTACTACCACAAACATATGCACACTAAATTTTTCTCATGTGATTACAGATAAGGACATGGAACAATATGGAATGAAAGCAGAGGGTATGGCAGAGGGCAACTACACCCTTGCAGGCCAGTACAATATGTAAGAGACAGAGCTAAAGGGTTGTTGTTCCATCTGAAGAAATGGTAAGGATGTCAGTCACAAAGCATTGGAATTGGTGTAGGCCAGCAAGAAGACTGAGTGGTACCCATAGAACAAAAGAACTGTCAAAGTCTATGAACAGTGATTAGTATACTGTCTCTATTGTCCATGTCCATGTCATTATGTTATAGGTGTAGTTACGGCAGCAACACACTGTGGGAATTTTTCAATGCTGCACTCTTCTTTTTGTTTATTTTTGGTTGTGGATATGGGCGATGAGGCATTCAGTTG
Source organism: Schistocerca nitens (assembly GCF_023898315.1). Taxonomy (NCBI): domain Eukaryota; kingdom Metazoa; phylum Arthropoda; class Insecta; order Orthoptera; family Acrididae; genus Schistocerca; species Schistocerca nitens. The sequence continues at coordinate 426,821,519 of NC_064614.1, read as the reverse complement.
TTTCTTTGCATGTACGCCAAATTTCAGAGGAGACAGAAGACTGAGGAGTATGTTACTACACAGTTCCTCTTCCACATTTCCATGATCATTGCTATGGACAACTGCAACGACATAGCTTTAGCTTACATCTCTACATGCCATCATCAGGTGGGGTAACAAAGAGCCAAGGTGCAGCAGGATTCCACAGCTGTCCTGTTTTCACTTTCATCCGTTCTTCAGGCAGCTGGGAGCTCAGTGACATCACTTGTGTGGGTGACTACCAAACAGCGCTGGCTACCACAGAGAGGCTACTTGCTGAGCCACAGTGGAGTGCCTGCATCGACGCTCAGGGCATTCTCACCAGCCCAAACGACCTCAGCCAGCACAAGACATCAGAATCAGCTACTCCACCCATGTGGTACTGGGTGTGCTTGTGGTTTGTGTAATATCTCTTTATATTCGATGAATTATTCAGATACAATTCTACCCTTGAATGACGTTTACTAATTTTCTCTCTTCATACTCGCAGAATCCATGCGAAAAGTAGTTCATACAATAGCTATGCCATGAGCGCATAAGTATTCTTTGTAGTACTCTCTCTGGTGGTTGTTAAAAAAAAAAAAGGAAAGGGAGATTCCGAGATTGTCTTCGTGCCGATTAGCCTGAGCTTGGTTTGGAGGAACTGTAATCTGATTATTGAGATTTATCACAGAAGATAACTGATACGAACTGTACGATTAAAAAGGAAATATATATAGATTGCTCCTTCAAATAAAAGGTGTGTATTTGAAATTTGAGAATTAATGATATTTATCGATATATTGCGTAGTTGTTAATCGGAAGGGAACTTCCGAAAGACTGGATACGAACCTGCATTTAATAATCCAAGAGCTCCATTACTTCTTGGGAAGGTTAAACTTCATCAAAGCCAAATATCCGCTTGATATGAAGTTTCCCGACTGATTATACAACGCTCCCAAAATTACAAGGCATTTTATTTGTACAGATTAGCAGACTGCCGCAAAGCACGAGCCTGCATAGAAGAAGAATCATCGCCTGATTTCATTCTAACAAAACGAGAGGTAACTAATCTGAAGAGAGATTCGGTGCCCATAGTAAAAGATTGCTGATACCAAGAAACGATTTCAACTATTGGACAACACCGAGACTACAGAACAAGGCCAGAGAAATCTAATTTTTTTATCCTGTAGTTAAAATAGTTTGAAATCAATTTAGAAATAACTTTTCTCCAGATAGTAGTTAGATTGTAGAACTGTATATTGTGTGATTTTCGTATCTGGACATTGAACTTTATACCATCTGTGAAGTAATTTGAAAGTTAAGTGTGTCTACGACAGTAAATTTGAAACTGTATTTAGTGATTAGAACCTGATATTGACAGTTATTTAATGGTATTGACTAGAGCGGCATTTAAAATGTCATTGAATCAGCAACGAGAAGTGCAACAGCCTTCAGCTGTTTGCGCAGGAGCAGAGGCCACAGATAGCAATTCTGAGACTGTTGTGGCTAGGGGTAGCAATATAAATAATACCGCTGGTTCAGAAAACATTCATACAACAGCTGATCAGACTGTTGTTGACACATTAGTTGTTATTATGCAACAGTTGTCTCTATAAGCCGAAGGCCAAGCGGAGGTAAAACGAGACTTATCCGTTATACAAAATGAACTTCAAAATCAATTAGCCGAAAATCAAACAGAATTACAAAATCAGTTAAGAGCAACCTTTACCGAATTAGATCAGAGATTAAATACCCAGACACAGGAAATAAAAGAACAGGCAGAAAGGACCGAACAGAATCTTCTTGCTCAAATTGAGCAGGTCCGCCAACAATGCCAAGAAAACAATAGTAAATTAAAAGCGGAACTAACCGAATATGTATCCGTCAAAATTGACACGATACAAAAACAAGTAGAATTGTTCCTCAAGTAATACAAGCTCAAGTGGATATACAGTGTTCCGTAGCTGTGATACCAGAAATTATAGAATCCCAAGATAATCCAGAGAAGCAATTTGACAAAGTGAAGGAAAAACAGGAGACAGTGGAATATAGAATGAATGTACTTGCGGGAAAGTTTTCAGAAATGACATTACAGCGGCAAAATTTTCCTTCGGAAACCATAGAAGAAACTGTGAAAGTAGCTTTACAGTCAATCTCAGAGCGTTCCGAGGAGAATTTTTTCAACAGAGGGTTAAAGGAAGTTCGTGAACAACTTGGCGAAGAATTCTCGCGTTGGAAAGGAAATATCGAAAGATCACTAAATCTCTCGCAGGAGGATTTAGAAACAGCGAGAAATAGGAAACAACATTCTCAATCTGCGCGTGAAATTCCGTCCACCTCAAGATCCGATGTAGACAGAACTGGAACGTCACAAGTTAGATTTGATATAACGGATAGCCACAGGGAAGAGTACGAACAGGATGATTTTTGGAATCGTAGTACCATTGAGGAAAAGATGATTAAACAGAGACAATTTCAAATCTTTAACCCTGACAAAAAGAATGTTCATCCTGTAGTCTTTATTCGAAGTTTCAGAGGTCTATTTCCACGATCTTGGACAGAATGGCAAAAGATTAGTTTTGTATCTGGATATATACAAGGATCAGGAGCATTGTGGGCATCTGAACAAATATCTTCTTGTAAATGTTACAAAGAATTTGAGCAGGCTTTTCTAGCAAAATATTGGTCTGCTGGAGTACAAGAAAGACTTAGGCAGGAACTATTATATCCTGAGCCTTTCTCATTTTCTAGAGGATCTCTAAAGAGATATTTTGAGAAGTACATTAATAAATCTTTGTATTGGGATGTACCAATTCCTTTGTCGGATATACTTAGAATACTCAAGTCCAAACTACCCACTCATTTATGACTACGCTTGATCGTATTGATATAATTGAGGAGGACAATAAAATGGCAAGAGAAATGTCATTTCAAGGAAGAGCAATAGAAGCGAATCCGAGCTGCAACTCGAGTGGGAATGGCAGTAATGGTAGCAGTAACAATAATCATAACCAACTACACTCTCCGAGGAGACTTAGCAATGGACAAAATGCAAACAATAATTATTACCATAATGGAAACTTTAGTAATGGTGCAGCGAGGGGCTATTTTAGGAACAGTAGGAATTTTAATCGATATAATCCAATGTATGGCAACACAGGACAGTTCTACCAACAACAATAATTACACGAATCAAGCAAGACAACATAGACAGAATTCACCACAACAACCGATAATCACTGAAGTAGCTGAAGAGACAAATACCAATGGGACCAACAATCAGTCAAACTAAACATGACCGCATCGTGCCCCGGAGGAGCGGTCAGGGGATCTGTTAGGGGCGAAACAGTAAAATTACAATTGTTAAGATATAATGATGGTGAGCTGTTGACTGAAGAGTTAACAAAGGATTTAATAACGTGTCATAATGACGGATCGAGTGTTCCGGTATCGGAAGTATTTGTTGAAACAGAGGAAGTTCCAACGAATGTGATATTAGACACCGCCGCTTCCGCCAATGTCATCTCAGGCGCTCTTTTTAGGAGAATTATTAGGAAGAAGAAGGTACCAATTTTGCTGGTACAGAACTGCAAAATCACCAGAGCTGTTGGAGCACATTCTCCCAATGTCAAAATACAAACAAAATTAGAGATGAAAATGGGAAATGTAGCAATAAAATGCACGTTCCTTGTAGTGGAGAAGTTATTAGTGGACTGTATTCTTGGTATTGGGAGTATGCAGGAGTACGATTGTCAGATTGATTTTTTGGAAGGAATAGTTAAATTTAGATTAAATGGAGAAGAGATAGCACTGGATTTAAATAGAAAGGAAACTGTGCATGAGAAATATTGTTGCGGTGCCATAATTCAATTAATTAACACTACAAACGGTCGTTGGAAGGAGCTTTTAAAGGATTTGATACAACAGGAGGACTTTAACCAAACAACAATGATAAAAGCTAGTGAATCAAATCAGCTTACCGGAGAACAAAGGCAGCACTTCATTATTTGTTAGAGGCATATGAAGAGATTTTTGATGAAAGACCAGGAATTATTAAAGGGTATATTTGTCACCTACAAGTGAAGCCACATCAGACTTACTGTTACACGCACTATCCGATCCCCTGGCGTTTAAAACAATCCGTTCAAAGGGAGATAAATAGAATGTTAGAATGGAACTTGATTGAGCCATCAACTAGTCCATATTGTTCTCCGCTCTTAGTCGTCCCAAAACCTGGAGGTAGTTCTGGATGCGAGAGAGATTAATAGAATAATAGTACCTGTAAGAACTAATCCGGAAAATATAGATGAATTAATTCAAAATTTCCAGGATGTTTCGTACTTAACTAGTGTTGATTTGAGAAGTTCGGACTGGCAGGTCCAAATGGATGAAGAATCTAGGAAATATACCGCATTTATCTATGCTGGGAGAAGTTACCAATTTAGAGTTGTCCCGTTTGGACTTAATATTAGTGCCGGAATATTTATTTCAGCATTGGATTATGTTCTTGGACCAGAATTGCGTAGATGTATAACTGTGTTTGTTGACGACTTATTAATAGCCACGAAAACATGGGAAGAGCATTTGCATATTTTGGAAAGGTTTTTTGCTGTTTTCAAGAAAACCGGAATTACAGTAAACTTACAAAAGTCTCATTTTGCTTTGCCACAAATTAAGTTCTTAGGACATATGATAGATGCGAAAGGTACCCTGCCTACCGAGTAGAAGATAAGTGCAATTCGAAATTTTCCATCACCACGGAATAAAAGACAGCTGAAGGGATTTATAGGTATGGCATCGTTCTTCCTTTGTTTCATAAAGACTCAAGCCATGAATTCTGAGGCATTAAACCGGCTTCTACAGAAGGATGTGCCATGGCAATGGACTGAAGAATGTGAACTAGCTTTTCGAGACATTAAAGACCAACTCGTTAACGCATCCTTATTATATCACCCTGATATGAATTGTGAGTTCTGTCTGTCCACGGATTCATCAGATGTTGGATTAGGTGCTTGTCTCTTCCAAATAAGGAAAATAAAAGGGGTACCAACATTCTGTCCGATAGCATTTGCTAGTCGGGTGTTATCGCCCTGTGGAAGAGCCTATATGACCACAGAACTTGAAGAACTTGCGGTTATCTGGGCGTTCAAGAAGTTTAACTATTACTTATATGGTTCGAAAACGATTGTGTATTGTGACCATCAATCACTAACCTTTTTGCAAACATGTAAATTATTACATCCTAGACTGTCACGTTGGACAATGACACTACAACAGTACCAATTTAAAATTATTCATGTGTCTGGTAAAGAAAATATTATTGCGGATGCACTGTCAAGGTCCCCAGAAGGTTTAATGCTGGAAATAGAATCAGTAAATACTTCGGATTTTCCAGTATTACTGTTGCAGGACAATATCTACAAGACTTATTATGTTCATCTTTGTAGAGATATGGGAAATTTACAACGAAAAGACCCTCGATGGAAGAAGATAATTCAGCTAAAGGAACAACAAAATTCAAGGGCTAGTTTAGATCATTATAAATTAGTAAATGGAGTATTATTCTTCAGATGTGGGAAGGACAACAATCCACGGTGGTGTGTATTTATCCCGAAGGAATATGAGGAAAAATTAATTTGGTTTACCCACTTATCATGGGGACATTCTGGTGTAATTAAATGTGCTAATAAAATAGGAGCATACTGTTATTTTCCGAATATTCGGAGAAAAGTGCACCAAACAATACAAAACTGTTTACTCTGTCAAAAGGCAAAAACGGATAATAGAGGTAGTAAGCATGTTCTGCATTCAATTATTCCACGAGAGCCAAGGGCGTTAATTTCGTGTGATATCTGCGGCCCTCTCCCACGATCAACAGGAGGAGTCAAATTCATTGTTGGATTCTTTGACGTGTTTATAAAATATGTAAAACTATATCGATTAAAGTGTGCTACTGCCAGAGCTGTTGTAGTGAGATTGGTGCGTGACTATCTTCCGCATGTAGGTTTACCGAAATCCATAATTACAGATAATGCCAGAATTTTTACTGGATTTAAATGGAAGCAAACATTAACACAACTTGGTATTCGACAAATTTTGACATCGTGTTACCATCCACAAGGTAGTCCAATAGAACGAGTTTTCCGAGAATAAAACCGATTTATGCGTACATACTGTCACAGTAAACAAACATCATGGGCTGATTATTTGTCAGAATTTGAACAAATATTTAATAATCTGACACATACCTCAACTAACTTTACTCCAACAGAGCTTATGTTTAGTCAGATTGAAAAGAACTTCTGGATAAACCATCTGCCAAAGTATGAAGACCAGAATTTAAAATGGGAGGAAAAGATTCGACTCGCACTTGTCAATTTAACTAAAAAGGCAATACAACGGAAATTGACATATGACAAATGGATTCACCGGATTCAGACGTTTCATCTTGGAGAAAATGTTTTATTGAGGCGACACATCCATTCCTCGAAACTGATGAAGAACATAAAGAAATGGAATCTTATTTATACCGGAACATATGTTATTGTAAATATACCAAATCCTGGATCATACTTGTTGGCATATCCCGAATCGAAAAGAATAAAGGGATTATTCCCGCATAATGATATTAAGAAATTTTTTGAAGGATCGTAGATCTGTGATACCAAATATGGAGAAGAATTTAGAGTGGAATTTGACTATGAGTCGAATGTGTATATAAATATCAAGAAGTTTATGTTGTCTAGAGGTTAAGAGACAGTGAGATTACTCCTGTGATAGGTTAAGAGACAGTGAGATTACTCCTGTGATAGGTTAAGAGACAGTGACATTACTCCTGTGATAGGTTAAGAGACAGTGACATTACTCCTGTGATAGTTTAGCACAAAAACTTTTAGATAGGTAGAAGAATTTGTTAATTACTAGTGTTTCTAAGTGTGGACTATGAGCAGAAGCCACAGTGACATACAATGAAAGTGCATCTACATTTCCTCAAGACACGGCACTTATGTGAGAATTGCGTGTGAAACTTGAACAGTGTGGGATATGTAGGTAATTACGCTGAGTATGATGTGCGCTGTTCGTGCAAGAAAACAAATGAACTGTGAAATGAAGCAACAGTTGATAATGTCACTGTTGCAAACAATTGAAGAAACTCTTTGGTTGCGCAAGAGAAAATTATTATAATTTTTAGATATTTCATTATGCCTTCTCGACCAGGAGAATTAATTTAAGAATTTTAATTGACTTTTTAAGAATAGCAGTTTGTGTGTTTCATATTACGGACATAATTGTTGAAATATATTTCAATAAATAATCATGAGAGGATGAAGAAGATTCTGCGATTGGATGATTTGTTAAATGAACATACGTCATCATTAGTGATATTTATTTGCAAGTGGATCTATAAATCAATTAATTATAAGAATAATGAAAATTTTTCAAATTATTCCTTTTGTGGAGTCAGTGTCATATGCCTATGTTTAAAATCTGTCATCAGGTGTAAACTTAAATTTTATCCATAATTTCGTAATTGAAAGCAAACCTCGGACAGATTCAATGCTCTACTTCCACCTACACTATAACAAAACGAAGATTAGATAAAAAATTTTTTTGAGAGGAATACATTCGATATGAGCTACAACAAAATTTAAATGCCCACAGTCTATTTGGCAATGTTTTGGACAATCAGGAGTTGTAATGCAAAACAACTTTGGTATTGAGGACTACAAAAAAAATTCGCGATTGTCAGGATTGATGGATGTTCCAGTCTAGTACAGATGGAAGGATATAAGAATCCACTCCGATTTGGAGTTCAATGATGAAATATGGACTTCGTTGCCTTAATCCAATCTCTTCCAGGGATTTATTCAGTCAGAATCTTTTCTTATTCCACTTTAAACCTGTTTCATGTTCACGTCCCTGACCATCTGTTCCTGAGATCATCCTCCTGTTTCTACGGCACATTACCAGCTTCTATCCTGTACCATAAGCCATCGCCTGTGCTCCGTGCCGCCTCCACCAAACGCTGTACGTCGTCTACTTGGTGTCCGTACCCAGTGTTCCTGTTCCATCGACTTCACAACGAGATCGCCGGCTACATCGTCGAAAGAAGAATTTTGAAAAATTGTTTTGAGCAATATTGTAAGACTTTTTTTTTGGCTATGAGGCACTTTTCCTTCGATCTAATCTATGGAGCTTCTATATATTTCAAAATTACTGGATTTAGGCTTTCCTATCTTCTTTAATACCTGAGCTGGGGTCTATTCTTCCGGGTTTTCCAGGGTTTCCCTGTGAAGGCCAGTTCCCAAATGGGTAGACCTTTTTCGTAATTACACCAATCTACATCTTCCCTGGTTATGTACTCGGGATGCGGGTACACCCCGGTACATGTAAAAGATACAGCTTAGGTATTCTCGTAACTTATTGTCTTAACATGTTACCCATACTCTCTATAGCAAAATTCTACTAATTCAAAATATTCCTCTTTTGAATAAACAACCCAACAACTTTTTTCTGTTAGCTCGCAAAGTGTATTATCATTAACTTTGCTCGCTGCGAGGGGCAATTGTAATATCTCTTTATATTCGATGAATTATTCAGATACAATTCTACCCTTGAATGACGTTTACTAATTTTCTCTCTTCATACTCGCAGAATCCATGCGAAAAGTAGTTCATACAATAGCTATGCCATGAGCGCATAAGTATTCTTTGTAGTACTCTCTCTGGTGGTTGTTAAAAAAAAAAAAGGAAAGGGAGATTCCGAGATTGTCTTCGTGCCGATTAGCCTGAGCTTGGTTTGGAGGAACTGTAATCTGATTATTGAGATTTATCACAGAAGATAACTGATACGAACTGTACGATTAAAAAGGAAATATATATAGATTGCTCCTTCAAATAAAAGGTGTGTATTTGAAATTTGAGAATTAATGATATTTATCGATATATTGCTTAGTTGTTAATCAGAAGGGAACTTCCGAAAGACTGGATACGAACCTGCATTTAATAATCCAAGAGCTCCATTACTTCTTCGGAAGGTTAAACTTCATCAAAGCCAAATATCCGCTTGATATGAGGTTTCCCGACTGATTATACAACGCTCCCAAAATTACGAGGCATTTTATTTGTACAGATTAGCAGACTGCCGCAAAGCACGAGCTTGCAGAGAAGAAGAATCATCGCCTGATTTCATTCTAACAAGTTAAATTTCAGAATCATTTTGAGTGACTGAGCTATGACTGTGTTTCCTATCATTAATGATTGATTGCTCGAACGAATTGAGAGCTACATAATTACGTAGATAGGAGGAAAAATTACATTTGTAGTGCTGTGTGGCAAAGAAATACGTCAGTGATGTTTGCGGCAGTACAATGCTTTCTTTCACTAGACATACTGCAGCATATCCACGTGCATCAACAACCATCCAGCAGTTCTCACATACTTTGGAGGAGGAATGGAATGACCAACCACCATGTGACCAGAATGGGAGCACATTGCAGAGCATGCAGTGTGGTCCACATTGATCTGTTTCCTATTAAGGCCCATGTCCTCCCTTCTGTAATGTCTAGGAGACCATCATGAATCATGGTGACTTCAGTCCAATTATTGTCTTATTCAATGTGTCATTTTTGTTTGTCTCATTGTGTATTTCGTTGAGTTACATTCTGTGCTATACTGTAGCAGTTCTTTCTATGTCAATCCAAGTCTCCTTGAGCTATGTTGCATGGCACTGGCACATCATGTGACAGTAACTTTTGTCCTTAAGTTTTGCATACCTGTGAATTAAGTTAAAGTTAACAATATAGGAAGGTAAGTTTAATGTATTAATGTTTCCTGAAACTGTATATTGTGGGAACACCCAGCTTTCTAGACAAACTAAGACTTCCTTGTGCTATGTACTATGTGTCTAAGGTTAACAAATTATACTTCAATAATAGCACCTGTAGAGTTGAAACAGAGTTGATGAGATACCCATATTTAACAAATATGTAGCTATATAATACATGAATAAATGACATGATGTCATCATTTAAGCTTGGTTAAAAATCATTACTAGGAAAGTAAAGATCGAAAGATGTTAAGCTGCATAGCAACTAGTAATTGTGATAATTGGGTGAAATGTGGAAATGATAGGTAGACAAGGATCAGCCTGGTCGTGTTGTACAAAAATGACCATTTTGTTGAAACAGAAAAGTTTTCAAAGTAGTTCCAATGAACACAACAAGTATTGCTGATGTAAGTCCAAAATTTGAGGGCCAATCGTGAGAACAACTTCTTTTGATGTATTTGATGACTTTTATTGTAATTAATTAAATGCATATTATTTATTTTATTGCAGAAATATCACATTCATACACAAGTTAAACATTACAAATTGCACTTTTTTGAAATACAATACTTTGTGAAGAAACTTATCCAAAAAACTACAGCAGTGAAAATGCTTCAATTATTCTATTTTCACTGTGTGACTAATATAATGATTGATACATAATTATGTCCATATTTCCATTATACATATTTTTATCATATCACTCTAAATGTGTACTTTAAAATATAAATTTCTTCCAAGGATCTACAAATCTTATATCAAAATAAAGTTAATTAAATGAAGTAAAATATTTTCCAAATACTAAATGTTTCTGCCTGCTGTCATGTAATTTTCCAGCTTTATAAAACCTGAATCCCCATTATAGGTTTTATAAAGCTGCTCATCACTTTTACTTATCTTTATAACAGTGGCAAAGCAGCACAAAGAGATGTCGGTAATCATGATTTTTTTCGTGAAAAGTTAATACATTATGTATGATCTATCTTTAAATGACGTAAATTATCTGCTACTACATATCAGAAAGGACACAAAGCATATATTCTTTATTACAATATGACCCAGAACACCACCAACAAGTTCATTACAAAGTTACTGCATTTCGTTTACTTTCGTGTCCTAATAACCTTTGAATCTTTTTTGCATGGAAAATATTGCACAGCAATGCACATGTTCTGGTGCACAGTGTGTCATGCTTCCATTTGTTCACAGTGCCTGCTGTTGAGAATCGTAGTACCCATTTTTCTCTTTGCTTTCTAGCCAACATTCATTACTGCTCATTTCTATCTAGGATTTCTTTTCGAGTAGTGTTTGTTGTACATTAAGAGTGACACACAGCTGTATGGATAGGTTTACTAATTAAGACTTGGCTGATATGCACCTTGTGTATGATTTCATGGAGTGCAGTGGAAGAGTGGCACAATGACACTATGCTGCGCGTTGCCCACAGCGATGGCAATCACTTCACAGTACAGTGTTTCATCTGAGGGTTGTTGTATTACTCTGTGTTGTGAGTTGCATGTTTTGCTCATTGCATATTATAGGTTTCTTCAATGTTATGAAGATATTTTTACAGAAAGAAGGATGACTGCATTAAAAAACCAATTAAACCATAATTACATTATTACTCCATAAGGAGCCTCCAGATCCCGTGGCCCCCTATACCAAAGTACTCAGAAGATATATCTGAACAAACTCTGAAAGTTTGTCTGAGTTCTATGTTGCCTTAGCCAGTTTGGCCATCTGAACATGTTCCAAAACAACTGAAATCTTCATTGTCACTGGTGTTATTACCAACTGCATCCTGTGAGAATACTTGGTTGTAGTGTTCAGAAGTAAAAGGAAGAAAACATAACTGACAACGAAAATTTGAGTAGGGTCTGTAGGCTTCCTCAGAGAGTTTAAAGGTTAAAATGTATTTTTCACTACATTCTGTCTTCTTAATTTCTGTCCACCTACGGATATCACAACGTGTATGAAATTCCTGTAAGACAGATAATATTGCCCTTGTGTTGGTTGTATCACGCACTGGCGCCACAGAGCAGTTAAGATAATAAAGTACATTTACACTCTTAATCACACGCACTTTATAAGATGTGTTTTTTTAACAATTTACTTAAGGACGTTATAAATAGTTGAAATAGGCCACCACAGCGTAAATATCCTTCCATTTAGAGATGTGCTTTTAATTGAACTCAAACTTAACTTTAAAAATTATAGCATTCATTATAAATAAATGAAAATACACTGTGTGTGTGTGTGTGTGTGTAGATATTACATGACAAGGGGAAAGAAACTGAGATGGCCATCTTTCACATGAGGACCATGGCATGCCAATATCATCTTATTTCTACATTAATATAGTTCCAGATTTAATAGAATTAATTACTGTACTCTCCAATACCTTAATGATACACATGACAGGACCGAATTTTTACTGATTTTTGGATACCAGTGAACTTCTATATTCTTGTTGTGTTTATCAGCGAATTGTTGAACATCTGTTGTTTCACTCCTATGTTAATCGTTGTGTAAGGCAGTCAGCTACTGACAAAAACAAGTAATTGAATTTAAACTTTTTGTTCTACAGCTTGAATCTCTCCACACCACGGACGTAAGAATATGTATGGCAATTGAAATGTTTTATAGTTTCAGGTTTAAAGTTTGCTAACAGTTCTGTTGTACACCAACAATCACATGTCATTTAATTTTAAATTTATAGAAACTTATGCTAATTGCTGGAACACAGGCTATATGTTCAGCATTGCATAAAAGCAACTGTAAGCGCTAAATAGATCACTTTAATATCCTTTACACGTTTTTTCTATTATGCCTACTGCTGTAGCAATTTTCGATTATTGTTATCGTTATTACTACTGCTTTCTTCATGGCTGGGTCATCAAGGGACCACATACCAATTTCAGTTCTTTATTCGTTGTTCTTTTCTTCCAGAAGTCTTTTATTAGTTCACAATGTTTTTTTTTCTTGTCTTCTAACCATTTCTGATCAGTCTTTCTCACTCTCCTACCTTTGAATCCTACCATATTCAATACTTTTTCCCTAAGCACTTCAGTTATACCCCAGAATAATATCCACTGGCGACGCTAGAGGCCAAACTGTGTGAGTAAATGAATGGCAAACTGCCAGCTAGGTGGAAACGCTGAGCAGGTCAAGGTGAAAGTAGAAGCAATTGCGCCATGTGAGACTGGGCAAGGAATAAGTCCTATCTGATAAGGATCCCACACCACACAGCAGTATTCTAAAAGAGGACGGACAAGCATAGTATAGGTAGTCTCCTTAGTAGGTCTGTTACATTTTCTAAGTGTCCTACAAATAAAACGCAATCTTTGGTTAGCCTTCTCTACAACATTTTCTGTGTGTTCCTTCCAATTTAAGTTGTTCATAATTGTAATATTTAGGTATTTAGTTGACACTGTGTGCACAGCTCTGCTGTGAAGTCAACGATTATGGGCTTCACTTCTCAATGATGTGGTGCAGTGAGTGACTTCTTGTGTCTTTTATAGTGGCCATGTTGAACCATAGGGACCTCCACACTATGTTAAAAGTGTCGTTTATCACACTGCAGGAACACGCGGATTTGTCTTTGTTCAGTGGGAATACTAGAGAGGTTTACTTGCAACCAGTGAGACATCTATATTGTAATTTGCCGAGGTATGCCACGCCATACGTTTAGGCTGTCCCATTATAGTATGTGCAGAACGTTTGACCACAAGGCATAGCAGTACACTGAGTTCTGGGGGCCATGATACGGCAAAAAGATTAAATGCACTTTTGTTCTTGTTTTTGTATTGGTTGTACTGTTTCTTTATTTTTTCTTGTATAACAGCATAAAGTTGCGCAAATACCAGGCACGTGCGCGCCGACATTGGACGAAACGGTGGAAGCCCTGAAAGTTCAAATGACTGCTTTGTTGGAGACTACATCCCAACTCAAGCAAGACAACACGGCATTGCATAGGAGGATAGGGGAATGGGAAGCCACTGGTGATGAAGTACATTCTGACTCGCTGGTGACAAAAGCTGTGTTGAGTGTATCCACCCCATCCATTGATCCTGGAGCAGCTAACCTTATAGCACCATTTTCGGGAAAAGTAACTAAGGCTGTATTTTTACACATAGAAATAAAATTTCAACAACGCCGTTCCAACGCTGTAATTACATGCACTATTTGTTATGGTACAGAAACCGCACACAAACCTGGCAAAGTGTGATGTGGTACAGACACCACATGAAAGAAACACAAAAAACAACGAACAAAAAAATATATACACTGAAAACAAGAACTGTAATCATGAGCCGCTACTTAAAGAATAAACGTGGAACTACCAGTAAAAACTTGGGTATTAATCATTAAAAAAAATTAACTAAAATATTTTGAATGGTGGTACTGAGAATACTGCTTACTTATCAGCGATTCACAAGAAAGATGCGAGGTGCCAGGGCTAGCAGTGTATTTAACATTAAATTCTTCTAGAATCTTCATATGGAAATGATGCTCTCAGCCCCACCCTTTTCTAACTCCGACTTTTCCTATTGCACATGAATTAAGAAGAAATGCGAACTGACTGTAATCGACCCTGCAAGTGGAGTAGAAAAGAGTTTGCCACCTGAAATAATTTAATTTGATAGAAATTAATTTGATAAAGGAAAGTATCATTAATATAGTGAGAAATGAATGAGTTGCTTTGTCGATCCACAGAATGAAAGTTCTGTCCAAAAAAACAATTTGATTTATTATGACTAAACTCAAAATAATAAACAAAACACATGAAACATTTGCAATACGTCAAATTGGATACTCAAATAAATGCTGTGAAGGTAAAGTCGTCCATAAACTAGATTGTGACATTTATGACCAAGTGGTATGTGGAGCCAATTCCTTGCAACTCAAATCTTAAGAGAAACACCCAGCCAACCCAACATTAATTGCTGCTACAGTAGTGAGAACTCAGACAATGAACACCCAAGACAGAACCACGTTAGAAAAGACGGGAACAGGTGCGCTCTTCTGAGGTCTGATTGTCACATAGCAAGAGATCTTTGGTGTGACGTCATAAGCGAGTGACTGCATGTGAGATCGCTCTCTAAGTTTTTAAATATTTTTAGGTTTCAGATACATATTTTAACGGTTTTTGTGATAATATTTACTATTTAAGTGACTTATTAGTGGTTTCTTCATTCACCTCTGCCTTTCTTGTGTTGTGACCTGATATTTGTGAGTGTTTCGTATCGAGCAACGTAACCTCTTACCTGTGTTTACATTCCGTGCTGACCAGTTGCAGCTGTAGCGGCGCATCAAAAGCTGCGTACTAATTAATTGTTTGTGTATAGTGGTTTATTTAGGAACTTTAGTAGTCTTCAACCGGTGTTTTTTGTGTTTTCTGATGAAGTAATTTCAGAAGAACCTTTTGGGAACTGTTTTCAGCTTCGTTACTATGTCATTAGACGTTTGATTCTCTTTCTGTATTAGTCTTTTGTTATATTCACATTTGTTGTTTATTAATACTGTTAATAATAGGAGTTAATTCCCTTGTAGAGTAAGTTTGTGATTATTGTAGTCAGGTTTTTAACATCTTCTTATTGTAGTAGCGGAACTTAGAAAAAGTAAAATTTTACCATGAGTGAGAAGTGTGGGCTTTGCCGAAGGTTCGTGAGTAGTGGATTGTGGTGTGAGACTTGTTCTAAGTATTTTCACTGGGGGGGGGGGGATACAGTGGGGAAGCCAGTGGGCATTCTGGTGAGGTCCTCTCCTGGAACTGCGGGTTATGTAGCAAGAGTAAGTTGATAGAGGAGCAGGAGCGTAAGATCTGTGCCCTTCAGATGCAGTTGAAAATGCACAGGAGGAGCTAGATAGGATGAGGAGGGAGAAGGGGGTTGGGGAATGGGAGCTGGCTGTTGGCAAAAGATCTGCTCGGAGAAGAAGATTTTCAGATAGTTTTACTATTGGTGTTTACAATAGATATGACCAACTGTCATAGTCTAGTGGAGAGGAATCTCTAGTAGCTGTAGATGTAGGAAGTATGCAGCAGACCTCAGTAGTTACAGTGGCTAGAACAGTTGCAAAGTCGAAGAGGAAGAAGAAGGTTCTGCTGTTAGGTAGTTCTCATGGCAGAGGTGTAGGCCAGGGTTGGCTCAGGTGACTGTTAACATAGGGGGGTTATGTAGGGATTTTACTAAAGAGGATCAGGTAGTGATTGTGGGTGGGGCTGGTAATAGTATTGATAGGGATGGGGAGTATGACATAGATGGTGACCTGGAAAAGATAGCCACTCAGACTGGCAACACAAATGTGCATTTCGTGGAACTGTTTCAGCGTCACGATTGGCCTCATCTTAATACAGTCGTCAGGCATAATAACATGAGACTTGGGGGTGCGCTGATGACAGAAAGCATGGGTCACACTTCAGTGGTGTCAGTGGAGTCTATCAGCAGGACGGATTTCACTAGACATGGCCTGCACCTCAACAGGTATGGGAAGGGGAGGTTAGCAAAGCTTATAGGTGACAGCATAGGTGGGGTTGGTGGGATTATTCATGGGAAAATTCCTGCAGTAGTGGATGTTAGAGTTGCACCTTTTTTAGATTGAAGTCAGCTGATAGGTATTCCTGCTTAAGGGAAGTCTCTCTAACAAAGGAACCACTATTGACAAAGCTTAGGTATCCGAGTAATGAGGCAATTAGTATATTTCATCAAAATATACAAGGTGTTAGAGATAAAGTTAGTGAATTGCTTATAGATATTGACTCTGAAATTATTGATATATCTGAACACTTCTTAAATAAGGAGATAATTCAGAGGCTTCCTTTACCGGGATACAGGTCGGCTGGCAGCTTTTCGAGGAGCTCTTTGCGGTGTGGAGGAGTAGCCATGTATGTGAAAAACGGCATCCCATTTGAGTCAATTGATGTTTCAAAGTACTGCACTGAAAAGGTGTTTGAATGTTGTGCAGGTGTGGTTAAATTTAATGCAGCTAAACTTCTAAGTTCCTTGACTCTTGTGCAGAAAGGAGTGCAGTATTCTGTTGCATCCATTTTCAATAAACTACCACAAGAACTCAAAAATCTTAGCAGTAGCCCAAACTCTTTTCAGTCTAAACTGAAGAGTTTCCTCATGGCTCACTCCTTCTGTTCTGTCGAGGAGCCCCTGGAAGAGCTAAAAAATTAAGTAAATTCCAATGTTACATTGTTGATTTTCTTTATTTAAACCTACGACTTGTCACCTGAATGTTTTTTTTTATATTTCATTTTATCTGTTTCTAATATCGTGTTATAATTTCATGTATTGACTCGTTCTATGACCACGGACACTTCTCCTTAATTTGGTCCCACGGAACAATAAATAAATAAATAAAAAATTCTCTGATTTGCCAGAGCTGTGGACATACATTACCACTCTATTGCCGATGCACTACTATTCCACCACTGGAGATACTTGGCGCCAATTTCTGCGCCGATTTTGCTACGTCATGGAGCTATCTCCTGAGTAAGCCAATCACAGTTATGATTTTGTAGAAAACGCGGGAATTTGCCCGCCAAGACTGCCTGGGAACACAAATCATTCCCAAACCTCGCTGGCAGCCTGCCAGAAAGTGTTTTCACTAAGTTTCTGCGAAGTAACGGAATCTCTAACCCAGCAGCTCCGTCATGCCCCTGTGGGCGTGTCGCACCTGCTCTTATGACAATGTCGGCGTCTGGAAAGCATCCACTCGACTCCCCCACACCAATCGGCTTAACCCTATCAGGATCAGCAGAACCTGCCTGTCACCGGACCACCCGGGTGACGAGAGACACTGCGTGGGAAGTCCGCGTGTGAAGGAATAGCAACTTTTCACCACATGCAATTAGAGAGGAAATTCGAATTACTCAGAGTAAGATAGAAATATGAGAGGCGTCTCATGCCACCTCGAAAGTCTTGTCCAGCATTACCGTAAGCAGAATAGCGTAAGGTTTTTCAGAAAGAAACTCAGTGGGCGCTCCAGAAACACAGTGAACCAGTAGAGACTTTCTCTGACAGAATCAGGTAATTGGATGTACAAATGCGTGAGCTAACATGCAATTTTGAGGCCAAGAGAGATGCCCTCCATGAGGCAGAGAATAGGGCTCTGTACGTTTATGGGGGGTATTACTGCTGACATGTCAAGAACTGTCAGAATGGAGAACCAAAGTGATTTATCTGCTGCAATTGTGATTGCCATGCAACCAGAGGAAACCGACATTGCTACATGGAGGCGAAGTTATCACACTGTTTTCTCCCCTGCCTCTTAATCAGTTATTAAATGGGAACAGGAGTGCCTCATCCATGAGCTAGTATTACCAGTAGAACAAGAGACTGCAAAAATATATGCTGAAATGGAATGCAAAGTGAACACTAAGGAACATAAATTTCTAATGGACACAGGAGCTCATGTGTCAGCTGCCAGTCTGGATTTCTTGGAAAGAAAGAGATGAAGCGGGTGATAATGATGTGAGGCCATTTGGGACAACACTGCTCAGTTTTAGCATGAGAACTTCGTGTTTTCGGAGCATGAGGAAATGTTGCTGCAGGTTGGGGAAAGGTACTAAGCGACTCTGGGAGTCGAATTTTTTGCTAAATAGCATGCAAAAATTGATCATTCACAGTGTACAATTGAAGTTGATGAGGTATTGTTTCTTCTAGGTGCAAAGCATGTTGCAAGGTCCTCCTGAAGTTGATAATATATATTGCTGAAATAACGCAGAACTTCTTGAGAGTGTTACTTGGCTTTTATTGTTTGACTGCATCCACAAAACACAATCAAATTAGTAGTCACACAAAAATTCACAAAATAATTCCAGAAAAAACCATGAAGTAGTCAAAAACAAAAATTAAGAATAATCAAGGAACCATGCGCAGTCATACTCCGCTATGTTGAAACATCTCTGCTTTTAGCGCAACCACTCGAAATCACTGTCATTCGCCGCACAACCTCCCTGCTGAAAGTGCGGAGCACCCGGGATGTATGGGTACTCTGAGTGTACCCGCCATCCTGCTTGTGTTTGTCTGTGCAGTACTTGCTCAGGCAATGTCTGCTGACTGGACGGTGGAGGCACAAGAGAAATTGTTTCCTCCGATATCCTCGGTGCTGGCTTGTTTTCTGGGTGAGGTTCTTCATTACCATCAGCAGGCATGTAAGCTGGCTTGACTCTTTCTATTGACGCCACAGTTGACTTCCCATTGTAGGAGACTTCCATCATATGCGTATTTCGGCACAAAACTTCATAAGGCCCTGAATACGGTTGTTGCAATGGTGGTTTAACAATGTCTTATAACATAATGTGGGTACAACAGATCTTTGTCCATGAAAGTTGGTTGATGTCCATGCCTAGTGCCTGGAATTGTGACCAGACGCGACACTTGTTGTCGTAACTGCGCTATGAACGTAGGTGATGTGTCAAATTCTTCTGTTGTAGGGCTCCAGTCTTCGATTAAGTCCGCTGGGACGTGGATATTCTGGCCATACACCATTTCTGCTGTAGACGTGCCGAAGTCAGGCTTGTAAGCAGTGCGCAAACCAAGTAATACCAAAGGCAGAGCCTGTATCCATTTATCCTCATGACACATAAGAGCTGTTTTTAAAGTCTGATGCCATCTTTCAACCATACCTTTACTCTTGGGATGAAAACTGATAGTTTTGTGATGGTACGTTCCACACAGCTTGGCTAACTGTTGAAATAAAGTTGACTCAAAATGTCCCCCTCTATCCCTGGTTACATGTACAGTACATCCAAAACGCGCTATCCACACGCCCATGAGGGTCTTTGCTGTCGTTTCTGCTGAAATGTCCGCTATCGGAACAGCTTCCGCCCAGCGGGTATATCTATCAAGTACTGTAAGAAGGTAACGGACCCATCTGAGGGCGATAATGGTCCCACCACGTCAAGATGGACATGAGCGAATCGTTCCCAACTGTCAGGAAAAATCCCTAATGGAGGATGGGTGTGATGACCCACTTTGCTTCTTTGGCAAGCCAAACATTCTTGCGCCCATCTCCTGCATTCTTTGCTTACCCCGGGCCATACGGAACGTTCTGTCACCTGGCTGACCGTGCTCCTGATGCCAGGATGGGCCAGATCGTGAACACTACGAAATGCTCGTCTGCGGTAGTCTGTTGGCACAAATGGGCGCTTTCTACCTGTAGAGACGTCGCACCAAACTTTGAGACTAAAGTTCGGTAATCTAATTTGCACTAGATGGAGCCCCGTATTCTCGTTCAAGAGGAAATGCTGCAACTCTGCATCCTTCTCTTGTACCACTGCCAATCTGTAAAAGTCAATGGTTTGGGGTATGCCATTTATTCAGGAAAGATAATCTGCTGCAAAATTGTCTGCCCCTGCTATAGACCGTATGTCAGTTGTGAATTGAGCTATAAATTCAACCTGTCTGTGTTGCCTGGGAGAACTGTGTTTGCCTCCCTGTTTGAAAACAAACGTTAAGGGTTTATGGTCCGTGAAAACGGTGAAGTCTTTGGACCCTACTGACGTTCTGAAATATTTGATTGCCTCAAAAACCGCCAGCAACTCACGATCATATGCACTCCAATTTCTTTCTTCGCTGCGCATTTAATTTTTTGGAAAAAACTGCCAATGGCTGCCACGCAAAAGTAACATATTGACGCAGGACCGCGCCTATGGCTGCCTAACTTGCATCGACAACCATTGCCAAAGGTGCGATCGGTTCCAGGTGTGCTAGAAGCGTTGCGCCAACTACACTTTGTTTCACTGCCTCGAACGAGCGTTGCGTTTCCATAGACCACAGAATTCTGCGCTTACCTTTAACGTTGGTACCTGCGAGTGCTCCTATCAATGGCTCCGGTTTCTCCGCCGTCCCTGGTAAGTGCTGCCTGTAGAATTTTACCATTCCTAGAAATCTTTGTAATTCTTGGTATGTGGTTGGGAGTGATACTTGCTGTAACACTTGCACGTTCTCCGGCGTTGGAGTAATTCCTGCTGCGGTAACTAAATACCCTAAAAAAGTCACTTGGTTTTGACCTAGGACACACTTCTTGCGATTAATGGTCACGCCATAATCACTGAGACGTTGAAAAACCTGCGTCAGATGATCCTTATGCTCGGCTGCAGTCTTAGAAAATATTAGAATGTTGTCAGTGTAAGCAAAACACAAATGAAGGCCACGAAAAATCTTGTCGATAAACCTTTGACATGTCTGGGCTGCATTTTTTAAGTCCAAAAGGCATATACATGTGTCCGAAAAGGCCAAATGGGGTGGTTATAGCTGTCTTTGGGACGTCTTCTGTCACCACTGGAATTTGCATATAAGCTCTCGCACAATCCACTACACTGAACCCATGTGATCCCGCTAGCAAATTATTAAACTCCTGTAAATTCGGAACGGGTACTTATCTGGTATTGTCCTTGAGTTTAGTGCCCAGAAATCGCCACAAGGTCTCCACGTTTTATCTTTCTTGGGAACTAAATGCAACGGTGAAGCTCACAAGCTGTCAGACGGACGGATCACGTTTTCCTTCAACAATTTCTCAAATTCTTATTTTGCTATTACTAGGCGGTCGGGTGGTAATTTCAAAAAATGGTTCAAATGGCTCTGAGCACTATAGGACTTAACATCTATGGTCATCAGTCCCCTAGAACTTAGAACTACTTAAACCTAACTAACCTAAGGACATCACGCAACACCCAGTCATCACGGTGGTAATTTCCGTGGCAGTGCAGACACTGGTGGACCTGGTGTGGTTTTTATCAAATGTTGCATATTATTTTTTACTTCTTTCTTCTCGTATTGTGGTGTAACGATCTCTGAAAAGTGTTGAAACAGCCGCCTAAACTCATTTGTGACGACTGCTTCTCGCACCTGTTTCATGGGATAAGGTGCCTGGGTGCCTCTTGTACTGCAATCGGAAGTACTGTCGATTAGACAGTCATTCCTGACATCAGGTAGCAAACTGAAATTAGGGAGGAAGTCTGCTCCTATTATTGGTTCTGCTACATCACTGCCACTGATATCTCTTCCCCAGTCCAAAATCTAACGGCAGAGTTATTTCACCAAATGTCTTAATCACCGAGTTGTTTGCTGCAGAAAACTGTAAAGGCGAGCTTCACACGAATATGTAACGTCTTGTGCGGGTGTCAGGAAGCATCCGACTCTGTGTCTATGAGGAACTTGCACCGCGATAGTTTGTCTGCCACAAAGAGTCCGTGCGAGAATGAATTGTTTTGTTGGCGCTGTAAATAACTACCGAAGCCGATCGCGCCTATTTCCGGCCGCTCGAGAATTTTGGGTAATTGCTCAGTGAGCACCGTGTTGCACGTTCACCAAAACGCTCGTAATGCCAACAAAATTGGCGTCAGTGTGGGCTCGGGCTATTGCTCCTAGCTGGTGACTGAAAACACGTCTTCCGTCGTCTTTGATTTTTTTTTTTCTCTTTATCGTCAACTTCCGTTAGTTCATGCTGCACTGTTAACGTCTCCACTTGGCATGACAGTTGCTGTACTTCATTTGACAACTGTTGCAACTCGTCCTGTATATCTGTACGGTACTTCCTCTGTGTTGTTGCGGTCATCTATGTTGACGCTGCTGTATAATGTCGTGGAAGCCCTGTGATTGGAGGTAGCGGAAGTAAAATTGTTTGCTGTACTCGGTCAGCCATCTCTGACAGCTTATCTAAATTCGATTCCATGCGTGAATGTACGATGGTTTGCACTGTTACAGGTAGGCGACTTGTCCACAGCACTTGCAGCATTGTGTCTGGCATTTCCGTGTCCGCTGCGAAGCTTCTCAGGCGTCGGAGAAATAGCGAAGGCGTCTTGTCTTCCATCTCTTCACGATGCAATAAATGTAGGATTTGTTGCTCAACCGACTTGGAAATCCGTTGTATTAACGCTGACTTCAGGTGTTGGAAACAGTTTTCAGATGGTGTGCTGACAATTATATCTCCCACCATACTCGCCGCTGTTACGAAACGGCACAGATGAATTTTCAGTTGGAGGTGATTGAACTACGCTGCTTTCGTCTTCCTGCCATCCAATTTCTGTACGTGATCGAGTCCCTTCATTCTTGTGGTCGCTTTTTCTTGTGAGTTAATTTGTGTGTTCGAAATATCGGAGTCACCATTGAAGTTACCAATATATATTGCTGATATAACGCAGAACTACTTGAGAGTGTTACTTGGCTTTTATTGTTTGACTGCATCCACAGAACACAATCAAATTAGCAATCACACTTTTAGCGCGCCCACTCGAAATCACTGTCGTTTGCCACATTCCAACCACGAAGGTGGTACCAAATAAACTGAAGACAAAGGCGCTAAACACCAATACACATGTTAAAATACTGTAAGGTATAGGGAAGCAGATCTAGGTTAGCATAGCCGCAGATTTACGAATCATGTACTGTAGAGCCATTGGAAACTAACTAAGAATTTGATAAGTCACACAGTTTTGTACTCAGAAATATAGTATGAGTCAGTGACATGGATGTATGTTATATGGTTGCAGTAAGTCTTGATAAGTTTAGCTTGGGTGAAGTGAGTCTACCAAAGAAAGTGTTGATAACTAATGGGATGTTTAGAGGGAAATGACACAGATAGATCAAGCGAGAACCTCTGCTGCAAGTAAACTGTCAACATACCTGCATTATGTGAAAAAGTGAAAAATTTATGTGGGAATAATAGGAAAACGATGGAAACCTTGTTACTGCAGCGCATGGATGTATTTAATCTGAGTGGTCCATTGCCAACAACGCCAGTCACACAGCACAGGGTACCAACAGGGAATAAGACTCCGTGTATAAGAAACCATACAGAATTCTGAATTGTATAAACTCATAATGGGAGAATTTATGGACCAACAGCTAGCAGATGGTATTAGTGAATGTAGTGATAGCCTATGACGAGTACATGGCATTTTGATCCCAAAGAAGTCGCCAGATGGCACTGGAAAATGCAGATTTTCCTGTCACTACCAATACGTTAATGCACAAAGCATCAATGATGCATACCTAACACTGAATATTATGGAGATTCTGGACAACATGAGTCAGCATAAATATTTGTCCACTGTGGATTTAAAGAGTGAGTGTCATCAACTGGAGTTAGCCCCAGAAGATCTACCGAAGAAAGATTTTACCATCCCCTGGGCCCATTTTCTGTACTGCTGATTGTCATTCAGGCTTAAGAATGCAATTGCCACTTTCCAAACATTATCATTGAGGTACTTAGAGGACTGAATCTGAGACGTTGTATGCTCTATCTTGATGACATCATAATGTTTTCAAAGGACGTGGAAGAACATGTACAACAGTTGGAGGAAGTTTTCGAAAGACAGAGGAGAGCATGACTAATGCTGAGCATTAATAGATGTCATTCTGCAGCAATGGGGGTAAATTATTTCGATACATGATTAATCAGGAAGGTTTGAGAACAGATTCGTGTTTAATCTGAGCAGTTTGGAACTTCTCAACACTGCAGACAGCTAAACAATTGCAATCTCTTTTGGGACTCTGTAATTATCATCATACATTTGTATAGAACTTTGCTGAAATTGCTGAATCTTTGAACCATCTGTTTCGTAAAAGAACAAAATGTGAATTGTCTAATGAATGTCTAACAGCATTCAATACTTTGAACAAGTGTTGTCATCAGATCCAGTGTTGATATCTCGAAACATTGAAAAAAAAAATACATTCAGTCCTGAGATGCAAGCAATATGCTGGTTGGTTGTGTTCTTAGTCAGAGTATAGATTATAAAGAACATCCTGTAGCACACATATTCCAACAGCTAAACAAAATGGAGTGAAACTGTTCCATGTGTGAGAAGGAAAAGTTGGCAGGTATTTCTTACTTACACTACTATTTATATGGCCAAAAGTTTAAAAGTAGTGACAGATCATACCATAATAAAATGGTTACTAGGACTGAAGGATCCTTCCAGTAGAGATACAAACTGGGCCCTATAACTGAAAGAATTTGATTGCAAAGTAGTGCACAAATTATGGATGAGGCATACCAATGAAGATTGTCTGTGTGTGTAAACTGTAGTTCTACAAGCAATGGGAAGGAACACTGCTGAGTAGAAAAAGACACAGGCAGCTGACACTGAGTGTCAGATAGTCAAGAACCAGTCACAGTTTGTTAAGCGCAATTGCTTATTATGTAGAATGAGGAAGTTAGGACGACGAGTGGTAGTAAGGAGACGAAGTTTTAAAATAAGCAAGCCTTGGTAGACGGAAAGCAACTGCTAAATGGGTTTCTAAGAAATTTTGGTGGAGTACCAGGATACGAAATGTCGAAAAATATATCAGGAACTATGTACCTTGTGAGCAATGGGCTGGTCTTAGCCACCAAAAGACGCCATTACATAGGCTAGCAGAAGCATCTCAACCATTTAAAATGATAATGATGTATATTTTAGGCCAATTTAATAGGACTCCAGCAGAGAATAGGTACATATTCACAGTGCTAGAACATTTGTCACAATATATCATTATGATTACAATCCCTGACCAACAACTGAGTACAGCTGCCCAAGCAATGGTGACTAACTGGTTGCTCATGCTTGGCATTCGAGATACTATAATCACAGATCAGGGCACTAATTTGATCTCAGATCTGATGAATCACTTGTATCGACTGCTCCACATGTGTGAGCTGTGAACAAGCCATGTTCACCCTTAATTCAATAGGAGAGCTGACTGAGTTCATTTCGAAGATGTTGAGCTGTTACATCAACAGTAATCATAGCAACTGGGTTATGTACCTAAATTATGTAACTGCTGCATACAGTTCCGAAATGCACTTGGCCACTGGCTTTCGCTGCGTGAGGCAATGTATGCGAGAAAAATGCCTCCACCTTTTGATGTGCTAAAACTAGAACTTGGATGCTGAAACGACGAAAAGTGAAATGTGCAAATACAAAAGCTTTAAAACACTAGGATTGGATAGTACAATGTGTAGGAAAGTTCCTGGAATATAGGGTTGCGTAGTGGGTATTGGTAATAAATCCATACACAAACAAATGCAAATCAAAGAAATTCCTAACTCAATACCATGGGCTGTATCAAGTGCTGGAAATGATATCATCTGTCAATGTTAAGATAGAGGTGCCGAAAAAACTTCCATTATTCATGTGGGGCACATTAAGCCATTTCAGGGAGCTGTGGATGTCTTGGTGCAAGTACTTTCACCATCCCCAATGTGGACTACTAAATCTAGGAAAGCAAAAAACGAACAGACGACATGTGAATGAAGTGCATCCAATGTGCCTTATGTACTTCGACCACACCAGTAGATGGGATCGACATTTCTGTATGATTATATTGTACTGTGTTTGGTTTTATCTAAGTAACTGGGAGTACTGCAATGTTTTGTTTTATTTATAGTTTATTTTGACATGTTTGATTACTTTCACTCTTCGTTCATAACTTATTTTAATGGGTGGATTCTATATAACTTTTGTATGTGAGGGTTCTATCGTTTTGTTCGAGAGCTGTCGTCTTATGGAGGAGCGAGGAAAAGCGATAAAGGTTCCTTTCTCTCAGGTGACATAACAGAATGGGGACCCTGGGGAAAAGTCGTACCCTCGTGATCCTGCACATCACCAGAAGGAGAATTACAACTGACTGCATTACAGACCCAGGCTCTAGAGCCTGGAGTACTGTTCTCCAGGCAACCAGACTTCCTACTGACAAACTGTCGCTGGATACTTGGATTGACTTTCAATGCTTGGTAAATAGTACAATGCATTTGTGAGGCTGCATCAAGAGGCACAAAAGGAAGGAGTACTAACAAAGGTATAAGGGCAACACGGATATTTACAATTCTCATATGGAAAACTAAGGGAACAGTTGACTCAAGTGATGGGCCTGGTACAAAGAACTATAGTACATAAGAAGAAAGACAGATTAAATGCTGGTAGGAAGATATTGAAAACAGTGGTTGACACAGCGGACGCCAAAGACATCTGGAATTTCAACAATCTGTTACTCCTTGTATCTGCTGGACTAATGCAAAATTTACGCGATACTTCACACGCTTTAAAGAGCGACTTAGAACCATTGCAAAATCGACTAAACAGATTGAACAGAAGAAAAGTTGTGGCCAGGTTGCTGCGAGCATTAACAGACTACTTAAATGATGCAAGGATGGGTGTGACTAGCTTACAATAGGCAGTACACGACGCCAAAAAATGTTGTATATTGTTGCCACCACAGTAATTCTTAACTGAACTACACAACGTGCGAAAGCAATTCACAGCAGAGTTCGGAACGAAGTGGAACTAACCAAAGAAAATTTGGCAATATCCTACCACCACGTATCCACCATTGAAATGAGTGCTGACGGTGCAAGGTTACATGTGTTAATTCGATTGGCAGTAGGGAGCACGAATGCAAGGTATCAGTGCTTTATGGTGCACCCCTGTCCACTGAAGTCGAAAACTGCAAGGAAATGGGTACAGGTTCCAATACTAATAATTTCTGAGGAAAGAGAAAGATAAAATGTTGTTGGAAGACCTATGGCGATATCAGAGGGAAAGTATTACAATCTGCCTGTGTAGGATGATAAAGACCAGTGAACTAAAAGCGAGATACAGCTATTCCTGGGACAAGCTGAAGCTAGTGAATGTCGAAGGCAAGTGTTAATGGCGGCCGGCCAGTGTGGCTGTGCGGTTCTAGGCGCTTCAGTCTGGAACCGCATGACCGCTACGGTCGCAGGTTTGAATCCTGCCTCGGGCATGGATGTGTGTGATGTCCTTAGGTTAGTTAGGTTTAAGTAGTTTTAAGTTCTAGGGGACTGATGACCCATAGTGCTCAGAGCCATTTGAACCATTTGTCAATGGCGTATCCTCATTTCCAGGTAATAGGCATCCACTGCATCTGTTCAGTTTTTCCACCAGAAATAGTAATTGTTTATTGTTATGAACACAGGAAACTAAAGGGCAAGACTAGAATGGAATTTTAGAACAGCAGAATGCTAGTAAATACATTTCGCCTGCCAGCTATAGCCACTGGGCAACCACACTGAAATGAACACAGCCAAAGTTGTACTGGTCAAAGCAGTCGCTAGAGGTGCTGCCTGCACAAAACGTAACCTTACTAAACAATGCACTAAAGATGAACATCTTATGCTCACTCGATAAACTAGTAGCAACATGGAAAGGGAGAATCACAGCATAGCAAATGCTCTGGCACGTACAGAAATATGACGATAGGCCCACAGTATCACAGCTATAAGCATGACATCATCCAGTGCTGCAGTGGTGTAAGCTGCTTCTGTTTCAAACGAAAGTTAATACATCAACCCAGAATTACCTGTGCACCAAATGGCCTTCATGGATTTGTAAATATAATCAACGAATAATAGATAATGTTTAAACTATTAGAAGAACTTTTATTTGTATAGAAAACTTGTACTAGCAAGTAAGAAATAGATTCGAAAAAAAAAACAAGATGATTAACTCGACGTGTTGGATATAAAATCTAACGCTTTAAAAGTAAGAGATAATTCAAGAAGTCATGTGATTCAGCTCCATTGGCATGGAAGGGTAGTAAAATTGAACAGTGTATGAAGATTAATGTAAAATATGTATGTGTTCTTCAAATATTCTAAGCTCAAAAGTTTGAGGCGAATTTTTTGAAAGGAGGGGGAGATGTTGCTCTCCAGAATAATATCCCAGGCGAATACTAAAAAATTAGTGAAGTTCTTCACTGGCGACATCAGTAGCCAAGCCACCTGAGTCAACGACTGTCAGACTGGCAGCTAGGGGGGAAATGCAGAGAAGGTCAATGTGAAAGCAGAAGCGATTGTGATATGTGAGACTGGCTGAGCACCAGAGTCCACAACTGAAACACAATGACATCATGGCAACAAACAGATATCGTCATACTGGTGACAGAACAGAGTTCCACAAGAAGGTCCAGATCCAATGTGGCAGTAACTTTTCAGCCACTGAAACAGCGGAAAGAGCGTTTTAAGGACAAAGTTACGAAAGTCTGAAGGCACCAAGATAGCTGGCAAGCGAGAAAACTAACAAACAAGATGCTATCACTACCTCCACTGCAGCAAAGTGCATTAGATACTATACATTTCTTAATCAGTGATCCCAGTTGCGACTGTCTTGTGAAGGATAGAAGCTATGTCAGTCAATCCTCTGTGCACCTAATCATCTACGATCATCTCTGGAGCTGCAAGACTCACTGGAGAGACTCTGCCACTGCACGCTGTAGTTCCACCATCTTGGACATCACTGTTGGGATGCAGGGACTGTCATCAATTTGCTGGCCTACTGGAGGCTTGACCAGTGGTGCCAAGAAGCAGTTAGCCACCTGCACTGTTAGGGGGAGCCATTATTGCTGCTCGTCCTATTTCTGGAGCAAACAATGAAGCTACTGGCCTCTGTCCCGTAACTGGAGTCTGCGGGTCGATTTCTAAATAGAACTGTGTGCTTCAGGCTGGACTGGAGGCGAATGTCCTGGGTGCACGTCTGTGATGTCAATTAGAGTGATTCAGGTATCAGCTTACAGAGCTACTGTCCATTGTTATCCAGCAAGGGCTGCATCGGCTGTGACTCTGTAGAGAGGGCACCAACTGGCTGTATCGTAACGACTGTCACACTGTCTGTCCACTACATAACAGTACTCCATGGCAGACGAGTGCCTGCCATGTCTTCTATTGCACGTGAGGTTTGCACATCACTGGCCTGACAACTGCTAGTGCCCTGGGAAAACAATTCTGTATTTTTGAACCAGTGTCGTATAGAATATATCAGACGTGTTTTCCTGTGGAGGAATCGGTTGACCTATGACCTTGCAATCAAATGTTTTCGGTTTCCATTGGACAGGCACGTCCTTTCGGCTACTAATCGCACGGTTTTGCGGTGCGGTCGCAAAACACAGACGCTAAACTTATTACACTGAACAGAGACGTCAATGAACGAACGGACAGATCATAACTTTGCAAAAATAAAGAAAGTAAACTTTTCACTCTAGGAAAGATTTGAACCAAGAACCTCTTGTTCCGCTGTTGCTCACGCTAACCACGAGACCACGGCGCTGCTGAAATCGGACTCTCCTAGATGTTGCCTATCTTGCACGTGGACTACTCAGTTTGTATATTTTGCTTAGTTTTTTCATAGTTCCACACAACTTCTTCCTGTTTTCTCGATTGATATGTGTTTAGTTTGTCAAGGCCTATCCACTGTGCCAACTTATAACTAAATCTGAGGGGGGGTGCGATGGGGAGGTTCCCTTGTCAGCACCATCCTGATAACTGTAGGGGTCTTGGACCAGATGCCTATATTTCTCTGTCAGTTGTTTCTTCAGCTTTTATATTATTTTTTCTAAATCATTTTTTACTTCATCTTATACCACTGATATTTGAAGACCTTTTTAGTTATCTTCAGCAATACATTCGAAATAAATATCCCAAAATTATCAGTCTTCTTTTTCTCATCACTACCGCTATGGTTCCTATGTTTCTACAAAATTTCATCATTACCACAGATTATCCAACTTGCCATAGTTTTCATGGGCCTAATATTTTTCTAATGATGTGTCTTTCTAGTATTTTTAATTTATCTAAATTACAGTTTACTGCTATACACTCACATTCATGTAGGTATTTTGTCTTCAGAATATTGTAACGTCTTATTTTTCCATTTTAGATAGGCACTTTTTGTTGTAAAAGGCTTCATTTTCGCCATATGTTCTTCCTGTTTTTTTGTATTTTTTCCTCTGTAGTAGCTTTTTCCAAGGCATTTTCTTCGATTATCTCTTGAAGATATTTAAATTTTCAACGTTTTCAAATTGTCCATTATCAGTTTTCAAAAATTTTTTGGTGGATTTTCAATCTTTGTAAAAAAAAATTGCAGAAATCTGCAGAAGCTCTTAAGGTAGTCCTAAAGGCTATTTCTTCTGGAAGATTAATTTGTAATATAGTAGATGTGATATTTTGAGAAAATGTAGCAAAATCATCTGCAAACTCAGATCTCCATTCCAGTCATTTTACTTTAATATTTTGGCTTCCTCATCCCAACCTTATTTTTGATGTCTCATATTCATTCAGGTTTCCATTCCAAATTTTCACTGATTTTTCAAGAAACACAATTAAAAAGAGTTGGGAATACGTCATCACCCTGTCATACATTTGTGTTTATTACAAAGGGCCTGTGGTCAAGAAAACGCACTGAAGTCCAACAGAATACAACAAGCACATCGGTGGAACTGATTAAATGGATCAAAATGTGAAACTTTACAGGATAAAAATAAATAACAGAAAATGGTACTGGGCTCCTTGCAGTTGGTTACTGTATCTCGTTGTGCACAGTGTTGGGATACAGTGCCACAAAAATGGAAATACAATTTCTCATGTAAATTTTAAAAAAAAAATTGTGCAGGTGTACTTGAGGAGGTATTCAACACCGCTGAAGGGACCTGGACGAACCTCACACTCCAGTACTATATAAGATACAACTTCATGGAATGACCACTTGATTGTGAAAATACTAGAAGACTCAAATGGCTCTGAGCACTATGCGACTTAACTTCTGAGGTCATCAGTCGCCTAGAACTTAGAACTAATTAAACCTAACTAACCCTAAGAACATCACACACATCCATGCCCGAGGCAGGATTCGAACCTGCGACCGTAGCGGTCGCTCGGCTCCAGACTGTAGCGCGCAGAACCGACTAGAAGACTAAATGTTGGAATAAAATGTAAGACTCAGCATGTACACAGTGCAAGAAATGTAATGTGGGACTGTGTTTGAATGGTCTGCTATTTATCATACCAAATAAAGTGTTGTTTTTGTTTCCAATTTGTAACATGTACTCGTGTTTAATCTATTACCTTCAGTAAAAAGAAGTGTACCCTTTTCACATTAATGTCTGTTTTGCTCTCAACGGTGCATAGCATTACACATATGGTACGGGATATTATTTTAAAACTATACTAATAAATGCAAGAAAATAACAGGAAGTTCAGGCACTAGTGGTTTAATTTCATTTTCAGTGCATATCACTTAAATTGTAGGTGTTGAAGTTTCATGATGGCTTCATATTTTACATATGGTTGAATGACTGAATGATTTATATGTCATTTATGCACAAGCGCATTGAGATAACTAACTCATTATGAAATTCAGGGTGTTAGAGCTATAGTCATTGAAATAGGTAGGTTAACTTTTAAAAATATAAAAACCACAAAACCTAAATGTTGTTTCTTCCTGAAATTTTACTTCATTCCAATTTTTATTTTCCCGCAAGACTTGTGAAAAATTAACGTTTTTTAATAAATGAAAACTAATTTAAGTCCACTCCACATAACTGCCATATAAAAAAAATGTGTTGCATGGCATTAAGATTTCACTTGGTAATGAAAATACAAACATAATTTTTGAATCAATTTAATTCTAAGTATACCATTACAAATACTAGTACGTTGTCAACATGTCTTTTGTAACGCCATTATAGCATGTACATTTAATTGATGAAAAGTAGATCTTCATAGTTAAAATTATTCTTCCCTATTTGTTTACACAGTTCTGTAATTCTGAATATAATTATACTGTAAAACACAATCGAATGTAAGGCTTTTGCTACTTACCGTGTTCTTAAAGTGTGTCCTGTTATCACGAAATTATTTACGCTGCTGGTTCTCATGATCAAAGCTTTGTTTATATGGAACCGCATTGGGAGAATCAATATTTTTACACTTATTTATCACAATATAATTGATATATTATTCAGCATTACACTGAAATGTTGTGTAAATAAATACTAACTAAAATAGCAACATGAATATTGTTGACAAACATTACTGCCTCTGACATTTGGCTATACTCTCAGCATTGGGATGCGTCGAAATATCTGTGTAAGGGATGTTGTTTGAGTGGGTTGGTGTTGACTGTAGTAAATGGCAATAGGGATCTTTGAAAATATGTGGGGATGAATTGTTTATATCGGTTTTTTCATTTAAGTTTGTATGATTTTGTTGCATGTTGCGCATTAAAGCGTAGAGACAATGGCTATTCCACTGTATTTAGTGGAATGCTTGCTCTCATTTATGGTTTCTATTGCTCCCGATCATTTTTTACCGCCATTTAGTACTTATTGATCATTCGTTTGTGTCAAGGTAATTGTATTACTATTTTATGCTACAATAAATTTAGTATTTGTAGTGTTAAGCGTACATCTGGCTTACAGTTACATGAATTAGTTCCGTGTGAAGTACCTGTACATTGTGCGGGAACATTGGCGCATATTTTAAGTACTTGTAACATTTTTGTTATGTGTGTGGAAAATAATCGGACGCAGAGTTTCACAAAATAGTTGCGTGAAGATGTTCTACAAACTGGGAGATTTAAGGCAGTGCTCTCCCAATGATGCGTACTCGTATTTTCTAAGAAAGTACATTCCTCACTGTCACACGTGATACTTCGCTCCGTTCGCACATTCCGCAGGAAATTGGAAACGTCAACGTTTTACTGCTCTAAAACTGTTCTGTCCTTGTAGGCGGGAAAGAAGTCAGCTGCCCTAGGCATGAGAAAAACTTGTAATTCGCTTCAGTCAATGTCACCATTTGCTATGCAGAACACCTGTTAGCACCTGACAAATCCGACTGTGTCGACGGTAATGTTAATCGTAATAGTATCAAAGTCTAGTACGGGGTTACCATTAGATGATGCAGGAAAAGAAGACTGAATATTGTCTCCAAGAAAGTATCTGAACAGATTTACCAAATGCTTTTGTCAGAAACAGTTCATTAGTTACATGTTGCACAGAATATGTACAAAAGAATTTATTGCGCGAGCGACGTATTTGACACAAACTGAGAATAAATTGTGTATTTTTATGTAACACATTGATTGGAGGATTCTGTTTGTGATTGGTTAGCATGTAGGCGTACTCTGGGGTAACTGATGAAACCAACACGTGTCCACGTAATATGGAGAAACAAATTTAAAGATTATATGATTTGTTTCATAATGTATGGTGGTGGTGGTGGTGGTGGTGGTGTGTGTGTGTGTACATTGATTTTTCTCAGCTTGGAAACTGTTGCATCCATCTTCAGAGAGGATGATACAGTCAGATGGAAAATAACTCTGTTGTATGGTTTGGCATTTTAACACATTAAGGCTAAAGGTTGGGGGGGGGGGGGGGGAGTTTATGTAGTGCCTTGTGACAGTTAACCACGTGAACTGTTGAAGTACATCAGCTAATCTCTTTTAGATTTAGACTGTAGAGCATATGTCTTTATTGTGGCAGTTCTGAGTCTGTTACAATGCAGTGGGAAGCGATATTGGCATATTTTTCAAGATATCAGAGTTCTTCTAAGATCACACAAGTAGGAAGTACCAAAAGTTTGTGAGAAAAGGTAGTATTGTCACTACCATTGGTCACTTAGAGCATTACATATATATTGGAAGGTTACAAGCTGCAAAATTCATATACGTTGATTATTACATGAAAAATTTATTGCTTAATTTTTTAAAAAATTGCAGCCCTGGATTAAGAAGCGCAGTTCTTTTTTTGGTTAAATTTGGTAAAATGTTGGCTACTAAATAATTACATGACATCCCAATTTATTTACTTGTGCCATCCTTACATTAGTCAAATAAAGGAATCGAGAGCATTAAATGAAGGTACTTTTAGCTTCACTTACACACTTTTAAAAATGTAATTATAGATTTGTTTGGATCCCAGGGCAGTGTCATAGAAACACTGAAAATCTGAACTTGCAGACACTTGAAGGGAGGTGCAAGTACCTCACAAATTTCTGCTTATGAAGCTTTAGTAATTAGTCTTGAATGAGGAACCTAGGAATATAGTCTATTATGTATCACATCCATTAGACCAATTATAGTGCACGCAAAAGCATTCATGCAGTAATTCTTCCCATGCTTTGGTCACAATTGAAATGGAGAAAAACCAAATATTTGGTGCAATGGGAAACATCTTTTCCATGTATTTCACAATGTTTTACATTGTATGGGTACAGATAGAATCAGCTAGTGTGTGGTACTGGATGACCCCAGTGCCTCCCTCTCTGAAATATTTTTTTTTTTTAAAAAAAGGCCTATGTTAGGTTGGAAGGTGAGAGTTGGCGAAGCCGGCGAAAGTGAAAACCAAATAAAGATTATGGTAACAAATTGATTGGTAGCAAAGCCTAAAAGTACATTTACGCCACATTGAAAAATCTGAGGGGGGGGGGGGGGTCCTATAACTAACTTTTACCAGTGATAATTTGATTGTAAGTTGGGGAAACCAACAAATGTGAATGTCAAATAAAGGTTGTGGTTACAGATTGACCTGTAGTGTAGCGTAATGTTTATGTCTGCGCTACATTTAATGCTCTTTCTATCTTAACAGTTAAAACTACTAAGTATATTCGTAAGACGTATATTACATAATGGACAAGTGTCTGGCAATAATTTTAATACTTGTTATCTACATAAGTCATTCATAAACTACGGAAAATGCAAGATGGGTCCACTAAACAACTTTTGCCAACACCATACAGTTATAAAAATTTCCAAAGGGCTCTGCTGATTCATATTCAATTAAACTTGGCCTTAAATGCCATTGTCACAAGTCAGTCTAGTGATGTGAAAACTATCCAAATTACATCAGTATTTTGTTGATGATTTTTACAAGTTTCCTGTCTTAGCATTGCAGCACTGCCTCCACCCCCCCCCCCCCCCCTCCTTTGGATTTCTTCTTCCATGTGCGTATTAAATGAGGTAGAACTAACTATAAGCTTTGCAGAGTTACAGGTATTGATCAGAAGCGGTATGATACTACTGTGGATAAAAATCGGACTTCAATTCCAAGTATTTGGAGTGAATGCCATTGAGATTACAGATTTTTTTCCTCTTGCTTGCTTTGATTTTAACCCCTGTTATGCAAAAATGTCTTTCCCAAACCATTTTTGCGACATTAATTTTTGTGTTACACTCATGGCCATTATTCAAACGTAAGACTATAATTCCCCCCTCTGTTCAGCACTGAGCTCTGTTGGGGACACTTTCAAAGAGGTGTCTGAATATCTGGAGGAATGGCAATGAATTCTTCCTTAGATGAAACCAGGGAAGGTAGTGATTTTGAATGTTCGGGCCAGAAGCTCTGGGCTGAGCTCTAACTTGTCTCATAGGTATTCCAATTGGTCCAAGTCAGGATTCAGGGCAGGCCAGTCCATTTCAGGAATGTTATTCCTTACACGACATTGCCTCACGGATGGCACTTCGTGGCAGGGTGCATTGTTATGCTGATACAGTTGATCATCTCTTAACTGTTGCTCTACCATGCATGGTACACAATGCTGGTAAAATGTGTTTATGCCATTATACATTTAACTTAGTTTTTTATTAAATGCAATAAGAGGACCACATCCTAACCATGAAGAACACTCCCATACCGTAACACCACCTCCTCCATACTTCACTGTTGGCACTACACATGATGGAAGTTAACAGACTACAGGCATAAACTAAACTCAAACCCACCCATCAGATGCCTATGGTGTATAATATGATTATTCACTCTATATCACTTGTTTTGTCATCCATTGCCCAATAGTGTTGCTCTTTACATAACCTCAAGTGTCACTTAGCGTTGACTACAGAGATGTGTGGCTTGTGAGGTGCTCAGCCATTGTACCCTGTTCTTTTTAACTTCCTGTGCCTGGGGAACTCACTAGCAATTCCTTCCACAAATTTCATGCAATTTCTTACAATGCCCACTGCTGTTCTCAACACCTCCCAACCATCAGTACATGAGAACTGCCTGGTCTTGAGAATGAACTTTCCACCGTGCAGCTGAGTGTGCTCCAATATGAAACTTCCTGGTAGATTAAAACTTTGCGCCGTACAAAGACTCTAACCTGAGTGAAAGGTAAAAGTCCAGAGCTTGTCTCGGTCCAGGGCACAGTTTAATCTGCCAGACAGTTTTGTTGCCTGATCCTGTTTTAGCTGTAGTCATTGCTCCACATTTCCACTTCACGACGACACAATACTCGTGGACTCATTTTACAGTCCAGATATGCCATGCATGACATTCAGTGGTCTATTTCTCATTACATAATGGTGGCTAGATATTTTTTCATCAGATGGTGTATTGGTCATTTTGGAGGCTCACATCTCCACCACATTAAGGAATCATTGGTTTATTAGCATGGGACCACATTGTTTGCTAATGTCAAACTTTGTATGACTAAATTGCTGCCACTTGCTGATAAGTATACACACAGTGTGTACTATATAATGTACACGTGGCTAATACATACAAATTATAAAAGTGAGTGTATGAGTGACCCGCATGTACTCCTAAACAACATGATCGATTTCAACCAAACTTCGTACATCTATCACTTACTGCCTGGACAGCACCCCTTTGGGGGGTGAGAACCAGGTACCTCTCAAGGGGGTTGGGGTGGGGACAAAAAAATATTGTACCTCACAACACAGAAACATCCAGACTACATTCATCCTGTATTTCAGAATGAGAGCATTTAGTGACTTGCAGCCAATTTTACACATAATTTCAAACCTGTAAGAGACTTTTTCTTGATGACGTCCCCAGCAAAATGATGAAAGGGTGAGACTTCATCACTCACCGCAGTTTCACTGTTCATGTAGTAAAATTGGTGCATCATGTTTGACCTTTCAATTTATTACTTCTTCACTGCTAACACTATTTGCTACATGTTTTGCAGGCAGTAACATGTGTACAACTGCATGTGCTTGTGAAATTATATTGTTGTACTTCAAATAGTTCAGGAGATATGTCATAAACAGTGAGCTGCATGAAAACGAAACAGCAGGGCAAAATTTGCTAAAGATACAGGTGAAATAATTGTACAAATGTGTGTATGTATGTTAAATATTTGTGGCACATGTATGCGGGCAAAGCTATGGATAAAAAGCTCCTTCTAAATCCCTGGATCATTTCAATCATACTAGCTGGAAAGAAATAGAATGGGCATAAGAACCAACAACCTCCTGTTGAGGTGCAGGTGATAATATAGAGAGAGAACTGGGGAGGGGGAGACAGACAGACTGAGAGGGGAAAGGGGGAGATGGACACACACATCGGGGTGGGGTGGGGGGGAATGAACAGGGTGTGGGAGGGCAGGGAGAAATTAGTATTAGAGGGAGTAAAGAGGAGGTGGGCAGAGAGAGGGGAAAGGATGAGATGAACTAATACAAGACTGGAATAAATACACACCCAGTGGACTAAATATAAACCTATGCACCAGCAGGTACCCAGCTAGTATTCCATAAACAGTAGGTTATATTTAGCATGCAGTAGTATGCGAAGGAGTTGTTTGGTTAACTTTCCTAATCTGCAAAGATGTGGAAGCAGCCATGCATTTTTGTAAAATGAAATGAGCCTTTCTTAATTGTACTCTGTGACCTCTCAGAAGTGTAGTGATATAGCATATATGATTATTTATAGTATAACTGTTCATAAAAATAGCAGATGACAGTCTCGTTTGAGAAACATGGCACTACATTAGGCACATTTGGTTCAAGTGTGATAGTGCATCCGTCCACCCTCCAGAGTTTTCCATTGTTTGATGTGCAGTGTATTCTGATGTCCAGGTTAATTATTGTAATACTTGCTCTGTATTTAATGCGCATAAATTGTGCTCACAAGAAGAAAAACAAATTCTGAGAGAGAGAGGGGGGGGGGCAGTAGAGACAGCAAACTCCACCCACTGACTCCAGGTACATGGGTTGCCAAGAGGTGGGGGGGGGGGGGGCGGAGAATAAGGCATGCTAATGTCTCAGTGTTGGGAACACACGTGCATTCACATGCAGTTTGTCCTCCAAGCAGCACTGACAGTGCCATCTGTTAGCCGCCACTATAACAGATGTCGACTGCCACATATCGTGCATCTACAGAAGTAAAAATTGAGACAGGTGTAATAAAAGTTTACAGGAATCGTGAAACTGAAATTAATAGTTTCAGGTTGATTGATGGTGCTTGTTACTACTAATTGCATATGAGTTCTGATGAACAGCGTGAAATTCAAAAGAATCAGTAGTATAACTTACATTGCAGCAATGAAAAGGGAATGAATAAAATTTTGAACATTTATTCGTGTAACGCTGCATTATTTGTACACCTAAATGACACCATATCAGTCTTGTTCATTCTTCGTCTGCACGTGATTCATTATTGTTGGTACTTTCAGATTCAGCATTATTAATAATGATTTCATCTATAGCATTTTTGACAACAGGCATGCCTCCAGTAATCTTCTTCCAGTTGTTGGGCCTTCTTGCAGTACCCTCCAGTCATCAGCAGTGACTGACAGAAGGGATTCACTTGCGGTCTTGATCACACTGTTTTTGGACATTTTCCCTGAAATATTGCACTCTCTAAACAACTGTTTTACTTTTTCAGAAGCTCATCCTTTTACATTCAAATCACAATTGTGGACTGGCAAGTGGACGACTGTGTGGCCTTTTTTTTACCACATAGGTCATTTAGCAGGTCTATGTTCTTGAATTAAAGTGAACAGAGCCTACTTCTTCCTGTTCTCATTACAGGTAACACATCTCATTTGCAGGCATTTCAACATCCCCACTTTGGTATCACAGTGAGTGAGTGGGAGCTTTGTTCATCTGTTATGTGATGGAACATTACCTATCAAGGTGATTGACTTTGGAGGAAGATTTGGGAGAACCATATTTACAAACCACCTTTCAAAATTTCAGCATTCAGGTGACCATGGTAATCACCTTTTGTGGATTTAGCACGGAATTGTAATTGGGCCTCCTCGAGAAAGCACTTCCTCAATTCAACACTTTCAGTAATATGTCCGTAGAGAAGTTTCCCCCATCCCAAAATGTTGACATCATCCTCCATCTGTGAACATTTACCAACTGTCATATTACTGTCTGTCCAAGTTTAAACCAGAAAGAATATTTTTGTGACTGCTTTCCTAATGTGTCTCATTTCTACAATGAAACACAACTGCCAGTCAGTAATGCCCTAGCAGTAAAGACCTCATATTTTGCACTTTTTCCCTGGTGAATGCCATGGATAACAAAATATTACACAGCAAATTTATAATCCAAATTGAGCCTTTTTTTCCCTTGAGCATTGGTCTATGTTTCCGCAGAGTGGGAGAAATCTTCTGCACCAAGTAGATTGTTTGTCTCAAGACAACCCTGTTGGAGCTATCCAAATGGATTTTACCAGCAGATCTTGGCTGAAGTGAAAGATATATATTTTTTTTTTAAAGTTGGAAAATAGGAGTGCACTCTATGCAGAACGTGTCATTACAAGTAATAAGGAGAGATTGCCAGGGGAAGGATGTACTTTTTGAAACTACTTATACAGTAGTAGGTATGGTCTCAAGTACCACACTGTGCAGCCACAATTTATTGAATAAAAATGACAACAATCATTTCTGTTATGTAAAAAAAAAAAACTGACATGTGACAGATCTCGTGCTAACCACATGCGGCATAACAGCCAAGTATCTTGACCAACATGCTGCATGTGTGTTACTTAAAAAAAAAAAACTGCATTGTTATTGCAGCTTTAGCAATCTACTGCATGACAAGAAATTCTTTTACACATACAAATAAAATTACCACTTTAAAATAATCCGGACAAACAGGAAGGCAGTTTCAAAGCACTGAAAAACTTGAATTGAAAATTATATCATTTTGGCCAGGGTTTGTAGTGATTATTTTTCTTGCTCCACTTGTAAAGTAATACGCCTTGCATTTCTACACAGAGTAGATTAGCATAATGGAATTTGTTCAAGATGATAACCATTGACATCCCCATCTGGCCATCCAGATTTAGGTTTTTCGTGAGTTTCTTAAATATCTTCCAGCAAATGCCGATATGGTTTCTTTGAAAAGGGCACGGCCGATTCCTTTTCCTGTCCTCTTGTAATCCGAACTTTTGCTCTGTCTATAATGTCTGTTCTGTCTGCAGGTCATTAAACTCTAATTTTCGTTCCTTCTGAGGAGTAACACCCGTCATGGACCAGGAATCACTTTGTTGCTCATCAGTAGCTTATTACGCAGAATGGCTGCATACATGCAAGGTTCTGTATTAGATCACTGTGACTGACAGCAGCCGGACACAAAAATCAGCAAACCCAATCAACCGACTTCCACTGGCTTGTACTGATTAAGAACTAGGAAGGCCTTGTTCTCCTCTTTGTGAATAAACTGTAGTAATGACTTTTGGGTTTTGATTTATAGTTGGTTCAGCTGTTTCTAAGTTCATACAGAATCTGTGACCTCTTGAATCAAACTTCCTATAGTCCTTACTTAAAATCCAGTTCTTGAAATTTTGTAAGTAGCTTTCTCAGGATAGTTTCTGTCTGTCTTCAAGTGTTTGCCATTTCAGTTCCTTCAGTATCTGTGCTGTTCTCATGGGTCAGACAAATCCGTGACAATCCATGCTGCCCTTATCTGTATACATTCAGAATCCTCAGTTTATAAATAAATGGGGTAAACAAAAAATTGATACACCAATTGGCAGCAGGAAAAAATAAACAAAGATTTGGAAACATCCAAACTTTTAAAGTCAGTTTCACCGTCTGCTAGAAGGATTGTAGAGGAAGGAAGAAAGATGAAGGAAAAGGGCTGGTGAGGTTTAGGAAACGGGGAGAGTTACATGGAAAAGTTGCTCACGACCTGGGTCAGGGGAGACTTACTGGATATAATGAGTAGGAAAACTGATTGTTGGGGATTTCTTTGGATAATATTTGAAAACCTGAGGACTTGAAAAATGGAGAAGTGTGCTACTAATTTGTTTTTTGGAGGGCTCAGCAATACCACAGTTGGATGTGATGGCCTGTAAGATCTGCTTTTGAACTAGGTTGGTGGGATAATTATGTACAGTGAAGGCTGAGGTGAAAATGCTGGTGTATTGTTGTAAAGAGTCTGCCTGTAAACAAATATGTTTGCCTTGAATGCCAGGGCTGTATGACAGGGAACATATGACATGAAAAGATTGGCAACTGTCAGAATGTAAGTACTATTTGTTTGTAGATGTAATGTGAAAAGAAGTATTTAAGGATGAGATCAACATCAAGGAAAGTGGCATGGGATTTGGAATAGAACCATGAGATATTTAATTGGGAGGATGTATTTGAAGATTCCAAAAATTTTGAGAGGTCAACCTCACCATGAATATGTTTCACAAAAATACCATCAATGTATGTAAACCAAATTAGGGGCCGAAGGCTTAGGGATCCCAGGACAAGTGATCCATATATAGGTTGGCATAGGAAGAGCCATCCTGGTTCCTATGACTATGCCCCTGATCTATTTGTATGTGCGTTCCTCATCATGGGTAAAAATAGTTGTTCATGAGTATAAAGCTGATTATTGTTATCAGAAATGACATCATAGGATAATCAGGTGGCGATGATTGAGATAGATTTTCTCGTAGTCATCATTCTTGTAACTCCTAAGAATAATTGTAGTTCACAGGCTCCTGTGGCAGCCTGGATCACTTGGGATGGGTATGTGGTGGCTTGTTGACCATCTTCATAGGGAATTGGTGCAGATAGAGATGGCGTCAGTGGTGACAAGCAAGGTGTTTGTTTGGAGTGGGACAGGCAAAGATTTCAGATGATACTGGGAATGGTTGATGTCTTCAATACAGGGTGGCAGTTTTGTGCTATAGGTTGTAATTGCTGACTAACCAGTGCAGAGATATGTTCTGGGTGCTTTGAAACTGGCAACTATTAGACTGTCATGGTGGGTGAGTTTGTGGATCTTAAGGAGAATGTAGAAAGAGGGAGCTGTGGCTTAGTTGGGGTAAGAAGTTCTTGTGAGAAGTCTGAGGTTTTAAGGAGGAACTGTTGGTCACTCTGTACCACAGGGACAGGGTCTTGATGGCAGATGCTGTCTGTAGAAGTATCATAAAGCTGGTACAGACCCTCATTTACATACTCCCGGCAGTCAAGTACCATACCGCTTGATCCCTTGCCTGCCGGGATAGTAATGATCGACTCGCCAGGTTTTAGGGAATGAAGATCCTGTTCTGGAGAGGGCAGGTTAGTCATGTTGTAGTAACCTGAGAGAGGTGGAGAAGCAACTTTAGAGGTTAGGAATTCTTGGAAAGCTTGTAAGGGGTGATTTTGAGGTAATTGTAGTGGAT
This sequence comes from Schistocerca nitens, assembly GCF_023898315.1. Lineage (NCBI taxonomy): Eukaryota > Metazoa > Arthropoda > Insecta > Orthoptera > Acrididae > Schistocerca > Schistocerca nitens. The sequence goes on along the minus strand of NC_064614.1, from coordinate 426,778,548 downwards.
CAAGTTGGGATTGTGGCTGGAACTGTTAAAAGCAGGGTTTAGTGTGAGGTTTGCTGTTGGAAAGGTTTTGGGATTGGGTTGCAAAGTGATCTTACAGGTTGACATTACATGTGAAGGAAAGTAGGTCAGTAACTGAAGCAGCATGATTAAATTCAAATTTAGGGGTGAAGGTGAGACCCTTGGATCGTGTGGATAATTCAGGAGAGAAGCAAGCTTACATTAGAGGTTGAGAACATTGTTGTGTTGTGGCTGGGTTCTTGTGATTGTGAGAAGTCATTGCTCTGTTAGTCCTATTGGGTCTGGGTCCCACAGACTTGAGCAGCATTGCAGGATGGGTCATACATGTGATCTGTAAGCAATCTCTCTTGTACACTGAATGCTTTTCCCAAGTATTCTAGTAATGAACTGTAGTTTTCCACCTGCCTTACCTATGTCTGCCTACCCTCATGAACCATGGACCTTGCCGTTGGTGGGGAGGCTTGCGTGCCTCAGCGATACAGATGGCCGTACCGTAGGTGCAACAACAACGGAGGGGTATCTGTTGAGAGGCCAGACAAACGTGTGGTTCCTGAAGAGGGGCAGCACTCTTTTCAGTAGTTGCAGGGGCAACAGTCTGGATGATTGACTGATCTGGCCTTACAACACTAACCAAAACGGCCTTGCTGTGCCGGTACTGCAAACGGCTGAAAGCGAGGGGAAACTACAGCCGTAATTTTTCCTGAGGGCATGCAGCTTTACTGTATGGTTAAATAATGATGGCATCCTCTTGGATAAAATATTCCGAAGGTAAAGTAGTCTCCCATTCGGATCACCGGGCGGGGACTACTCAAGAGGACGTCATTATCAGGAGAAAGAAAACTGGCGTTCTGCAGATCGGAGCGTGGAATGTCAGATCCCTTAATCGGGCAGGTAGGTTAGAAAATCTAAAAAGGGAAAAGGATAGGTTGAAGTTAGATATAGTGGGAATTAGTGAAGTTCGGTGGCAGGAGGACCAAGACTTTTGGTCAGGTGAATACGGGGTTATAAATACAAAATCAAATAGGGGTAATGCAGGAGTAGGTTTAATAATGAATAAAAAAATAGGAGTGCGGGTAAGCTATTGCCAACAGCATAGTGAACGCATTATTGTGGCCAAGATAGACACGAAGCCCATGCCTACTACAGTAGTACAAGTTTATATGCCAACTAGCTCTGCAGATGATGAAGAAATTGATGAAATGTATGATGAGATAAAAGAAATTATTCAGGTAGTAAAGGGAGACGAAAATTTAATAGTCATGGGTGACTGGAATTCGAGAGTAGGAAAAGGGAGAGAAGGAAACATAGTGGGTGAATATGGATTGGGGGAGAGAAATGAAAGAGGAAGCCGTCTGGTAGAATTTTGCACAGAGCATAACTTAATCATAGCTAACACGTGGTTCAAGAAGCATAAAAGAAGGTTGTATACATGGAAGAATCCTGGAGATACTAGAAGGTATCAGATAGATTATATAATGGTAAGACAGAGATTTAGGAACCAGGTTTTAAATTGTAAGACATTTCCAGGGGCAGATGTGGACTCTGACTACAATCTATTGGTTATGAACTGCAGATTAAAGCTGAAGAAACTGCAAAAAGGTGGGAATTTAAGGAGATGGGACCTGGATAAACTGACTAAACCAGAGGTTGTACAGAGTTTCAGGGAGAACATAAGAGAACAATTGACAGGAATGGGGGAAAGAAATACAGTAGAAGAAGAATGGGTAGCTCTGAGGGATGAAGTAGTGAAGGCAGCAGAGGATGAAGTAGGTAAAAAGACAAGGGCTAGTAGAAATCCTTGGGTAACAGAAGAAATATTGAATTTAATTGATGAAAGGAGAAAATATAAAAACCCAGTAAATGAAGCAGCCAAAAGGGAATACAAACGTCTCAAAAATGAAATCGACAGGAAATGCAAAATGGCTAAGCAGGGATGGCTAGAGGACAAATGTAAGGATGTAGAGGCTTATCTCACTAGGGGTAAGATAGATACTGCCTACAGGAAAATTAAAGAGACCTTTTGGAGAAAAGAGAGCCACTTGTATGAATATCAAGAGCTCAGATGGAAACCCAATTCTAAGCAAAGAAGGGAAAGCAGAAAGGTGGAAGGAGTATACAGAGGGTCTATACAAGGGCGATGTACTTGAGGACAATATTATGGAAATGGAAGAGGATGTAGATGAAGATGAAATGGGAGATATGATAGTGCGTGAAGAATTTGACAGAACACTGAAAGACCTGAGTCAAAACAAGGCCCCAGGAGTAGATAACATTCCATTGGAACTACTGACGGCCTTGGGAGAGCCAGTCCTGACAAAACTCTACCATCTGGTGAACAAGATGTATGAGTCAGCCGAAATCCCCTCAGACTTCAAGAAGAATATAATAATTCCAATCCCAAAGAAAGCAGGTGTTGACAGATGTGAAAATACCCAACTCTCAGTTTAATAAGTCACAGCTGCAAAATCCTAACACGAATTCTTTACAGACTAATGGAAAAACTGGTAGAAGCTGACCTCGGCGAAGATCAGTTTGGATTCCGCAGAAATGTTGGAACACGTGAGGCAATACTGACCCTACGACTTATCTTAGAAAATAGATTAAGGAAAGGCAAACCTACATTTCTAGCATTTGTGGACTTGGAGAAAGCTGTTGACAATGTTGTCTGGAATACTCTCTTTCAAATTCTGAAGGTGGCAGGGGTAAAATACAGGGAGTGAAAGGCTATTTACAATTTGTACAGAAACCAGGTGGCAGTTACAAGAGTTGGGGGGCATGAAAGGGAAGCAGTGGTTGGGAAGGGAGTGAGACAGGGTTGTAGTCTCTCCCCGATGTTATTCAATCTGTATATTGAGCAAGCAGTAAAGGAAACAAAAGAAAAATTTGGAGTAGGTATTAAAGTCCATGGAGAAGAAATAAAAACTTTGAGGTTTGCCGATGACATTGTAATTCTGTCAGAGACAGCAAAGGACTTGGAAGAGCAGTTGAATGGAATGGAAAGTGTCTTGAAAGGAGGATATAAGATGAACATCAACAAAAGCAAAACGAGGATAATGGAATGTAGTCGAATTAAGTCGGGTGATGCTGAGGGAATTAGATTAGGAAATGAGACACTTAAAGTAGTAAAGGAGTTTTGCTATGTGGGGAGCAAAGTAACTGATGATGGTCGAAGTAGAGAGGATATAAAATGTAGACTGGTAATGGCAAGGAAAGCGTTTCTGGAGAAGAGAAATTTGATTTAAGTGTCAGGAAGTCGTTTCTGAAAGTATTTGTATGGAGTGTAGCCATGTATGGAAGTGAAACATGGACGATAAATAGTTTGGACGAGATGAGAATAGAAGCTTTCGAAATGTGGTGCTACAGAAGAATGCTGAAGATTAGATGGGTAGATCACATAACTAATGAGGAGGTATTGAATAGAATTTGGGGGGAAGAGGAGTTTGTGGTACAACTTGACAAGAAGAAGGGAACGGTTGTAGGACATGTCCTGAGGCATCAAGGGATCACAAATTTAGCATTGGAGGGCAGCGTGGAGGGTAAAAATCGTAGAGGGAGACCAAGAGATGAATACACTAAGCAGATTCAGAAGGATGTAGGTTGCAGTAAGTACTGGGAGATGAAGCAGCTTGCGCTGGATAGAGTAGCATGGTGAGCTGCACCAAACCAGTCTCAGGACTGAAGACAATAACAACAACAACAACAACCTATGCCTGAGCCAATGTGATCATTACATTTCACATCCGTACAAAGTGCTACATCCAATTCTGAGAGCCATTGGTATTATGGTCATTAGGATATACATAATTTTACATTTCTGAAGATTTAAAGCAAGATGCCAGTGTTTGCACCACTCTGAAATATTATCATATTCTGACTGAATATTTGTGCAGATTTTCTCAGATAGTACTTCATTATGGATAACTGCATCATCTCCGAAAAGTCTCGGGCTACTCTTAATATTGTCAACAATGTTATTAATATACAACATGAACAGCAAGGATCCCAACACACTTCTCTGGAGCACACCCAAAGTTGACGTTCCACAAAAGATAACTTGCTGTATCATTGCTACCAAAAAATCCACAATCCAGTCACAAATTTCACTTGATACTTCATATGATAGTACTTTTGATGATTAGCATAGGTAGGGTGTTGAGAAAAATGCCTTTCGTAAATCCAGACTTACTGCATCTACGTGGCTGCCTTGATCCAAAGCCTTCAATATGTTGTGCGAGTTTCGCATGATTGATGTTTTGGAATCCATGCTGGTTGACATGGTGGAGCTCGGAATAGGTTCAAAGATTCTACAAGAAATTGATGTAAAGGGTATTGGGTGGAAAATTTGTGGATTACTTCTACTACTCTTTTTGTAGACAGGTGTGACCCATGCTTTCTTCAACTACTAGGCATGATTTTTTGTTTGAGGAATGTGCAGCTGATTATAGTTAAAAAAGAGACTAACTCAGCTGCAAATTTAGTGTAGAATCAGACTTGTTGGACACATGAGTAGTTTTTGTCTGTTTGTTGACTGTGATGGATTGATTTGGTTTTTCAGAATTGATATTGTTGCTACTATTAGCACTAGAATTATTGATTTATGTTGGTAATATAACTTCTTTTCCCCTTAGATAGTGAAACTGTAGAAACAGCAGTTCCAAAATGTCGAAACGACCAGCAGAGGATGCTGGTACGAGCAACCAGCCACCAATAAAGAAAGTCCAGTTTGAACCAATTCGTATAGGACCAATATCAACTTTGGAAGAAATGGACATGAAAGTTCTCCAGTTCCAGAACAAGAAGCTAGCACAGGTAACTTGTTGGATGGTACCTTAGTATAAATGACATTTGTTAACTATTTTTCATATGTAAAACAGGTATTTATACATCAGTTTCAATTATGTGTAAATGACATACACATTATCTAAAAACAAAGAAGATGTGACTTACCAATGAAAGTGCTGGCAGGTCGACAGACACACAAACGAACACAAACATACACACAAAATTCAAGCTTTTGCAACAAACTGTTGCCTCATCAGGAAAGAGGGAAGGAGAGGGAAAGACGAAAGGATGTGGGTTTTAAGGGAGAGGGTAAGGAGTCATTCCAATCCCGGGAGCGGAAGGACTTACCTTAGGGGGAAAAAAGGACGGGTATACACTCGCACACACACACATATCCATCCACACATATACAGACACAAGCAGCCATATTTAAAGACAAAGAGTTTGGGCAGAGACGTCAGTCGAGACAGAAGTGCAGAGGCAAAGATGTTGTTGAATGACAGGTGAGGTGTGAGTGGCGGCAACTTGAAATTAGCGGAGATTGAGGCCTGGTGGATAACGGGAAGAGAGGATATATTGAAGAGCAAGTTCCCATCTCCGGAGTTCGGATAGGTTGGTGTTAGTGGGAAGTATCCAGATAACCCGGACGGTGTAACACTGTGCCAAGATGTGCTGGCCGTGCACCAAGGCATGTTTAGCCACAGGGTGATCCTCAATACCAACAAACACTGTCTGCCTGTGTCCATTCATGCGAATGGACAGTTTGTTGCTGGTCATTCCCACATAGAATGCGTCACAGTGCAGGCAGGTCAGTTGGTAGATCACCTGGGTGCTTTCACACGTGGCTCTGCCTTTGATCGTGTACACCTTCCGGGTTACAGGACTGGAGTAGGTGGTGGTGGGAGGGTGCATGGGACAGGTTTTACACCGGGGGCGGTTACAAGGGTAGGAGCCAGAGGGTAGGGAAGGTGGTTTGGGGATTTCATAGGGATGAACTAAGAGGTTACGAAGGTTAGGTGGACGGCGGAAAGACACTCTTGGTGGAGTGGGGAGGATTTCATGAAGGATGGATCTCATTTCAGGGCAGGATTTGAGGAAGTCGTATCCCTGCTGGAGAGCCACATTCAGAATCTGATCCAGTCCCGGAAAGTATCCTGTCACAAGTGGGGCACTTTTGTGGTTCTTCTGTGGGAGGTTCTGGGTTTGAGAGGAAGAGGAAGTGGCTCTGGTTATTTGTTTCTCTACCAGGTCGGGAGGGTAGTTGCGGGATGCGAAAGCTGTTGTCAGGTTGTTGGTGTAATGCTTCAGGGATTCCGGACTGGAGCAGATTAGTTTGCCACGAAGACCTAGGCTGTAGGGAAGGGACCGTTTGATGTGGAATGGGTGGCAGCTGTCGTAATGGAGGTACTGTTGCTTTTTGGTGGGTTTGATGTGGACGGACGTGTGAAGCTGGCCATTGGACAGGTGGAGGTCAACATCAAGGAAAGTGGCATGGGATTTGGAGTAGGACCAGGTGAATCTGATGGAACCAAAGGAGTTGAGGTTGGAGAGGAAATTCTGGAGTTGTTCTTCACTGTGAGTCCAGATCATGAAGATGTCATCAATAAATCTGTACCAAACTTTGGGTTGGCAGGCCTGGGTAACCAAGAAGGCTTCCTCTAAGCGACCCATGAATAGGTTGGCGTACAAAGGGGCCATCCTGGTACCCATGGCTGTTCTCTTTAATTGTTGGTATGTCTGGCCTTCAAAAGTGAAGAAGTTGTGGGTCAGGATGAAGCTGGCTAAGGTAATGAGGAAAGAGGTTTTGTTGCCGCCACTCACACCTCACCTGTCATTCAACAACATCTTTGCCTCTGCACTTCTGCCTCGACTGACATCTCTGCCCAAACTCTTTGTCTTTAAATATGTCTGCTTGTGTCTGTATATGTGTGGATGGATATGTGTGTGTGTGCGAGTGTATACCCGTCCTTTTTTCCCCCTAAGGTAAGTCCTTCCGCTCCCGGGATTGGAATGACTCCTTACCCTCTCCCTTAAAACCCACATCCTTTCGTCTTTCCCTCTCCTTCCCTCTTTCCTGATGAGGCAACAGTTTGTTGCGAAAGCTTGAATTTTGTGTGTATGTTTGTGTTCGTTTGTGTGTCTGTCGACCTGCCAGCACTTTCATTTGGTAAGTCACATCATCTTTGTTTTTAGATATATTTTTCCTAAGTGGAATGTTTCCCTCTATTATGACATACATATTAACTCTACATGACAAGTGTTGTGCGTACATTCTCTCTGTCCCCCCTTATAATATGAATATACTTATTTTCCTCTGCTCTACTGTTATTCAGCGTCTGGAGCAGCGCCACCGCATAGAAGCTGAACTACGGCAAAGGATAGAACAACTAGAAAAAAGGCAAACTCAAGATGATGCTGTGCTTAATGTTGTGAATCGTTATTGGAACCAGCTTAATGAAGACATCCGTGTTCTGTTGCAGCGGTTTGATGCAGAAACGGCTGATGAATCAGAAAATCGGAGTATGTCTTTTTAAATATGTATATATATATATATATGTATAAAATTGTAAAGGAATCTTGAGGATTACTATATATATGGAATGGGTGCATTGTATGCGATGGGGATCCCAAAAATATGTGGATTTGTAGAAAGTATTTACTTTGTTTTCCAAATGCAGCCTCAATCTTCCATAAGTACTCTCCATTAGTGTTAATGCATTTGTCCAAATGTTGATTTCAGTGTTGGAAGCACCTGTTAAATTCATCCCTTTTGATACCTGCTGGCACCTTCATGACATTGCATTTTATGTCTTCAACATCGGCAAAATGCTTCCGTTTAAACTCTTTTTCATCCTCGAGAGCAGGAAGAAAACCAAGGGTGCTAAATCTGACAAATAGGGTGTGTGAATCAAGGTAATCATCTATGTCGAGACCAAAAACTGACTCACGCAGAGAGCTATGTGCACAGGAGTGTTGTTGTTATGTGGGAACTACTCGCCAGAATTCCACAAAGCCACATATTTTTGTGCCAAACTCCATTGTAGCCTTTTCACAACCTCCAAATAGAATTATTGGTCTACTGACCGGTTTTGATGAACAGATTCTGAGTGTACAATCCGTTGGATATAAAAAAACAGATCATAATCATCTTCACATTCGAATTCACGTGCCAAGCTTTATTTGGATGAAGTGAACTAGTTGATTTTTATTTACTTTCTGGATCCTACCCATAGCAACATGATTTGTAATCTGTGGTTTTGTTGAAAAAATTTGGATTGTCTTTGAATGTGTCCTACATTTCATGGCATGCTTGAATGTGATGTTCCCTTTGATTCCTGCTGAGAAGTCTTGGTAAGAACTTTGATGCCACTCTTCACATCCCCAAATCAATGGTCAAAATGCTCTGAATTGAGCTCCAGGACAACCTGGATAAGTCCTAGTGTTGGTTGATTGTCCTGCCTTGATCACGTCATGGATTTTGCCCATGTTGCATTTGCTTCGAGCAGTTGGAGGGCGATTGGAATGGGGCTGATCTTCAATGGCCATTTCTCCCTTTTTAAACTGAAAAATCTATTCATACACTTGAATTTTACTAAAAGCATGCTCTTTGTTAGCTGTTTGTATCACAACAGTGGTGTATGCTGCATTGTTGTAAGTAAAAACAAAATTTTGCAGCCACACATTGTTCATAAGAAAGAGAGATTTTCTTGTGTCACATCTGCACTGTATGCACACTTGTAGAACTGCCGGAGAAACCACACTAGTTACTGTTGGCTGACACCGCGTAGCAGAGTGACTCAGGAGGGGTGCTACAACAGCCTTCTGGCAGCACAAACTTGTATTACAAGTACATGATGTGCAGCTTTAAGATTCCAGTTATTTTTGTGTCCTCCTCATGTATAAGGTAACATGTTACTTTCCATTGAAAGAATTAACATAGCAACAATTGACTGCGGTCGCATGATTACTTTCTATGAATGCTAGTGTTTTTTTGATTCTGAGCATCAAGTTATCCTCTCAATGCTACTGTAATTTGACTTTGTTTTTGTATAATGACTAAACTTTTTTATACCTCATTGTGTCAAAAACATAAAGTACTGGAATAAAAGTTACAGAAAGTTCTGAAACAGAATTCTGAGGTAATGAAATAGATAGTAACTGTGTAGTGGGGTGGGAGGAGGGGTACCCTTGCCCCTTCTCCACAGGAAACTGAGAAGTGGAGCAAAATTATGAAAATGGTGTCGCACTGAATCTGAAGTTCCCACAGTCACAAGTGTCGCACTCCATACTATTGTTCTATTGCTGCATGGATTACATATGTTACCTCTGAGGCAGTTCCCCAAATGAAAATGAACTCTGTGAGATAAGCAGTGAGCTCATCTACATCTTTACTATTTGCTCATCCATATCAGCAACATTTCTGGTTTTGCCTCGGTTTTTCCCACTTCAACACTGGAGGCTGTTGTAACCACTGAACAGTTGTGAATATTACTAATAATGCTTACAAGAAATTGATGTTATGAGTCAGGGTTTTTCTGCTTTGTATTTTACATGACATTGGTATTTTACAGCTATGTTAATCACTTACATTTCTTTTTCAGACCATCACAATTCCTTGAAGGATTACAAACCTGACAAGTAGTCATGTTCTTTTATGCAAAGCTGCTAGGAAATACATGTATGCCTTACAGTGTGTTAATTAGACGTATGCTTTGTATTATTAGTACATAAACATCATTTTTCATATGCCTATATCTATAGTACTTTAATAAACCAAAAACATGTATAGATAATGTTTTATGTTTAACATTAGCAGTTTTTAATGTGAGAGACTGTTGCAATATTTTATCCTCCAGTCTTTTATTTTCCACTAACAGTACAGTCAGAATGTAGCTCACTATTTGTTCTGACAAAAATATCTCTGTCGACAATTCCGAGCAATTGACACCCACTGTCCTCAGTCAGTGCTGTAGGGGACATATCACCTCACAAGTCATCTCTTATAAGTTGTAAATATTGTATGACTTGTGCTGGATTCAGTATGTGTAGTTCCACTATTTCTTTTTGTATGTTTACTAGTGAAGAGATTACTAGATTGGGCTTGCGTTCTAGTTTGATGATTAATGATGTTAACTGGATCAGATTTCTATGTACTGTTATCTGTACAGCCAATTGTTGTATCCTTCAGTCTGTGCTGTTGGTGTAGCCCCTAACCTGTATAGCTTTTCCATCTCCTAAGATTATTCCTTTATTGGATGTTAGAGTAAGTACTGTTTACTTGAAACAGTTTAATGTCACTTTCATAGTTACTGTGGCCTTATTGACTTGAGCAATTCTCTCTGCTCTCCTATATCTACAGGGTGTTCCACACAAAACTGGTACACCTCACATCAGAGATTCAAGTAACAAAGAACTGACTAAAATGAATAGATAACAGTAAAGTTTTTAAAAAAAATCTAGTTACTTGAGTTTGAGTACTTTCTTCCATTTGTAGCTGTTCACACACTGATAAATTATTCTGTCACTCTTTATAGAACTAGTTAATAATTCAAATATTTAACAAGAAAACAAAAACCGTTTGACAATATTGCAAAAATACTTTGCATTTCTGTTGTGAAGTACAACAAATAACTTTGATATTCCAGCAAACTGGATAGTAGATATGAAACTTCCAGGCAGAATAAAACTGTGTGCCAGGCTGAGACTCTAACTCGAGACCTTTGCCTTTCACGGGCAAGTGCTCTAGAGTGCACTTGCCCACAAAAGGCAAAGGTCCTGAGTTTGAGTCTCGATCTGGCACACAGTTTTAATCTTCCAGGAGGTTTCATATCAGCGCACACTCCGCTGCAGAGTAAAAATGTCATTCTGGAAACATCCCCAAGGCTGTGGCTAAGCCATGTCTCCGCAATATCCTTTCTTATCAGGAGTGCTAGTTCTACAAGGTTCAAAGGAGAGCTTCTGTAAAGTTTGGAAGGTAGGAGATGAGGTACTGGCAGAAGTAAAGCTGTGAGTATGGGGCGTGAGTCTTGCTTGGGTAGCACAGTTGGTAGAGCACTTGCCCGCTTAAGGCAAAGGTCCCGAGTTTGAGTCTCGATCTGGCACACAGTTTTAATCTTCCAGGAAGTTTCACATCAGTGCACACTCCGCTGCAGAGTGAAAATGTCAATCTGGGGCCTCTATTTCACATTTGCACAGCACGACCTTTACCACTACACTGTGAGCAGATACAGCACCAGAATAAGCGTAAGACAACACTTCTTCCTGTTGCTTCGTCTTGTGGCGTTGTCAGTTTGTGCAGATAGTGAGACTTGGTCTCTGTAGTGACCGGTTTTATGTCAGATAGTGTGTGTACAAAGAAATATTCTCCAAATTAACTGTTAAAGATTTATCAGTTATGTAATATAACCGTTCCTCATTTTTACCATGAAAATACAGTAATTCAAAGTATGAAGAGTGCTATAAATACAAGGTGTGTCTGAAAAGTTTGATGATTGGCCCCAGAAACTAAATGAAACAAGAATAACAAGCAAAATAACTTTATTGGCCTTCAAAGTAATCGCTATTAGCTACAAAGCACCTTTGATATTGGTTGTAAAGCTGTTGGAAACTGACAGGAAGTGCTTCTTGTGGAATCGCTTGCAGGGCCTTGGTCATGTATTGTTGGATAGCTGGTATGTCTATGAATTTTTATGAACAACAGTGCTTACACTGTCTTTGCTTATCTTCAACCCTTCTGCTCTCATTCTCAAAGACATTTGACAGTCATCTACAAGCATCCATCACACTCATGTCATTGCAAAGCTGGAGCAGTGTGTTAACATGAAGTTTTGCTTCAAATTAGGAAATTAGGGAAGGAGGTGATGGAGACTTATGGAACTGTGTGTGTGTGTGTGTGTGTGTGTGTGTGTGTGTGTGTGTGTGTGTGTGTGTGTGTGTGTGTTTTGGGGGAAAGGGGGGGGTGGCTTAACCACTGTTTAATAAATGCAGGTGCAAAAGAGAATAGGATCTCATGAACTCTTCCATTTCAGTCTGCTAACAGCGATGAGCTTGCATTCCTGATATAGACATTGTCACCTCAAAATACACAATGTATACAGAATGAGAATCAGAAATAGCATTAAAAAGAAGTAACACTGTCCTCCTACTCTTGCAGTAATTTAAATTAAACTATTTGTCATAACCCAACTATCATCTGTGATTAAAAAACACGTTTTAAGTAATTTTCCACAAGATCTCGTGGATTACCCTTGCTGTTTGCCTAATGTTACTGCACATTTAACTAAACTACTTACCCACAGTAGTTTAATGTGGTCTATTTTGTTCCAACATAATCTCAGAAACCCTTAGAAAAGTGGAACTCTTGTCTTGCAGACCATAATTGTTTTTCTGCTGCTTGTGGTAATGTAATCTATCATGATTCAGCCCAAGCATTCCTTCAGAAAATTCTATTTAGAACAAATGCAGTGAACAAGTGTGGTATTAACTCTGCAGGTAACAACTGTCTGTGCTTAGCCAGCTAAAGACTTCACGCTTTTGTGAATTTGAATGAGAACATATGAGAGTATAGATAAGAGTTCTGTAAGTTCACAGTCAGCCAACTAAATGTGTGCTGCAAATTGATTCTCTCATCAGTTCCTATTGTTGCTGCTAAAGGAGCTTTGGCAACTGATGTAATTGTCATTGGCTACACAAAATGAATGAAACATGTCATCTTGAATTAAGAGAATGTTGTGACAGCATACCCACATTTACCATCTGTTAGAGGAGAAATGTACGACTTCATTTTTAATTCCAAAAGTGTGAACTCACTGAAGCTTGTTGTCCAGCGCATGTAACAGCAAATTTATGATTGATCCCAAGAGGATAAGGGAATTTAGGACTTTTTTTAACTCTTGTACCAGATACTTTTTGTTCCTTCACTGTTATAATAATGTGATGTATAGGCATGCTGATAGTCGTTTTCTTACTGGATATTGGAGATGAAATTTCCCGGATGTCTTCTAATTTGGATTATGGCAAGCAACTGATATAATTCAAATTAATGACTAGGTTAAATGGTTAGGGCTTGATCTTTGCAACACATTGCACACACGTCAGGTGCCACAGACGTGTGGTTCCTGTTACTGTGATTTATTAGCATAGCCCAAGGTGTTCAGTGCATTAAAGTGTAACAGCAAATCTAATGCAGCATTCATAATATGTTCCTTTCAATTTATTAACTGCTGATACAAAAGTCTCACAAATTGTTGTGTGTGATAGCTTTCATCATTTTTGATTAGCATGACTTCAAGTGTTGCATTATTCTGTAACACTTTTAGTATGTAACATAAAATACCGAAAAAGTAAGACATGTGGTGTAATATACTACTCGGTGATATACTGTTTATGTCCATACAGTGCATGTTTGTAGATGTAATCCACCCATAGAGCTGTGCAACACATTAACTGTAGTGAGAAGAAGAGGGAGAAGAAAAGTTTCACAAACGAAATGGAATAATGTTGAACTAAAAGAGTGAGAGAGGAGTTGTTTGCACCTGTACCAACCACCACTGTGTTACTCCTGTTACTAATTATTTATGAGATATTGCTGAGTATGATCTTTATCTTCAGCTGTTATATAGCAGGTGCTTCATTTCTATCACAGTCTGCCATGCCTGCTAGAAATAAAGTATGAAGAAATGCATTTAGGCACATACTTTGGCACAGCAAGTAGTTTTCATCAGCTGTGGGGAAAAATAGCTTTCTCAGGTAATTATTAACTGTTTTAACATTTGCTCTTGTAGTGTCTGGGAAAACACATGTGAAACTTAGAAGAGTAAAATCATGTATGGTGAGTCCCCCATCTGCTATAAGAACAATCTTGAAATAAAGGACCAGTGTTTATAAAACACTTTTTTCGCCAATTAGTTGTGGTAACCACATCATGTGCCGTCTTGTAGTATTCTTAACTTATATGCCTATGGTGACATACTGAACTGTTTACAACGGAGTATACTTATGACAACTGTTACTTACAGATGAGAATGAGGCCACAACTTCCTTCTTGATGCAGTTATCGACATGGGACAAAGAAGAATTGGATGAGAAGCTAGCAAATCGTGTTCAAGTTTCTAAGAGGGCAGTTGCGAAAGTGATCCAGGCCTTTGATCGACTCATGCAACGCAATGAAAAAATCACATTGGCTCTTAAAGGCGAACTTGATGGAGGTTATTGGAATCTTCTCCCATCTTGTGATCAGTGTATGCTTGCTTTTTTTCATTTTTAGTTTCTATACTTTAAATGCTTTATTTTTGATCACTGTTAATATTATTTACTGCACATAACAGTAGTAAAATTATGTAATAGCTTATGAGTTTGTAAAACATGTGCACAACTTTGTAGTTTGACAAGGAAGTAGTGCTGGATAAATTAAGTTGGAATCACTAATATGTCACTTGGTGCACATAACGATTTTGATTGTAACAAATGGAATAGATAAATAGGTGCAAAAACATCTTACTTTAAGTGCTTCAATATTAAATACAGAGCAAGAACCGGGAGACGTGTGTGTGTGTGTGTGTGTGTGTGTGTGTGTGTGTGTGTGTGTGTGTGTATGTGTGTGTGTGTGTGTGTGTGTGTACTCGACAGTTTTAATATCATTAGATGTATAAATTTCATTATATTTATCATCAGCAGAAGATGGTTTCTTAGCAGTTACGATAATCTGTGTATATTAGTACTTTCAGTTGATTTGCTTTCCCTTTAAAAACTACAATTTATCTCATATCTTCTGGGTATCAGGGTATGAAGATTTACATTGGGCCATAGAGATTGAAATTAAAATGTCCAAATAGTTCTTCAGAGCTAAAATAATCATGAGCCAGTAATGCTTTGGATGGCGTCGCCAAAATAACACCAATATTGACCACACATTGGGTCAATCCAAAACACAAATTATGTGCATGATACACGACAAGAACCTTGTTGCCTGTGTTGTATTTTATCCTCTGTTCATTATATATTATGTACTTACTTTACCCTGTTGCTTACAGCGATCATTTGCAATGTCACTGAATATAGATTAAGAAATAGTACACCAAAGACTTAGAACTGAAAATGGAAATTGATGATTAAATGTGTGTTATCAATTTGAGCCTGACCCTTGTGCTCTGTGCTGAAATTTTCAGCTTTGCCAATGTTGTCTCACCTTCTTTGCCTTAATCAATGCCATTAAGTCTGAGTGAAAGTATTAATGATCACTTACTATTCAATCCACCCTCTTTCACTTGATTGGTAATAAAATTTTTGCAAAATATAAATCGATAAAAAAATTTATTTTTATTTTTAGTTTAGTTTATTTGTTGTACTGACTTTGACTAAATGAACGAAACTATTTGACTTATGTGACAAGTGCTCCATGCGGAGTTAGAATATTGTATCAGCAGAAATTTTTTTGATGGCAGCTGTGGTGGTCTAACAGGTAGAGCACTAGACAATGGCTGTGGGGCCTCCAGGATGGTCCCAGGACCACTCAGGCTGCTATTACATTGAGTGTTGGTGACCTTTCCCAGTGGCGAAAGATGGCCAGGGCAACGGGCTTACCACCCTCCCCCTCCTAGTACCATGGCAGTTGAAATGGTGTTCTCTACTTGCTGGAAAAATTTTGTTAGTTTAACTCTAGCAAGAAAAGCTGAGATGGTGGACTTTGTTTCTATCAAAATTAGTCACCTTGTAACTGCAGTTTAACCTTATTAAATTCAGTTAACAAATCTGTTAGATAAGCTGTGTGTGTTTCTCCCTTGATAAAATTTTCTTTCCAACTTGTATTTTTAGGATCCAGAGACTTAAAAGCAGTCTCAAGAAGTGAGATAAATCTTGTCAAGCATAGCCTTTTGACAGCTGTACTTCAGTATGAAGGACTAACCAATCAAAGCTATTGTCTTTTTCTTCGCATAACTATGTAAATAAACTAGAATTCAGTGCATTGCTTAGAAATTTGTGTACATGAAAAATTGAAAAGGTTGCTGCACTCAAATATTTGGTTTGGCAACTAAATGTTGTTGATGAATGACACTCTGTCTTATAAACACCCCAGGTACATTTTGTTTTAAATGGCTCGTGAGTCTATGATAGCTCCCAAACATGACAGGTGCTCCATCTGCCGCCACTGATAATATATTTGATAAAGGCATCACATTTCCTATTCAATGATCTTCCAAAATATTAATTACTGAATCACCTTTAGTGTTGTTGTTGCACCTCTCATGCAGAGCAGTTCTTCATGGATTTCCGGGTCCATAACAAAATGTACATATGCCAATAATAATGCTTTATTACCAGGTAAAGTTGCCATGTCCAGTTACATGGAGAACTAAATTACTTGCAAGGAACTACACAAGATGCTTTCAATATCATAACTCAATAGCATAACTTATGTATCACAGTTCATATCGATACATGGCGGAGGGTACCCTGTACCACTATTAGTCATTCCCTTTCCTGTTCCACTCGCAAATAGAGCAAGGGAAAAAGACTGTCTGTGTGCCTCTGTATGAGCCCTAATTTCTCGTATGTTGCCTTCCCATTTGAGTTCTCAAAGCACCTCTGTAACACTTGCGTGTTATTCAAACCTACACGTAACAAATCTAGCTGCCCCTTTCCGAATTGCTTTGATAAGTGTTTCTTTAATCTGTCCTGGTGCGGATCCCAAACACTTGATCAGTACTCAAGAATAGGTTGCACTAGCATTTCGTATGTGGTCTCCTTCACAGATGAACCACACTTTCCTAAAATTTTCCCAAGAAACCAAAGTCGACCATTTGCCTTCCCTATCACAATCCTCACATGCTTGTTCCATTTCATATCGCTTTGCAATGCTACACCTAGGTATTTAAATGATGTGACTGTGTTAAGCAGGACAATACTAATGCTGTATCTGAACATTATGGGCTTCATTTTCATACTCATCCACATAAACTTACATTTTCCTAAATATAAAGCTAACTGCCATTGATCGCACCAACTAGGAATTTTGTCCAAGTCATCTTGTATCATCCTACAGTCACTCTTCGTCCCAATCTTCCCGTACACAAAAGCATCATTAGCTAACAGTTGTAGATAGCTGCCCATCCTGTCTGCCAGATCATTTATGTACTTAGCAAATAGTAGAGTCACTGTGACGATACCCTATACCCTTGTCCATGACGAACACTCACCATTAAGGACAAGATACTGGGTCTTTGACTATTTGCATATGTGGGAACCTATTCCATATGCTTGTACCTTCATTAAAAGTCTGCAGTGGTGTACTGTGCCAAATGATTTTCGGAAATCTAGAAATGTGGACTCTGCCTGTTGTCTTTAATCCATAGTTCGCATTATATCATGTGAGAAAAGAGCAAGCTTAGTTTCATGTGAATGGTGTTTTTTAAAACCGTGCTGATTCACGTACATAAATTTGTGTGTCTGTTCTTTTACCCTGCGTACATCCAAGAGTCACCTGCACTTTTTTTCCAGTTCCTTGGGACTTTGCACTGGGCGAAAGATTCACGATAAATGCAAGCTAAGTAAGGGATCAGTGTTGTAGAGTACTCCTTGTTAAACAATTGGGATTTCACTTATTTGTTTTCATTTCTTTTATTTGTTTCTCTAGGCCAGAGATGCTTCTTACTACCACATAGTCGAAAGCATAGTGTTCACAATACTAGTTAAAATATCTATTCTTCACACTTTTCTAAGATACTGATCTCTGTTGACACTCACATGCCGACTTTGAATGTATCTGATCCACACAACATTGTTTCTATCTTACTGCTCTCTTTTGATAATTAGCATCTTAAATTTTCTTTGTTGTGATTGGAGCCCTGCTTTTGTGCTTGTTTCTTTGATACAAACAAGCAACATTGTAATCTCATCTGTTGTGTGTACAAAAGAAAGGTAGGTCTACTGTTGACATGTCATTAGTATTATTTGTTAGCTGTCTGAAATTCATCCGACATTAAATACTGTGCTTGGTCTTACAAATGGTTATTTTTGTAGAGAATGCAATTAACAATTTAATTATTTTGTAGCTAGCTGGATGAGACCTCTTGCATATAAATCTCATTTCACAATATTGAAGATGTTTTGTATTATCTAAAAAGCACATGTAGACAGGTACAAAGTACTCACAAAACTTTATTGGCAATACCTATTCTCTGTTATCTCAACCAGGTGTAAATCTACGTTGCCCTTTAAGTATAGATTGTAGGATTTCAGTTTTTGTTGAACAGTTTGAAGCTTAACATTACCAATGAAAAATATTTGGACAACGGTTCTGTAATCTGAACTTTGATCCTTACTTTCCTTACCCTTGTTGATGTACAAGGGAATATTTGCATAGGCAGAATGGCAGATGGGCCGAGCCCTACTATGAACATAATGCATTTTGAATACTTTTTCCATAGTATCAAAAGGCCTGATCTAATTGATTTTGAGAGAGATAACTTGTGTGTCTTGTTGATAGGCTGCTATGACTATTTTTTATCGTCACCAAAAAATACTTCTTTTCCATGAACAAATTTTGAGCAATTGATTTTTGTGCTTATATTTTGGCATCTTTGCCTGGATCACATGTAGAGGGTGTTGATTGTATACTGAATTGAAGCTAGGTTATCAGTTTGATGATTATGCTGTGTTGCCAGTCATGTAATGTAATGCCTTGGTTGCCTGTTTTACTTACTCTTTCAGTGTACGTTTGAAACCTTGTGTGTTACATGCAACATTCCCTTGGATGTGTTGTGTGGATTGCAAGAAGGGTTGGCATTCACAATAAACAATAAATGGGTGAAGTAAATCAGCCAGTGATATGCAGTGTGAAGTTACCTGAAAATCCTTAGTTCAGGGTACTGTTCTGCTTTGAATGAATTTGCTTGGTGAAATATATCAAGAATTAGGTCTGAAAAGATGAGCACTGTCACATATTAAAAAACATTTTAATGTTAATGTGTGATTCCAGCAATCAGAGTGAAAACTTAATTGCACGTTCACATAACGGTGATGTTTTACCTTTGATAGTCGAGGAAAAGCCTGAACTTATATTGCAGAGGCAGTTAGAAATCTTTAATAACAATTTTGTCATGGGTTACACGTGGAGAGGCTAGACCCCAATTAAGTGTAAATGAAAGCATTTTCTGTTTTGATCATTTATTATTCCACTAAGTATTTGAATGTCTGATATGGTCATCTTCAGTTGGTAATTAACAAAAATTACATTAGTCTCTTGGTTACAGAGGAGCAAGAATGACATTTGATAGCAGCAAGCTTAATGGCTGGCAGATTGTTTTACCACTAGAGGGAAAAAAATTGCATTTGTGCTACATGTTAATAATGACTGCATGTGCTTGCCACTGTATGTGTGTCACTGTGTTTCACTTCTTGTCATAAATTAACAAACAACGGAGCTGATCCTCCTTGGTACATAAAACGGGTCAGAACACTGTTGTAGAAACAACGAAACAAACATGCCCAATTTTAACAGACACAAAATCCCCAAGATTGGCGCTCTATTATAGAAGCTCGAAATTTAGCACGGACTTCAATGCAAGATGCTTATAACAATTTCCACAAAAAACTGTCTCGAGACCTGGCAGAAAATCCAAAGAGATTCTGGTCATATGTGAAGTATGTTAGCTGCAATGAAGAATCAGTGCCTTCTCTGTGCAATAGCAATGGAGATACTATCGAAGACAGTGCTGCCAAAGCATAGTTACTAAACACAGCCTACCGAAATGCCTTCACAAAAGAAGACGAAGTAAATATTCCAGAATTCAAATCAAGAACAGCTGCCAACATGAGTAACATAGAAGTCAATATCCTCGGAGCTGTGAAACTACTTAAATCACTTAATAAAAGCAAGTCTTCTGGTCCGGGCTGTATACCAGTTAGGTTCCTTTCAGAGTATGCTGATGTATTAGCTCCATACTTAACAATCGTATACCACCGTTCGCTCGATGAAAGATCCGTACCCAAAGACTGGAAAGTAGCACAGGCCACACCAATATTCAAGAAAGGTAGTAGGAGTAATCCACTTAATTACAGGCCCATATCATTAACACTGATATGCAGCAGGTATCTGGAACCTATATTGTGTTCTAACATTATGAATTACCACGAAGAAATGGTCTGTTGACACACAGTCAACATGGGTTTAGGAAAGATCGTTCTTGGAAAACACAACTAGCTCCTTATTCGCATGAAGTGTTGAGTGCTATTGAAAAGGGATTTCAGGTCGATTCCATATTTCTGGATTTCTGGAAGGCTTTTGACACTGTACCAAGCAAGCAGCTTGTAGTGAAATTGTGTGCTTATGGAATATCGTCTCAGTTATGTGACTGGATTTTTGACTTCCTGTCAGAGGTGTCACAGTTCGTAGTAATTGACGGAAAGTCATAGAGTAAAACAGAAGTGATTTCTGGCATTCCCCAAGGTAGTGTTATAGGCCATTTGCTGTTCCTTATCTATATAAATGATTTGAGAGACAATCTGAGCAGCAGTCTTAGGTTGTTTGCAGATGATGCTGTCGTTTATTGACTAATAAAGTCATGAGAAGACAAAAAAATCAAAACAAATCGCAAAACGATTTAGAAAAGATATCTGAGTGGTGCGAAAATTTGCAGTTGACCCTAAATAACAAAAAGTGAGGTCATCCACATGAGTGCTAAAAGGAATCCCTTAAACTTCAGCTACATGATAAATCGGTTAATTCAACTAAATACCTAGGAATTACAATTACGAACATTTGGAAGGAACAGATAGAAAATGTTTTGATGAAGACTAACCAAAGACTGCATTTTATTGACAGGTCACTTAGAAAATGTAACAGATCTACTAAGGAGACTGCCTACATGAAGCTTGTCCGTTCTCTTGTAGCATAGTGTTGCACAGTGTGGGATCCTTACCAGATAGGAATGACGGAGCACAGCCAAAAAGTTCAAAGAAGGGCGGCGTGTTTTGTGTTATTGGGAAATATGGGAGAGAGTTACTGAAATGATACAGGATTTGGGCTAAACACCATTAAAACAAACGCATTTTTGCTGCGGAGGAATCTTCTCACAAAATTTCAGTCACCAGTTTTCGCCTCTGAATGTGAAAATATTGTGTTGACACTGACCTACATAGGGAGAAACGATCACTGCAGTAAAATAATGGAAATCAGACTCATACGGAAAGATGTAGGTGTGTGTGCTTTCCGCACGCTATACGTGATTGGAATCTACATCTACATGGATACTCTGCAAATCACATTTAAGTGCCTGGCAGAGGGTTCATCGAGTAATAGAAAATAGTGGCGGTGGTTTGATGAACCCTCTGCCAGGCACTTAAAAGTATCCACGTAGATGTAGATCTTCTACAAGACTAGCAGTATGTCCTATGTCTTCGTAAGATGTGAACTTAAAAGTATCCACGTAGATGTAGATGTAGATCTTCTACAAGACTAGCAGTATGTCCTATGTCTTCGTAAGATGTGAAAGATGGTGACAATCGTGTGCAGACACAAACAGTATGCAGCATTGCTTTAGGTCGTCACCTTCCACTTGCTAAACTACGTACACCTGTTTTATTACCAGACTGATAAATGATAAATAACTGGAATAAATTTTTATTTTACATGTAATTTTACATCACCTACATTGATCAACTGTGTAATTGGATTAATGGTACTAGCAGAACACTTTATTGTGTGATTTAAGTGACATCTATCTGGTTCAAACAGGTGCCTATGTTGAACTGTGATTGGAAACGTATTGTAAAAAGAGAGATGTGGAATAGAATTCAAAATTTTAAAGCGCAAAACTTTTAGCAACAGTTTTACTTTTAGCAAATGTCCTTTTCTGTCTGATGTAAAGACTGCATGTCTTCACAAGAATTTTGTCCAATGAGTGGCTTTAAAATTCACAAGTCATTACATCTGTTTTATTATTGAATCTTAATTTCAAAAATGCTGATACAGATAAATAACATGTATGGGCCATATTAAAGTTTTATTCTTAATGTTCTTGTTGGTGTGTGTGATAATTCCAGGAGATATGGCTGATTGTTTTACATACATTCATTGACTTAATCACTTGTGGTCTTTTGTTTTTCACCTGGTGGCACCCAGCACTGCATATTAGCTGCAGCCGGCGGTGTTTGTCAAAGTATGATACACCTCAATAGGGTGAAGGCCTGGATTTTGTTTGCATGTCGTGCAGTGAAACACAAGTTTTTCACCACACTCCTCCCAAATAATCCTGGCATCTTTCCATTGCTGTATGAAACACAATCTTTCTGCTTTTTAACCTCCAAAGAAAATGAAAACAGCAGAAAAATTATATTTCATAACTGTTCTTCAATATGTATATATGATAAACAGTCATTTCATGATGTGTTTCTTCGAATTTCCCCATCCGCAGCTCGTGATCTAGTGGCTAGTGTTGCTGCCTCTGAATTATGGGGTCTTGGGTTCGATTTCCGGCCGGGTTGGGGATTTTTTCTGCCCGGGGACTGGGTGTTTGTGTTGTCATCATCATTTGTGACAGTGGCTTGATAGGACTATGTAAAAATTGGGACTTGGTATGGGCACTGCTGACCGCGTAGTTGAGCTCCCCACAAACCAATATTCATCATCATCATCATCAAATTTCCCAAAAAGGTTTTGCAGTTGAATGCTCTTTAGTTGTCTTGTTCTCTCAGCTTTTCTTACAAGTTTAAAACTGTTTACCACAGATACGTTAAAGCAACCAGAAAAGTACTTTTCTGCGGTACTTCAGCAGTTTTGTGACAAAACTGTAGCTGACAATGTAATGATCAGCTCTGCCGACAGCATCCATTTTTGTAGTGTATGTTGTTATTACTGTAAGTTTTTCAGTTGTTTATTATCCGTTTCAGCTGTTAGTACTGTGGCAAGCGTTCAGCATCAGCATGTGTGTACTTGTCGAGTCCCTTATTTTGCCGTGTTAATATGATTTTTCTGTCGTCATTTGGGAGAGGTCAAAGGCCACATTTTTGTTAAGCAGAGGACGAAGACATCCCACTGTTACTGGGTGATAATGGATGGGGTGGGTGGTACATAACACTGAGTCCTATAAACCGCCCTTCTCCACACGAAAATTGGATTCAGCACTGTTTGAGGCTTGTGATACTCTTACAGTGTTTGCCCAAAAAGTTCAAAATGTTTTGATGAAAAGGAAAGTGTTTCCAAAGTTTTTCCTGTACACCTTGACTTGTGAACAAAAACAATGAGGCATGGACACCAGCTGCAGCTTGATTGAAATGCAAAACGGGTCATTCCACGTCGAAACACAAAATAATTCAAGGATGTGTAAATCCTCTATCTCAGATTTTCACAAAAGTTTGCACATTTGGTTATACTTACAACATAGGAACTTCTGTGAAATTTTTTTGGTCTCAGACTATAACTTTATTTTATACTGAATTTTAAATGTAGTGATGACTGGGCTCTGCAAGAATGTCAATGCAAAATGGTACTTATCTACATAAATGCCCATAACTCAGGAGTTTATTAAGCTTTTGATCTGGAATTTTTTTCAGAAGTTATGTAAGGCATATAGTTAACAGACATACAGTTATTGAAGCAGTAAAGTTACAAAGAAAATTTTAAAAAATTAGTCCATGTCATTTTTCAGGAAAATTGTGAAAATGTGGGAAAATGCTTATATCACATTTCTCAAATCTTCTTGGAAGATGATTTTGCTCTTGAATAATACCCTACATTGTAAGCTTCCTAATAAAATAAAATTTTTAATGGGTCTTCTGCTAATTGACAAACACATCTGAAACCAAAATACTTTTTGCTGTGAAGGAAAAGGGTCATATTAAGTAAGTTTGTTCACTCACTGTCTCACTGCCTCAGATGCAGAGGTACCAAATTAGCGTATTTAAGTATAACTCATTCTACGCAGGCAAGTTAACTTTAAGTATGAAAATTTATTTCCTTTCATTTGAAAATTCAGTAATTTTTTAGACTATAATGTATATGGTTTATGTGTTCAGCCAGTCACCTCCTCACTGTGTCCGCTCCCGGTAGCTGAATGGTCAGCGTGACAGATTGTCAATTCTCTGGTCCCAGGTTCGTTTCCCAGCTGGGTCAGGGAATTTTGTCACCCTAGGGACTGGGTGTTGTGCTATCCTCATCCTATCATCCTCATCAACTGCAGGTCGCCGAAGTGGCATCAAATTGAAAGACCGGCACCCGACAAATGGTCTGCCCGACGGGGGGCCCTAGCCACACGATTAAATAAAACCTGCTCACAGTGATTAAAAAGTGTTCTTAGACAGCGGTAGCTGGTCTGAAACATTTATAGGCATGAAGACAATGCAACAATTGCTGACATCCATAGTTGAGAGTAACTGGCTTGCAACAATTAGTCTATTTGGCCTCAGTTGCTCTTTGTTTTTCTGAGAGACAGCTCATATCTGTTTATGTTGCGACCCTATTAAGTGAATTAGTGTTCAGTTAATTGCGTTGGATATGTGAATTCATGCACTGTTGGAAAACTTCTAAAAACAACATGTCATTTGGTAACCTATACCTTACTAAAAATAGAACAGCTGAGTGAAGACCAACGAGATTTGATATTGCTGTGATTCAGTACAAGCTTTCCACAAAATCAAGAGAATGCTACTATGTGTCGACATCACAGACGCTATTACTTAAAAGTTTTTGAAAGTCATCGATGAACTTGTTGTGATCCTCTCAAAAAACATAGACAAACAGTTTGATAACCTTTGAGGTCTGCTTGTCTTTGTCTAAAACATTAACTGCTAAAAGAATCTCTGTAAAACCAGACCAAAAACTGTGCACAACATGCCATAAGTTTTGGAACAGAAAACTGACATTAATGATACAAATGAAAGTGATGCAGATGATCCGGAGGTGGCATTTCATGAATCAGTACTAAAAAGCTAGGCACTCATTCAGTGTGTATATGGTATCCACCTAAATGTAAAACTGCTTGTTGATGTGGAACACATTGAAGAAACATACAAAGAACTTATAAAATTTCTTGTACGTAAATCTGAAAACTAAGACTGCATGCTTAATCACTGTGATAAGTGTCCCACTGATGACAAACTGTCAGAATTATTAAAACAGAAAGTAGCGTACAAAGATGCTGAAGATGAAATTGATTTCAGCCAGATCAATGGGTAGAATTGGTAAAGCAGTCTGCAACTGTTGGTGAATGCATAGACTTGCTGGTAACAAAATTTCAGGCAGTTAAACCACACTCAATTATATTAAAGTGTCAGTTTAAATCATTGAAAAAACTGAAAGAAAATCTAACCCTGAAAAAAGCAATTCTGTTAATGGCCTTTGCTGAAACTGCAGTTTTGTAATTCAGAATGAAATTCAGAGTTACCACTGGACAAGAAGCAGCTGTATAGTTCATCCCGCGTGTGTTTATGTGGTAAATGAAGAAAGTAGGTAATAGTGAACCACTGCTTTTTAAGTGATGATATGGAACGTGGTGTAGGATTTGTAAATGCTGTCCAGAAAGAAATGGTCAAGTAGCTGGCAGAGCATTACCCACAAGTGCATTATTTCACTGATAGATGTGCTGCTTAATATAAGAATAGAAAAAGCTTTAAAAATGTGTGTGAGCACAAAAACGATTTTTTTTTTATTGATGCTGAGCATTCCATTTGGTTTCCAACCACAGTAAATCTGTGCGTGTTGGTTTGGAAGAAACTGTAACACATATATTGAGAAGAGCTAGTCTTCAACTAGCGGATGATGCACAAATAACAACTGCATCTGGTGTTTATTTATTCTGGAAAGCTGATATGACAAGTGCTTTTTTTCACTTCTTACAGAAAGTCAATGTAGATTTTCTACACAAGAACCTTGAGAAGTGATTTTTGACGAACCACACAATACCTAGTACCAGGAATTTTCACCATTACAAACCATTTTTTTGTGATTCTGTACAGATTAGAAGAAAAACTTCTTCTAAAAAGCCTTTCTTGATTTTTTTTTTCACTCAACAAAAATGCCCCTCAAGGAACATTCTCTTGTCCTCAACAAAATTCTTTTGTAGCAGCTGTATATGATGACAGGTGGTACCTTGTCAGAAAAGTCTGTAATGAAGAAGGGATGGTGAACTACTTTTTCTCCACCCACCTGGACTAGCAGCTTGAGAAGGAAGACTCCTGTTTTGTGCCTTTGGAAAGCATTTTATGTGCTGTTGGTGTACCTAAATCAACATCGTTAGGCAGAATGTATTACTTTAATGAAAAAGATATGAAGTTAACAGAATATAATTTGTCACAGTAGGTTAAAAACAGAGATGTTCTTAAGAAGTTTCATTGATAGTTTCAAGGATCATCACTGCTGAACATGTACCTTTTAAATTAATGTTAGTGTGGCTAGAATAATTTTTGTTTGAAGATGCTAATTTGACACCCTAAATAAAGTTAACCAGTGTAGTGAAAATGTTTCAACGAAATTTATAACTTTTGGCTCTGTACTTTCATGAGGCAGCCTTACTGTAGATTGTCAGATTATGTAATCTGATTTGAATGATCTTCTGAACAATTATGTGATATATGTTAAATGAACATCCAATATCTATCAAAACTCTGATGCTTCTTCAGAGTTTCGATAAAAATAAAACTTGTATGAGCTGTCAGAAAGTGTTTTACATATTTAAAAATCGTTGTTTGGACCACAGAAGCTTAAGTTGATTTTTCTATATGCCTGTAAGTCAAGAATAGTTATTAACTTTTTTCCAATAAAGATACATCCCTCGTATGACATCTAGGGAAATATGACAGTGATATGTTGAAAATACGAGGTGTGATTGGAAAGTTTTAAGAATCACTACTGCTTACTGGTTTGGTGGGCAGGTACACGGAGGGTGGGGAGTGAGTCATTGCCTTGTCCTTAAATGCTCTCTGACAGGAAACTGCTATTTCCTTTATTCAGTCCATTGTGGCAGCTGGTTGAGTGCGGGTCTGTTAGGGCTTGTTGCCGGATTCTGTCAGCGTGAAAATGGAGCAACGAGTTTGTGTAAAATTTTGTTTTAAAACTGGGAAATCAGCTTCTGAGACTTACGAAATATGAAAAACAGCTTTTGGAGATAATTGTATGAGCCAGTCAAACGTTTTTGTCTGGTTCAACAGATTTAAAAAATGTCGGTGAATCATTTGAATATAACCACGGTCCGTCCGTCCTTCCACCTCAAAAACGAATGGAAATGTTGTGAAATCTCGCTACAAAGTGTGCTCTGATCGTGGACTTACAATTAGGGAGGTTGCTGATGAACTTAATTTAAGTTTCTATGCAACTCAGTCAATTTTAACCGAAGATCTGAACATGCGTTGAGTGTCCGCAAAATTCATTCCAAAAGTGTTGTCAAGTGACCAGACACAATACTGGCTTGAAGTGTGCCAAAAACTTATTAATCGGACTAAAAATGACCCATATTTGTTAAATAGTGTAATTACAGGTGGCGAATCATGGGTATTTGGATATGATCCTGAAACCAAAGTGTAGTCTTCGCAGTGGAACACTCGAGGTTCATCATGACCGAAAAGAGCACTGCAAAGTCGGTCGAAGGTGAAGCTAATGTTGAGGACTTCTTTTTTCGATTCTACCGGTATTGTGCATCATGAATTTACCCCTGGAGGACAGACTATTAACCAGAAATACTACAAATGTGTCCTTGAGCGTTTGCATGAAAAGGTGCAGAAGAAAAGGCCTGCGTTGTGGAAAGACAGAAGTTGGGTGCTACACCATGGCAATGATCCAGCTCATCGTGCCTTCTCCATCGTTGAATTTTTGGCCAAATTCAAAATTCCTGTGCTTCCACAACCACCATATTCCCCTGATTTGGCTCCTGCAGACTTCTACCTGTTTCCTAAACTGAAAGTTTCACTGAAAGGGAAGCGATTTGACTCAATTGAAGACATCCAGGCAAATACGGAGAGCGTCCATAACACACTTCAGCAAAAAAAATTCTAGGAATGTTTCCAAAAGTGGAAACACCGTTGTAGTCAGTGTGTTCAGCCAGAAGGGGACTATTTTGAAGAAGATGCATCACAGTAACATGTAAGTATCACCATTGTACAGTTACAAGCTCATTCTTAAAACTTTCCAGCCACACTTTGTAAGATACTGTCTGTTATTATTATTATTTTTGTTGTTGTTGTTGTCATTATTATTACTTTTATCTCAAGTAATGCAATCCAGATGACAAACTTCAGTTGCTGCAATGTGTCTGGACTTTTTCTGGAAATTGGAAAGTGAAACATATCAAATTTTTTGTATCGTTTTTTGTAACTTTACTGCTTAAATAATTACATGTCTGTTAAGTATCTGCTTCTCTTAACTGATGAAAAAACAATTCCAAATCAAAAGCTTCATAAACACCTGAGTTATGGGCATTTATGTAGGTAAGTACCATTTTGCATTGACATTCTTGCAGTGCCCACTTATCAGAATATTACTACATTTAAAATCCATTATAAAAAAGTTTTAGCCTGAGAGCAAAAATATTTTGTACAAGTTCTTATGTTATAAGTATAAGCAAATGTGCAAAATTTCATAAAATCTGAGATGATGGGTGACACGACCTGTGTGATATGACGTGGAATAACCCAAAGACCAACAATCCCTTTATGGAAAAAATCACCAGGAATGTCAGGTCTTATTGTTGTACAAACTGTCTCAAGATTGCGATGTGCAGAAACTCACATGAAGTGTCAACACTTTGTCGACCTAACAGACATTCAAACCAATGTGATGTGAGAGCTGAACGTCCTCTCAAAGGAGGAAAGGAGGACTTTCTTGATTGTTTCACATAGCTGTATGAATGTGGGGGGAGAATCATTAAAAATCACCATGTTAACATTTCTCTATTATTTATTAATCCAGTCTCAAAACTTTTGGACTGCTGGGAATTCAGTCACAACTGGTTTTAAGTACAATATGCTGTGGCAGTTGCAAAGAATTCAAGAGAAATTCTTTTAAAGTCTTTAAATGAAATACATCAGATTGGACAGTTTCCCCAATTCGTGAAGGGAGACAGTTGTGGTCTCCTTCCCCATATCAGGCAGGATGAAACTGTCTGCAGTAGTTATCAAATTGTTGTCTTGCCAGTAGTGCTTATTTTAGATTTTCTTCGTGTGTGTGTGTGTGTGTGTGTGTGTGTGTGTGTGTGTGTGTGTAATTTTTGATTTACTTATAATTTTAAAGCTCAAAAGATTGTTAAGGTTCCTGGTCCTCACATTTGATTCAGAGCTATTGTGCCTATCACACCTGGAGGAGATAGGACAAGGACTGAACTGCCTTAGTCAGACATCATGGGAAGCAGACGAGCTACATCTGATCCAAGTTTATAAAATTTTGTATCCCGTAGGTAGATTATATGATTTATGGATCCATGTGACCTATATGCCTCATTACTATTGACACTACCTACCATGATGTTAACCAGTCTTTGTGAGGCTGGGGATCTGCCAGCTGCAGCTCCACATAGTGTATCAGGTGTAAAAGTTCTTCAATGTTGCTGAATCACTGGTGTAAAAAATCATTGTTCATGCTATTGTGAAAACAATATTCCCTGATTGTCTGTGAGCAGTGGAACAATTTTGTACCCATGCTAAGAACTACCTAATTGCATTTTGTATGACACACATACCAACTCCAACCTGGGGTTGGAGCCATCTGCCAATTTGCTATTGAAGAGGCCTGGATTAATTTTAAATTTAGTGATGTGCAGGATTGACTGTGCTCTTGCATATTTTTTTAATTTTATTTTTTATGAGAGCACCATAACTATATAGATGTATTTGCAATTGGGTCTAAACAGGACGACACTCTTGGCTGCCCAGTGTTTTTTACCATATGTTTTTTCAAGATTTGTTCCCCAGATAATTTTATTGTATTTGACTTGAAATTACATGCTATCAGGATGCTACTCAGGATGGTACTGGAGCACATGTGATGTATTTATGTTGAGATATTATTTTTTCATGGCACTGGAGCAGATGGGATGTATTTGTGTTGAGATATTCAACTGCCCTGATTACCTGAGTGCCCTTTATATGTTCAATGCAAGTGCCAGACTGATATGCCAAGGACATCCTTCTCCATGTAGAAAGACTGGGAAGTGAGGCATCATTCTTTGGGATACCAGAACACATGGGGATTCTGGAAAGTTAAGAGGATGTGGCTACTAAGAAGACGCGTACTCAAAATCCCATGCTTCACTGTACAGTTGCCTACTTGCTAGATCCTCACTGGTGAGGCACAGGGTCATGCATCTGTGGGAAGAATAACAGCTGGGAGTGATGGACAGTAAGCTGAGGAAAGACGAAATTTTTCTCAGCCAGCTATGGCTATGGTACAGTTTGATGACACATCTTCCTGCTTTGACAAGACAACCCTTCAATGTGTAGTATTTGTGGTATACAGATTTCAGCACACCACATTTTAATTGAATGTATTTTATATTTAAATAAGAGGGCAGACATTAGTTTACCAGCCCATTTATCCTCTATTTTAGTAGATGATAAGATGAATGTATTGAAACTTTTAAAATTTTGTGCAATATCTAACTTGATTCCTAAACTATTACAGAAAGTAAGTTTTGATGTGGTCAGGATGGCTGACTGGCTGTTTATTTTGTAAGTGATCAACAAGCTACACTTTCCGAAATTATTATTTTAGCTCTTTATTCAAGAGATCAATTCGGATTTTTACAACAAATTTCTATGTAGACAAAGTCAGCAGTTTAATATTTGCATGATTGAACTGTCTGGGTAAGTGAGCCTGATTGTGAACATGGGAGAGAGATTGTGATTTTGATTGAGTTTGTATTTCATGAATTTGTTTTAACAGTGGTCACTTCAAACTAATTAACCAGTTGTGTTCATTACCTTGTTTAGTGCTCTCATGATTTGCATGAATCTGTGATGGTGTGGAAACACATCCAAATAAAATTGAATGTAATCAGCTGAGAAAAATGAAAAAAATAGTGTTTGATATTCAGCTTCCAATCTGCTACCATATTCAGAAATATTCCTAGAAATGTTTCCAATTCCAGTTCAGTCTCATGATTGTTGTTTATTTATGGTAAGGAGCATGTAGTTTTGTTAAATCTGCAATACTCTGCAGAAGTTCATTGTTAAATTACAGGTTGCAGACGCACAACAAAATGACAAGATACCTTGAATGTAAACACAACTTCTGAACAGTAAATGTTTTTGCCTGTTATGACTAGGGACCTGAAAAATTTGCATGTTGCAAAAAAATGTGAATATAAATGCGAATTGTGCCTCAGAATGCAAAAACGCAAAATTATCTGGCAAACGCTATTTCATAGCAAATTGTATCTCGGCAAACTATTTGATCGGTGAAAGTTTGAAATAGCTTTGTTTTCTGCATATAAATATTGAAAAAGTAAGCAATTTTTGGTTACTGGTATTGCCCATCATCTTGAGAAGCCCAACTCGGAAAGGTAATGTCTGTAAGAATGTGTTTGCAAAATAAAATGTAGACAGACAAATTAGTGCACCCGCTGTTCTGATGCCACGCCAACTACAGGCAGTTGAATGGTCTATATTAAATACACACCATATAATGCAATGTATTACTCAGCTGTGGGACCACGTATCTCAGGACAAAGAAATGCTTAAGTTTGTCTGCTAGCAAAAGTCAAAATTTAAGTATAATATGGACATTGTAATGTGGCAATTTTAAGCAATGGGTGTTTGAAACAGCAGTTGTATCAAATATTGATAGAGGTCAGGTCTGACCTTCCTCCTGTACAACACTGCTGACCTCAGCAAGTAATTGTGCAGTAGCTGATGTTGAATGCTTTTTGTTGTGTGTTGCTAATAGTTTTCTTTTTTAGTATGAAATGAGTGAAAACATTAATCCTAGCCCATTATAGAGTTTGATTATTTCCCTCACAACACCAGAAGGGATTGGCACTCCCTGTAACCATGCATCAATTCAGCCTTCGCGGAATTCAAGAACATCGGTGTAGGCTGGTGCCCTGTGAGGAGGAGGTGGGCCTTTTTTCCTCGTAATGCTCCTGTTCCTTCTGATGCTCATAGTTCTAATTTGTTTACAATCACAGCAGACAACCAGTTTATAATGTGCACATTC
Source organism: Schistocerca nitens (assembly GCF_023898315.1). NCBI lineage: Eukaryota > Metazoa > Arthropoda > Insecta > Orthoptera > Acrididae > Schistocerca > Schistocerca nitens. Next base: position 426,746,615 of record NC_064614.1, on the reverse strand, counting down.
TGCACTATAGCAACCAGAAAACAAACGTTTCAGTGCATTTTGACGACACTGATATTCTCCTCCCAGTGTATGAACATTAATTTTTGTGCTAAATGCCTTGTTGGTTCTGTCTGTTGCACTTCAAGCGTGGATCGCATAGATGCAAATGCCCACAAAGGGTCAAAATTAATATTTTGGAGATTTTGTAATTATCAAATTGTGTGAGAAAGGAAAAATGTCAGGAAACACTTTACATCAGAGAAACCATCAGTTCTACAGTGGGAAAAAGCTGCTGATTTTTAACAGAAATAATAATTTGTAGAAAACTTAAAATAGAACCAAAAAGAGAAAAGCAGACACCATTTTGAGGAAAAGAAGTTTTGGAAGATTTTTGCAAAAGCAAACATTCCTGTCAAAAAGCTTCCCTGTCATCAGAAAGTTATTTCTAATCATTAGGGCTTTGCCTTCAGGCACATAGTGTGACAACCTTTTAAATTTTTATGTTTAATAATTTACACAAAAACACAAATTTTGCCAAAAATAGATGTTTGACTTTTCAGGTCTCTAGTAATGACATTCTTCTTGTGCCCTGCAGCTTTTCTCAGCCACCAGTTTGTCATCACTTTCTCCACCTCATTCACCACTCAATCTCAGTTTTGAGAAGGACCATCATCAGTTTTCTCCAAAATCAAATTCTTCACATTCTTTGTAATGCATTTCACACTTTGATTCATCACTCATATTTAGAAGTTTTTCAATTCATCTGACACTCACTGCACTTCAGCAGTAGTTCCACTTGTGCTTATGGCTGCTCTCCAGTCATTATAGAGTAGTAACAAGATTAATCGTTTCATGTGAAAACTTCAGTGAAACATTGTGAAATGTTCAGATAACTTGGTTTAAAGAATGGCATACAAGGTGTCACAACATTAATGAATTGCTTGTACCGTATAACAAACAATTTTGTAGAAGAAATTACATGACCCACAGGCTTAACTGTAGTACTGGAACTGGAAAATAACAACTTGTTAGTATTCCAAGCCTGCTATTCCTTGATTCATATCTATGATGTATGTACATTGACTTTCTACTTCTAGAATGATGATTTCAGACACCAGATCAGTGCTTTAGAATTAAGAAAATTAATATGCATATACTTCTATTCCTGCACGGGTATTGTGCAATAAACTATGAAACAAATTGTAAGTTGTTAAATATTGAAATAAATATTAATATGTTGCTTTTAGTATACAGAATTCTGCTGTAGTATTCCTGATGATTCCTGTAAGTTTTACGTACATTACTCCAAACACGTGACATGATTGAAGTTATTTATTTATTTACAAGTATAGAAGCCTGAAGACATTCTATCTTCATTGAATAGTGGTAGATATGTTTTGCCTACAAGGCAGAATAATCAGTCAGCATTGTAACTTTCTTACCCATTAGCTAGTTTGATTTCAGTCTTAATTTTCTTTTAAGTGCAGTTGTTTTGGTTTGAGTGCTACATACAGTGTTATATAGACACCTCTTTGAACGTTGCTTGTTTGTGCTTGCAAATGGCTTATATGTAATGTTTATATGTATGCTAAAATTAGATTGTTGCATGAAAAGTCATTAAATATTTAAGTACTTGACAAAGGCGTATTGTCTGATACTTTACTGACACCCTACTATTGTTACTTGGCCTCATTTTTCTAGTTCAGCTTTAATTGAATAGATCTTAACACTATATGAGGTGTGTAATGTAACTAGTTTGAAGTATAAATGTGGTTCATCATGAAACAGAAGATTACCATCTATTGTGGTATTTACTCACTGTTATCTTTGTTGCTAAGCAGTTGCTTTAATTGTTCTTTGTTTGGAGAAAAAGTGTAACTGCACCATTTTTAGCAAATAAATTCTATAACAGTAGTCTTTGAGGTTAAGTCTGTCACTGATCATTGCGTTAAAATATTTTGTGTGTTTTGTGTCTTTGTAGATGAAGCACCTAATATGGATGAAACAATTAGGCAAGCGAACATTGAAATCCAGGCTGAGAATCGTAATCTCCAAGCATTAAACACATCGTTGCATGAGAAGTACCACACAATTTCACTTAAGGTAAGTGCCATTTTAAATTTAAAAGATGCTATTGAAAACCTACTAATGTATCAAACTAGGAAGCAGCATTTGGAAAATAGTTCCCCCCCCCCCCCCCAAATCTTTGACTAAACTTTCCATCTCTGCTGTTACATTGTGCATGCATGAGTAAGTTGAAGCCTTGTGTTTGAGTGAGTACCCCCATAGCCGAATGGTTTGCATCACTGTCTTCAGTGTGGAAGGAGTTGCATTTGATTTCCACAACCTATCAAAAGTTTAAATTTAAAACAGACTTTACCACATAATATGATTTAATTTGATTTTAAAAGATCTGTGTGAGATGATCTTGAGACCAGTTACTCCATGATGACTGTTGGAGGTGGTGGCACTAAGCAGGAACCACTCTAGGAATGTGGGAAGATCAGCTGCAGTTGATATCTCTTTCTCTCTCATTATTTCTGATTGTCAAAGGCTGACTTATTTTGTTCGTATTATCGCAAGTCCTCATAAAGCACATCCTATGGCATTCGTGGTAAAAGCAGCAAAACTGAGAAATTCTCTGCATCAAGCACACTGGGTAAAAGTAATTTTCTTGGTTATACATGTTTTGTGCCGAATATGCAGTGAAAAAAAAGTGGTTTGTGTTCATGAAGACACTTTTAACATGTTGGATTATGTAAAAGACTATGGATTTTTATTGTGAAGACCCAATGATGCAATAGGAATCTATAATATTATCTATACTATCAGTTACAAACAAAAAGGTTGTTTTCCTCTCCTCTCTATGAGGCAAAATACATAGATTGTTGACTAATCAAACAATGGGAAAATCCAGGATGGAATGTAAAAATATTTTGAAAAGGAAAGTTGCTACTCACCATATAGCGAAGATGCTGAGTGACAGATAGCACTCCGTCTTCAGGCCACGAGTGGCCTACCGGCACCATCCAACTGCCGTGTCATCCTTGGTGGAGGATGCGGATAGGAGGGGCGTGGGGTCAGCACACCGCTCTCCCGGTCGTAAGATGGTATTCTAGACCGAAGCTGCTACTATTCAGTCGAGTAGCTCCTCAATTGGCATCACGAGGCTGAGTGCACCCTGAAAAATGGCTACAGTGCATGGCGGCGTGGATGGTCACCCATCCAAGTGCCGACCACGCCCGACAGCGCTTAACTTTGGTGATCTCACTGGAACCGGCGTATCCACTGCGGCAAGGCCGTTGCCTTGAGTGACAGATAGGCATAACAAAAAGACTGCCACAAATAATAGCTTTCAGCCAGTAAGGCCTTCGTCAAACTTAGACAACAAACACACACATTCACACTAACGCAAACACAACTCACTCACACGACTGTAGTCTCAGGCAACTGAGGCCACACTGCAAGCAGTAGCACCCATGCATGATGGAAGTGGTGACTCAATGGGGTTAAGGAGGAGGCTGGGTCCAGGAGGGGGAGGGATAGTAGGGTAGGTGTGGCGGGCAGTGACATGCTGTTGGGGAGCACGGAGGAACAAGATGGAAAGAGGGTAGGGCAGCTATGTGCAGTCTGCAGGTTAGACGGAGGGAGCAGAGAGGTGGGAAGGGGATAGTGGAAAAGGAGAGAAGTAAAAAGACCGGGTGTGATGGAAGAATTAGGAATGTATAGTGCTGGAATGGGAACAGAGAAGGGGCTGGATGGGAGAGGACAGCGACTAACGAAGGTTGAGGCCATGATGGTTGTGGGAGCATAGGATATATTGCAGGAAAGTTCCCACCTACGCAGTTCAAAAAAGCTGGTGTTGGCGGGAAGGATACGTACAGCACAGGTTGTGAAGCAGTCATTGAAACGAGGGATGCCATGTTTGGCAGCATGCTCAGCAACAGGGTGGTCCAGTTGTTTCTTGGCCATAGTTTGTCAGTGGAAATTCATGCAGGCAGTCAGCTTGTTGGTTGTCATGTCCACATATAATGCAGCAAGTGTTGCACCTCAGCTTGTAGATCACATGATTGGTTTCACAGGTAGCCCTGTCGTTGATGGGATAGGTGATGTTTGTGACCGGACTGGAGTACGTGGTGGTGGGTGGATGGATAGGAAAGGTCTTGCATGTAGGTCTATTTACAGGGGTATGAGCCAAGAGGTAAGAGGTTGGGAGCAGGGGTTGTGTAGGGATAGACGAATATGTTGTGTACGTTCGGTGTACGGCGGAATATCACTGTGGGAGGGGTGGGAAGGATAGTGCACAGGACATTTCTCATTTCAGGGCAGTAGAATATTGACTCCAGTTTAACAAACCATTTGGTCAGTGTTGAGTACAAAATCCGAATGAAATCTATTAATGACTGGTGCAATCTTCTTTGAGTATTTTGATATGTTATGTTATCAGACAAGACATATTTTGTGATGTGACAGTGCTGGATTCAGTATCTTTGGTTGAAATATTTCACACAAGACAGTAAGAAGGGAATTTGAAATCAATATCCTCTGTATACTGCAATAATTCACTTGCAGCCCACGATTGCAACCTTCTAGTTGTCATGTTCTGTTTGCGAGTCTCACTTCAACAAATCAGTTGGATTCAGATTTGTCAGTAAAGAACATATGCTGGTTCATACCATCTCCTTCAGTTCCCATCTTTACAACTCTTGCGTATCAGGACACGTTTGGATCTATTCTGCTACATTGTGTAAGGTTTCAGTTAAATGTTCATTCACTACAGTTATCACCTTTACTTTAACATAAAGAAGTGTATCTTAAAAATATCTTTCTTGATATCTGCTGTGTAACTATCATTAGTAAGTGATGGAGGAGAGCTCCATTCTGTGGCAGTAAAGTGACTATAGAAAAGGCATATCAGTTTCAAATAATTCTTTATCATTGTTATGTTCTTTTTGGGCACAAACATTTCGTCACATATATGTTAAAACAATTTAAAAAAGCTTTTCCCATCAGTTTCGAATACCAGAATACAGGTAATTACATCCAAAGTGATTGTATCTTCTCCAACGCCTCAGTGAGAAAGAAACAGCGTTCGTCATACTTAATTTTTTTTCTCTTGCGGTTTGCCCATGAAGACACGGTTCATCTAACAGACTGTTATTTGAAGAGGACTGTCCTTGATCTGTGATTGAATCAACATACATGGTAACTGCAAGAGCAATACTTGTGGCTCTAAGAAAAGTGTGTTGCAGCTGTGACAATAGACATAATTTGTTTGAAATTGTCTGACAGCCTACTACCCACTACACATACCAGACATAAAATGTATGTCTCACTATAACTCAATGTTGTGGTTGCTAATCATTTGTAGTTGAGCAGATTCCACTATATAATATGGTAGATCAAAAGGACACAAAGAAAGCTAATCTTCTTGGCTTACGAAAACAGGAACAACTATTAATCTGCGTGTATGTACTGAGTGTCCCAACTACAAGTTGTCAGGCATGTTTTCTCTGATGTTTCGGCAGATATTTGCTATTTTATCTTTGCAACATGTAGTTGGAGTCAGGCCAAGCAGGTTTTGCTCATCACATCTTTCATGCAATGTCCAGTGTCAGTGCAAAGCATTGGTTTTTTTCCCATTACAAACAAAATTATTTGTAAGTAAAATTTTGTGTGCCCATTCGATAGAGCAGTTACAGATTAGTGTACTGCAATATTTGTTTTGTTGATATGTATTAACAGAGACAGTAAAACATAAAGAATAACCGGGACTGCAGCAGCAACAGAGCAGTACTGCTGCATGGCGGTAGCAGTCAGCACGGTTGAGGGCCGTGCTGTTGCTGCTGGAGCACTGCTTATTCTTCGTGTTTTACTGTTCCTATTAATACATATTGCTAAAATTAATATCACACGAGGCTAATTTGGGACCGCTCTACCCCAAATGGGCACATAAAATTATGCTTTAAAAATAATTTCGTTTGAAATGAGAAACAAACCATCACTTTCCGTCGACATTGGGCATCGCATGAAAGACATGATAAGCAGTCTTTGTTGGGGTCGATCCTAGCTATACACCACAAAAGCAGACTTGCAAATCTCTGCTGAAACATCAGAGAAAATGGCCTCGCGAGCTCTTAGGAGGGACACTTCGTATTTTCTGCAAGATGCTGTACTATGCAAGGTGGAGAGTATTATCTATTTTCACTCCTATTTTCTTTGTGTATTGAGTGGGGGAATGTTGGCTATCTATATCCTTCTGTGCCCCCAAATCTAGTGTGTCTTATTCTCTTGATCCTACTGTGAGATAAACATTGGTTACAGAAGAATGGTTACATGGTCTTCTTTGGGTATAGGTCCTCCAAATTCACCCATGAGGGATTCACAAGAACTATGTCGTCTATTTTCCATGGACTTCTGTTAAAGTTTCCTGAGCATTTGTGTTACACTTTCTTCATATGGCTTATGATGACTTGCTGTGATTGTAGCATCTCTGAATCGTTTTGTGCGTGTGGTAATGCCTACTCGATAAGACTTCCAAACGTTGGAACAATACACCAGAGTTGATCACACTAGTGTCTGCTGGGTACCACCTCCTTTTAAAATCTCACAATGCTGGTTAATCACTGGTAATATTTCTTGATGTAGCAGAATTAATAAAATTTCTTTATTATTACTTTGTTCATTTCCGTGTATTACATGAAGCATAAAATATTATTTTGGCCTGCACGAATATCGTTATTCATATCTTCTTTGTTTTTGTAGTTCTAACAAATCAGCAATGTTGCTTGCAAGCTTTCCTGTTGTCTGAAATTAATTTATGAATTTACATCAACTTAGCCTAAATCAAATACATGTGACTAATAAAAAGGTAATTACTAAAAATATATAAATTTAAGAATTATTAAAAGTGTTGTTAAAAGCTGTATTATGGAGATAATTTTTGCTCTGCAATAGAATCAACAGCGTATGGTTGGTATCACAATATTTATGACAAATACATGGAAATAAAGAATCCAATAAGTTCATTTTACTGCTCACAGATTTTAATTAGAATGACTCTACCAATGTATAGCTCTGTGTTCATACACAACACACACACATTTTTTGACAGAATTAATGCACTAATGGAGTAGGTTACTGAGCTTACAAAATCATGTACTTTGCCAGCAACTACTGCTGCCTTCTTCTTGTCAGTTCTCTTGAAAGGAATGATACAAAATAGTCTCTAATTAAAGATGCCGCTTTCTATCTGCCAAAGGGAATGGTTCTTTGCCATTCCAGGGCATTCTGTCTGAGCAAACTCTTCCCAATGCTTCTAAGCATATAAATTAAAATGAAAGTGCTCCCTAGCTCCCAAATAAAATGTAGGGTAGAATAAGTGATGCTGTTCTCTGCGTTTCTGCGGTATGCAGCTCCTACCAACAGACATGTCTGGTCAAGATGCCACACACTAACAAGGGAACCTCCCCACCGCACCCCCCTCAGATTTAGTTATAAGTTGGCACAGTGGATAGTCCTTGAAAAACTGAACACAGATCAATCGAGAAAACGGGAAGAAGTTGTGTGGAATTATGAAAAAATAAGCAAAATGTACAAACTGAGTAGTCCATGCGCAAGATAGGCAACATCAAGGATAGCGTAAGGTCAGGAGCGCTGTGGTCCCGTCGTTAGTGTGAGCAGCTGTGGAACAAGAGGTCCTTGGTTCAAGTCTTCCCTCGATTGAAAAGTTTACTTTCTTTATTTTGGCAAAGTTATGATCTGTCCGATCGTTCATTGATGTCTGTGTTCACTGTAATAAGTTCAGAGTCTGTTTTGCGACCACACTGCAAAACCGTGCGATTAGTAGACAAAAGGACGTGCCTCTCCAATGGGAACCGAAAACATTTGATCGCAAGGTCATAGGTCAACCGATTCGATCCCTTAAGGAACTTTCCGATTCCTTACAGTTCGGAAAATATTCATTGACCTTGAAATAGAAACAGTGAACGGTCTAATGAGAAGTGGCAACAATGGTGTCGTGGTTAAGTTGTCACGTGGTGGACTTCCAAATGGCAGTGTTCTGCTCACGGTGTTGGGCTGCCAAGCGGGTGAGCTGTGTTCTAACCTCCCTCATGGTGTGTGTATTTTTTCCCCTCCGCTGTTGTATTAAAATTTGTATTTGTGTCATAGTGTAATGTCGGTTTGCAACAGGTGTAAGGAAGTGGCCTATAATGACAATTGATTCTGCACAGCTACTCTACTAACAGCCAAAAGGAAGTGGCTTTCAAATGAGAACTGCAAACATTTGTGGACAAGGTGACAAGTCAGCTGATTCCTTCATCGGAAAAACATCTGTTGTGTCATACATGACATTAGTGACAGTAAGTGTGTCTTATAATGAGAATCTCTTACCGGTGCACCTAATTTTTACACCTGGTTAGTGAGTGAGATATGCCTCCTTGTCCGGTTTAGGTGTTCATATGAATGTGAATATGATCACTCCCAAGGAAATGATGAAAACATAATAGTTTGTCACATAAGCTGCAACAAATGAATGGAACTGTTTCACAATCACAGTGTCTCTGTGTTCTGTCAAAAAACATATGTTTTTAACATTTTTGAAGTTGCATTTTTTCTTTTTTTCGGTAATTTTGGCTCTTGAATTCCTTTGAATTCCTTTGCTTGTTGCCATTTCTGCGAGACACCTATGTGGTATCTCACCTGCGCTCACTATTCATCACATTTACTTGCATTGGTAACATATTCTGACCACATGACTCATATTCCATAACCAGTTCATAGTATGATGAACTGCCAAGACTACAGAAAGAGAACAAACATTTCACTGAACGGACAGACAGTTCATTATGTTGTAAAAAAATAAATAAATAAAACTAAATGGCACGAGAGAGCTTTGAACATGGCTTTTCCACTTCACAGTCCAACACCGTGACCACTTAACCACGATGCTGCCACTGCTGATGTTCGCTCAATGTTGCACTTATTAAGCTTGGACTGTTCATTGGTTGTGTTTTGCTTTTTCTTCCACAGTTCAGTTCATTTTCTTCGTATTTTTATGCTTGGTATGTGTTCAGTTTTTGATGGGCTATCCACTGTACTATCTTATCACTAGATCTGTCATGTGATATACTCAAGAGGTTCACCACAGTTCTTGTAAAAATGTAGTATAGGGTTCTTTCCCTTTATTTTAGGAATTACCTTCCGTTTATCTACACGTACAGAAAGTTGTAATTCATGTCCTCAAATGGAAATTTTCTCCAAGTCGTTCTTAATTTCTTTAAGATCTTCAGTGATACTTTAAAGTAGACAAGACAATCATCTATGAATGCTACTGATCCTATCTAAGTCTTTCATGTATAGTGAGGGCATTAGAGGCCCTATTATGTGTCCTTGGGGAGCACCTGATGTTACTTTTTGTTTCTGCAGAACAGTTCCATCCAGTAGAATGTACTGGGTTCTGTAAGATAAATGTTCTTCGACATAATTACACATCTGCAAAGGTACTCCATACTATCACATGTTTTTAAGTAGCAGACAGTGTAGTATAATGTCGAACACCTTTCGGCAATCTGGAAAGATGGAACCTGCATCTATTGTTTCCAAAATGTGATGTATGAATAAAGCAAGCTGTGTTTCTAGACCTTGTACATAATGACTCAATTTAACTACAGTAACCTTGTGTGTACATGTAGATGTATATTGTCTGCAACATATGGTGTCAGCTGATCAAATGTCCTCAAGAGGGTATTATTTAAGTAAAAAATACAAGTTATGGTTCATTAATTGAAATCTGATAAAATTTATGTGACCACCTGTTCTGCTGCGACCAGGACACACGTAATTTGCAGAAGGTAGAGATTCTAGCTTTAATTTTGTGACACTTTTTGTTACTTTTTTGTCTTCGTGTTCTCCAAAAATGAATAACGTATTTTGTAAAAAAGGGGAAAGGGTGACAAGAAAAAAATATGGTCTTCCCTGAGCATCAAAACATCTTTCATCAAAGTTCACAGGCATGTAGGCTGATCTTCTTTTTTCATTTTTCACAATAACTTTTGTTTTGTTTAAAATAACAATACATAAATTTCATGACAGTTTTCTTTTTATTGCCAGAGACTAAAAAGTGTTGCAAGAAGTGTATTTTGAACACATACACATATATAGAGGTTCACTGTGATTTCAACACAATACTCATAGTTCTTGACCTGGACCCCAGTAAGTGAAGGGCTTTCCCACGTAAAGTACATATACAACAAAAAAAATCACAAATTCATCTATTTCTTTGAAACTATTTGTTTGTTGATCTGATGTACCTGTACTAGTAATTTCCCTCCATGTTCCACTCGCAGACTGAGCAAAGGAAAAATGAAGGTCTGTATGCCTCTGTACGAGCCCTAATTTCTCTTATCTTCATGGCCCTTACATGAAATGTATGTTAGCAGTAGTAGAAGTTGTTTTTGCAAATATCAGTTCTCTAAATTTTCCCTATAGTGCCTTTAGTCTGAACTGGTGGGGTCCACTACACTTGAGCTGTACTGGAGAATAGTTCACACTTATGTTCTATACCCTTTCTCATTTATAGTTGAGCTACACTTTCTTAAAATTCCCCCAATAAACCAAATTATGCCATCCATCTAACCTGTTACCATCCTTACATGCTCATTCCATTTCATATTGCTCTGCAATGTTATGCCTAGATATTTAATTGATATCACGTGAGGAAGCACAGTACTAATGCTGTATTCAAACAACATGGGATTGCTTCTCCTACTTGTCTGCATTAACATACATTTTTCTACATTTAGAGCAAGCTGCCACTCATCACACCAACTAGAAATTGTGTCCAAGCCATCTTGTGTTGTCCTGAAGTCACTCAACAATGATACCTTCCTGTACACCACAGCATCATCAGCAGTCACAGATTACTGCTCATCCTGTCTGTTAGATCATTTATGTATATAGGGTGTAAGAGTGATCCTATCACAGTTCCCACTCGAAGTGATACCCTTGTCTCTGGGGCATTCATGATGATACCCTTGTCTCTGATGAATGCTCACCATCGAGAACAACATAGTGGATTCTATTGCGTAAGAAGTCTTTGAGCCGTACACATATCTGGGAACCTATTTGTATGCTTGAACCTTTGTCAGCAGTCTGCGGTGGAGCACCTTGTCAAATGCTTTCCGGAAATCTAGGAATATGTAGTATGCCTTTTGCCCTTCATCCATCTTTTACAGGCTGTCATACAAAAAAATGAGTGATGCTTTCGAAATTCATGATGTATGGACCGAAGCTCTTTCATCTCGAGTAAATTTATTATATTTGAACTGTGAATATTGGCAGCGGCCTTGCCGCAGTGGATACACTGGTTCCCATGGTATCACTGAAGTTAAGCGTTGTCGAGCGTGGTCGGCACTTGGATGGGTGACCATCCAGGCCGCCATGCGCTGTTGCCATTTTTTCATGGTGCACTCAACCTTGTGATGCCAATTGAGGAGCTACTCGACCAAATAGTAGTGGTTTCAGTCAAGAATACCATCATAACGACCGGGAGAGCGGTGTGCTGACCCCACGCCCCTTCTATCCGCATCCTCCGCTGAGGATGACACGGAGGTTGGATGGTCCCAGTAGGCCACTCGTGGCCTGAGGACAGAGTGCTTTGAACTGTGAATATGTTAAAGAATTCTGCAGCATTCCAATGTGTAGGATATTGGTTTGTAATTTTGTGTCCATTCTTTTACCCTTCTTATATAAGGGAGTCAACTGTGCTTTTTTCCAGTCACTGGGGACTTTGCGTTGGACAAGATATATGCAATAAATGCAAACTAGTTAGGGGGCCAATGCCGCAGCATACTCTCTGTAAAACTGAACAGGTTTCCATCTATTATGAAGCAGATCTTGTGTCAAGAGTTGTAGATCCTGTGATATGATTTTGATCACCGTTCTTAAATCCGCCTGCGTCAATGGGTAATCCATGGTAATTCCTTGCCTGTCATAAGAGGCAACTGAAAGGAGTCTTATACCTAGTCAAGTTTTGCTCTTACATTGATGACTCAGCTATTATTAGAATGCCCACCAGTTGTAGTCCATTTCACAATGTTTCCCATGATGTTTTTGATTTAATTACCAGTGGTCCCCTTTTAGGGCTTGACCTCCACTTTTCTAAACTTCACACAAGTGCTGGCTGTTTGGGGATGTCTTACATGGTGCATGATCTATCCACTATGCTTCTGCACCTACTATTAGACTGGATTTATGTCCACCTCCGATATCCAGCCTGGTAACCAATCCATCCTGTGGGAGGTCATCATGTACCCTCATAGTCGTAGTCCCCTGACAGTGCTGATAATGCTAGAGTTGTAACCTCACCACATATTTTGAGGAGTAGGTGCCTGTCCAATTCGCAGCACTCGGACTAAGGTCAGTGGCCAAAATGTCATATAGCCTTTCACCATGGTGGGATAATCCCATGGGGAGAGCCTCCAGTCGAAGTGAGTGGCATCAAGACAGATGGTCAGCAGTGAAGCAGATCAAACTCACCCATACTGGTGGCTGTACCAACACCACTGTCTCAGCAGATAAAATACAAGAATTTAATGCAGAGCCTTGTAACACCATGACTTTTTCTGTCTTCGGCTACATGATGAGATTCAGGCAAGGAGATGTATAGGTAGACATTTCTCCCAGTTCTTGGTATGCTCCAGGATTGATAGAGAGTCTTTTGCAGCAACAGAGCCATAATTTTTATTGAACATGTTGAGGATGCTGCTGCAAGAAAGAACCTGTGAAATGGATCTCAGCTTATCGAAACTTTGGATGCTGACCAATCGCATGCAGTTCTGGCCTATGACAAATGCAAGGATATACTATTTACTGTCCCTCCTCACAAAAAATGCAGCAGACTTCCATGTCTTCTTTCCCTTAGAACCTAATGCTACAAACAGATGAACTATGCTCTAACTTTAAGCAGTGTGGCGTACATTTTGTTTGTTACATTCAGAGACATAGGAGCTTTCTTCCTAAGTCTTTGATGCCAGTGTTTTACCTGAGAAAGTTAAGTTCATGGTTTATAGGTGTGTTATCAAGCCCTGTAATGCTCCTCCTAAGAGATGCTTCAGGTGCCAGAGGTTTGGACACATGTCCTGCTGTGCTAATGGCACCACTTGTGGAACATGTGGAAGGACAATACATGAATACAGCCCATGTGAACAAACCTTTATGTTCGTAAACTGTGCAGAACGCCTTCCCCCTTCTACACTGACATGTTCAGTTTTCGGGAGAAAGAAGAGAATTCAGGTATATAAAACACTTGACTGCCTTTTTTAAGAAGATGCTAGGAAAAAGCTTGAATGATACCACTCAGTCAATATGACATCAAATATTGTGTCAAAGTCCACACTTAGTGTGATAAAGGGTACCAAACAGCAATTTCTGGCCCTGGTCAGTTGTCAGTTACTGTTTTTCAGTTGGGGGAGGGGCATCAACTCCTAAAACCCCAAACCAGTGCACTAGTAGCAACCACCCCATTGGTAGAGCTGGTGATGCCTCATCCTACTGTGTAACCACCAGGGAAGAGGATGCCTGCCAAGGTGGTGCCCCCTCCCCCTCCCACCCAAGACAAAACAGACAATCAGTCTACCACCAGCTAGTGGCTAAAGGAGCCACAGCCTGCCGATCGTAGAGTCCTCTTCTGCCCCAGAAGTCAAGACAGGAAAGTCCTCACAGAAACCAAAACCTCACAGAGAAAAGAAGGAAAAATCAAAAGTTAAACTGAATTCTACTGCTCTAGTCAATCTGCCCCCCCCCCCCCAAAAAAAAAAAAAAAATCAAGCATCTAAATACTGCTTAAGAATCACACTTTCAATTGGAGCATGACATAACAGCTAACACAGTAAGACTCAGTTTTTACAGTTTCTAACACACAATTCAAGAAAACCTGAAGTTTTTATTTCACAGAATGGGCATATGATTAGTGAAACTGAACAGTTCGAATTTCTAGGTGTTCGGATAGATAGTAAACAGTCGTAAAAAGCCAACATTCAGGATCGTGTTCAAAGACTTAATGCTGCCGTTTTTACTATTCAAACTGTATCTGAAGTGAGTGATCGTTCAACACTAAAATTAGTCTACTTTGCTTATTTTCATTCGCTTATGTCATATGGTATTATGTTTTGGGGTAACTCTTCCCATTCTAAAAGGATATTTTTGACTCAGAAACGCGCGGTTCAGGCAATAAGAGGTGTAAGTTCACAAACCTCTTGTCAACTCCTGTTCATGAGTCTTGGTATTTGGCCTCTCAGTATATATTTTCCTTACTGTCATTTCTTGTTAACAGTATTAGCTTATTCCCAAGAATAAGCATCTTTCACTCAGTTTATACCCGGCAGATATCAAACCTGCATTTGGATCAGACTTCATTAATCTTGTAAAGAAAGATACTGCTGCATCCATTTTCAATAAGCTACTGCTCGAATTCAAAAATCGTAGCAGTAATCCACACACTTTCAAATCGAAACTGAAGAGTTTCCTCATGGGTCACTCCTTCTACTATGGCAAGGAGTTCCTTGAAAAATTAAGCTGGTTCTTGTTGTATTGTCGATTGCCTTTGCTTAAACTTATGGACTGACTTTTTTCGGGTGCATAAACATTTTATTTTTATCTGTTATTACTTCTTTGTTGTAATTTCACGTATTGACATGTTCCATGACTTTGGAGATTTGCTCCTCAATTTGATCCTACGAAACTTGACATGTAAATAAATAAATAAAGTAATTTGTACTCCTGTTTCTCCTTTGCTGGTTTCTCAGACCTCAGTCTGATGTTCTTTCAGTGGACATGTAATGGCTACCATTGCCATCTAGTCGAACTACATCAGTCTGAATAGTCCAAGTATTTTATGTTTGATTGATTCTTATATGTACAATTGATTCTTATATGTACATTTAACTTTCTGCCAAAGTTTGATGAAGAACTTATACCATTTACTTTAGGTTTGGTCATTAGTTTCTGCAGTTAACTTGGAGACCACTTCTCGTTACTGTTGGTTGTTTCAGATGGCTGAACTGCAGGATAGTCTTACAGGGAAGGAAACTGAGGCAGCAGAGCTAAGAAACCAGATTGATGATTTACAGTATGAGCTGCTTAAAGTGCAGTCGCGTAACGACAAGCTGGAGAATCACTTAGCAGAAGCTTATGAGAAACTCAAAGCATACCAGCAAATTCATGGTGATGATAAGGGTGTTGTCAAACCTGTTGTCACCACAAGTGTTTCACAAAAGAAGGTAAGAAATATCCTATAGTAATGTTCTCTTATGTAATGGAAGTTTCCTGTAATGCCTTCACATGTGCTTGCTGTTTGTTACCTGTGTCATTTATTTTTCTCTCATTTTTGTAATGATTTGTTTGGTCTGTGGTGTTTTTTTTTTTTTTTTTGTCCTGTGATTATGAAGTTGCATGTGTGATATTACATGTGCCTGTTTTTGATAGACCTTCAGTGTCCATTGGTAAGTTCCTTTCACTGTTTGCTTGAAATTGTCACCTTTTCTTTAATAGCAGATTTTTTATTTTACATTTGATGGTTTCTTTTCTTTCATTATCTTTGACATACATCTTTTGCTATTTGTATAAGTACCTTTGTTAAATAATTTCCCTTTTCATCATCATTTTTTCCCCTTAATTCAGCATCTGGCTAGCTTGGGATGTCTATGATATTTCACCACTTTCCTCTGTCTTCCCACCATTTGTCTCCTATAAATATTTTGCTGCAGTTCAGGTACCTTCTCCATAAACTCATCTTTATTGAGTAAATCTAGCTTGCTCTCAAACTTGGCCTCCATAATTGGTTTTGGTAGTCTTCCCTGTACCATCCTCTTTTCATGTCTAAACCATTTTACCCTGTTCTTAATTCTCTTAGTCAGCTTTTTAACTCCAATTTTGTTTGTAACATCTGCATTTCTACCCCCCCCCCCTCTCTCTCCCCCCTCCCCTCTCCCCCCCTCCCCTCTCCCTCTCCCTCTCCCTCTCCTCATTTTCCCTGACATACTTCTTAGAAATTCCAGTTTACTGGCTGGGATTCTGCTCTCCTCTCTTTTTGTCATTGTCCACGTCTCTGACGCATGTGTCAGTGGGCATTGGGTGTAAAGTATGTCATGTACAGCATTTCTGTACATTTGATTGGCACCTCCATTCCCCAGACTGAGCTCCTCTCACACTGATAAAATGCATTGCTGTGTTGTACTCTTTCACTAACTTCTGCCTCCATTCTTGCATTTTCCATTATCACATTTCCTAGATATGTAAAGTTGCCCCCAATTTCAATATCCTATTATTTAATGTTAATTTATCCTTTGTCTTTTCTGTCTCCTCTAGTTGCTACCGTAATCTTGCTTTTTTGTCCACACTGCATTTCATTCCATATCTCAATTTTTTTTTCATTTGAGGTGTGTATTTATTCTTGTTCCTCCTAACTATTGCATACCTACACCAGAGTAACAGTAACTTCATCTCCCTTCGTCTATGAGCTTCTTTTGTCTTTCTCATGATTCCATCCATCGCCATTATAAATAATAGTGGCAGCACCACACTTCCTTGTCTCCATCTCATAATATTCCTAAGTTTTTCCAACTTGGGTCTGAACACAATTGAAACTTTTGTCATACATTGCTTGTACAATTTCAGTTGTTTGTTTTCCAACTCCCTTTCTCTCAAAGATTTCCCATACCTTTTCTGTGGGGACAATATCGTAAACTTTCACTCAGTCAAGAAATGTCATCAGATTTTTGCCATGCACCCGAAGCCTTTCCATCAACTGTCTCGTACTAAAGATTGGGTCCACTGTTCATCTACCATATCAAGAGTCATACTACTATTTTTCCAACTGACCTTCCACTTTTTCTGTCAATTTTCTTTCCAATATCCTCTCCAGTATTTATGCTACTTGTGATAAGTGTGTGATCCCTCAATAGTTGTTACATACTTGTGTCTCCCTTCTGGAACACTGAACGAAATATTCCCTTTTCCCATTCTTCAGGTGCACATTTCTGAGTCCATATGCATCTTAGCAATCGATTTAACCATTATAGCCCAGAAAGTCCAGCTGCCTGTAACATCTTAACATTTGTTTCATCTGTCCCAAGTGCCTTTCCTGGTTTCATTCTTCTCAGGGCTGGTTCTTCTTCGGGCATTGTAATGTCGTTCTCTTCTTCCAGGCCCAGGTCCCCATGGCATTCTTCTGTTCCCTTTTCATTGGTGTTTTTCTCATTTAGTAATGTGTCAGTCTTCTTTCCATCCTCTCCTTATCTCCTCTGGTTGCATTATTAGCTCTCCATTTGCCCCTTTCGCTGCCTTTGTGTAAGTGCTTTCCTTCATCCTAATCTTTGTAATTCCATACAGCATCCTTTAACCCCAGTACATCCTTTCCCAACCCTCATCTGAATTCCTCCCGTCTTTTCCTCTTTCCTCCAACTCCCAATTTCTTATATTTCTTTTTGCTTTCCTGGTGTTTCCTTTTACTATGTTCCATTTTAACTTTTCCATTCATGCTATGCTTTCTTCTTTTCTTTTACTGCTTTCTTCACCAACTCATTCCACCATGGTATCTCCTTTCCTTTGCCCTTGCATTCATTCTGCCACAGGTGTGCTCTGCAGAGCTTACAAATGGGTCTTTGAACATATTCAATTCCTCTTCCACAGTTAGTCTTTGGATTTTAAACTCCTGAACTTTTATTGTACTGTCATGTCATTTTGTTTCCACACTTTCATTTTCTTCTCCTTTCCTGCCTCTATTCATTTCATTTTACCCATTCTCACCTGTGTCACTGCTAGTCAATGATCTCAATCAAAAGCTTCTCCTGGGAGTGCAGTCACATCTGTCAACTGGCTAAGATTTTGCTTTTCCACCAGAAAGTAATCATTGACCATCTTTGTCCTCTCTACTGACCCATATCTTATCTTTTGACTGCTTTTCTCCCTGAAGCACGTGTTGCCAACAATCAAACCATTTATTTCACAAAAATCAATTTCTTACCTTCCTCATTTCCCCCCCCATATCCACATGTACCAATTATCTCTTCATTCCAATTCTCTCTTCCTTTCTTCTCTTACCTTTCTTACCTGTGCATTTAAGTCAACCTCTCACTATCACTTCCACATCCATAATTTTTTTCTCCAATAACTGTAAAAATTCATCCGTGTACTTCTCATTATTTATCTCCCTTTTTATCAGTGTTTAATAGACATTATCTAATGTGCTGAACTTGTTGATTAATGTAACCTGATATACCTACCAATTCTTAGATGAATTTTAATATTTATTTATTTCATTTCATTCCGTTGTAGCCTGTCACCTACAATTCAAGTATAGGCTGTACTGTTTTTTACAAACTACACCTACTACCACAGCAGCTACTGTTATGAAAACTTCAGCTTTTGTCTGTCACATTCCACAACACTCTCCATTGCTCCCCTGTGCATAGGTGTGTCCTGCAGGTTCCTTTGGCACTTAGTGTGTTGTGGTTATTTTTCTCTCTTCCTGTTTTTCTGACTCTGGTTGCAGGGAAGGATTCCCCTGTGGCAAGAGTAAGCACAGCCACACGCCAGGCCATGTCATCGCAGTTCTTGTTCCTTGGGTGGCGAGACACGACCTATGGCTGTGTTTCTCTCTGAAGTTGTTAAGATGACTGCTCATATGGCGTTGGTAGTTCTTCCACTACTGCTGTTGACCTCATCTGCCTTTGCTCCTAAGCCTTCATTGAGTTGGAGTCAGCAATATTGTCCAAGATATGCCATTCTGTTTCACAATGCAGTGTCTACTTGACATTGGATCTTCTGTTCAGATTCAGTTGCTTTTTGCTTCCAATCGGTATGAGCTCTGTTGGCATGCAGCGGAAATCCCCAGATGGTGTGTTCTGGTATACCTTCTTCACCATAGGCACACTTGGAGGTCTGTCATTGACCAATTCAATGCCAGTAGACAGCATAGGCCAATGACCAGTTGAGATATGAGTCAGTTCTCTTGAGGGAATCAGGTGCTACGTTTCCAGTCTCTCTTATATTTGACAAAAAAACATAAGTGTGCCTCGCTGTTTGGGCATCACCCCATCATTTCTGCCATAGGAGGAGGATGTGATTTTGAATTTGCTGCTTGCTTGTAATCCATATTCCTGTTAAATTTGGCACTTAATGATATTGTTCTCAATATGATACATAGCCACCTTTTCTGTATCAGGAGATCGAGTGGATGCACTCCTGTCAGCTGAAGTAGTATTCCACGATACACCGTGTTAACTATCCTTCCTGGTCTTATGAGCAAACGTTTATAGGCTGAAGCACTCACACAATATCTCATAATCACAGTTAAACTAGCATTATGACACATTATTATTGTTTGCATTGGCAGCATAAGATTGTAAGTGGTGAGAGTAATAACTGTTTTCATCATATTTCTTGCTCTCATCTTCATTTCTTCAATATTTACACCATAATTTTGTTGTTCATCTAACAAGACTCATCTGGTGACAGACTTTCTCTTTATGAACCTGTTGCTTACTTTCATGATTGGTTCTCTTAGAAGATTCCTCTTTAACAGCATATACAGCATTAAACTTTCAAACCGCTGTAGAAATAACACCACTGGTCAGAATGACATCAAATTGCAATTGAATATTATCGGAGAAGGGGGGAAAACGTACGACAGAAGAAATAAATAGTTACAAAATGTAGCAATAGATGGTGCTGTAAGCATCATAATTTCATAGTGGTCAACTACAAATGACAAATGAATCATACAACAGTGCCTAAGCTGTATGTTTGACGTTAAACAAACTATACTACTCAGCGTGGGTGTACAGGTGTGACACTGTTAGTTAAGTAAGCCCATTCACCACAGCAAGGTCATATCACATGGGATGGGAAAAATCGGTTTGTAATTCTCCTGAGGCCAAAAACCGCATGGAAAAACATCAACCAAAATCAAAGTGGATTATTAATTTCAGTGTGACTGGCACAAAACATGTTCAGTATGCTGTCCACTGGTTTCTGCAACAAGTTGAAATTGAGAAACAGCATGTTCCACAACTGATTGAAGTGTTTCAGAGGTCAAGTTCAGAATATGTTGCGCAATGCATGCCTTCAGTGAAGCTAAGTTTGCAGTCGGAACACTGAACATCTTTCAGATAGCCCCACAGCCAGAAGTAACATGGATTAATATCAGGTGATCAGGACGGCCTGGCTGTAGGGAAATGGCAGCTGATAATTGTAGCATTTCCAAAATGGCACTTACGCAGCTGTTTAACTGGATTTGCAATGTGTGGAGGTGCACCATCTTGCATAAAAATGATCCCATCCACACTGTTGGAGAGCTGGAATGACGTGGTTGCGCAGAAGACATTCGTAGCACTTACCAGTGATGGTTCAAGTAACATGACCTGAAGCACCTGTCACTTGGAAAAAATATGGCCCTATGATAAATGATGCCGTAAACCCGTACCTCACAGGATAAAGTGGTACTGGTTGATTTGTGTGTGGATTTTTTATTGCCCATATTCAACAATCCTGTGTATTGACGAGCAAGAAATTCTAAAGCAAAGGTCCCTCTTGCTGGCAGGTCAACAGGAAGCAATTTGTGCACATGGGTAATTTTGAATGGATGTCTCGAAGGAGTTTACGCACCTTGCCATGTATATGCCCAATGTTCAGGCAATTCTCCGTGCACACCACTACTCATCTCCTCCTGCATTGCTGTGGGCACTGCTTCTTCTGACGTTGAATCAATTCGTTCCCTCGTTCTACCAGGTTGCACACCAAAATAACCCATCTTCTTGAATTTCCGAATCTTTTCTCAAGACCCACGGCAATCATCAGACCAACGCCTTTCTTCAAACCCTTCAGTGTCCGGAACTTCTGCAGAGCGACATGTGCACAATCATCATTCTTGTAATATAGCTTTACAAGCAGAGCGCGATACTGCATTGAGATAGTCATGGTGAACGTCGCAGATGCGAAAGGAGGAAAAGCCTTGTACCCGGCATGTTTATACTAACTTCAGTGGGTCGTGTGCATGACAGGTGTTTTCATTTATGTATTCTGACACATAAAGTGCCATCTATTGATCAAATTTCACACAAAGGAGAAACACGAATCAGCTTAGGGTTGTCGTAAAAGTTTAAAATATGGTACAAACTGGTTTGTTATGAACAGTAGTGCTGTTAACAAGGTGATTCTGTTGACACTGTGGCCTGGTATATTCCATATTTTAAATATGTTTGATGATACTGATTTTGTATTTATCTTTTAGTAATCCCTCTATGGTTTCATTATAATAAGACATCTTTTAAAAGCAGACCTGAATATGGTCATTACTGACCGAAACTGTTAGTCTAAGAACCTAACAATTTTGTGATCATAGACAGAAATAAAAGAAATTTATTCCACACTTCCTGAATCACTGTTATGTTTGTGACCATGTCATGTGTTATGTTAACTTTTATGTCTGCGTGTGGTGTTTTAAGTGTATCAGCCATTTTTATTTCCAGGTACTGGCAGAAGTAAAGCTGTGAGTACCGGGCGTGAGTCGTGCTTCGGTAGCTCAGTTGGTAGAGCACTTGCCCGCGAAAGGCAAAGGTCCCGAGTTCGAGTCTCGGTCGGGCACACAGTTTTAATCTGCCAGGAAGTTTCATATCAGCGCACACTCCGCTGCAGAGTGAAAATCTCATTCTGGAAACATCCCCCAGGCTGTGGCTAAGCCATGTCTCCGCTATATCCTTTCTTTCAGGAGTGCTAGTTCTGCAAGGTTCGCAGGAGAGCTTCTGTAAAGTTTGGAAGGTAGGAGACGAGGTACTGGCAGAAGTAAAGCTGTGAGTACCGGGCGTGAGTCGTGCTTCGGTAGCTCAGTTGGTAGAGCACTTGCCCGCGAAAGGCAAAGGTCCCGAGTTCGAGTCTCGGTCGGGCACACAGTTTTAATCTGCCAGGAAGTTTCATATCAGCGCACACTCCGCTGCAGAGTGAAAATCTCATTCCCTCAAACCTTGTCCAAAAGCAGATTTCTCATACCATATCATCATGCACTCTCAATCCTCCCACCACCCTCAAGAATCAGCTAAAAAGGAGAGCCCTTCACCATGGTTTTGATTATTTGCCATCCTGCCCTAAAATGGGGGACATCATACCCAAGATCCTTCCTATCTCCCCTACAGTGGAGTCTTATCACCCGCTCAACCTACACATCATCCTAGTCCATCCACACGCCACTTCTACTCCCAATCCCTAGCCACTGTGATAATATTCCTGTAGCAGGCCAAGGGGCAAGATGTACCCAATCCTCCCACCCAGCACATTCTAGTCCAGTCCTGTCACGGACTTATCCTCCGCTATCAGAGGCCAGGCCACACTACATGATAAGCAGCCATGTTACATACTATCTCCATAGCAAACACTTCACAGCTGGCTGGTAGTACAACTACCAGCCAGCTGCCCTCTGGGCTGAGTGGCCGCTGCCAAAGTGTTGCCAAGAACAAAGTTGACCACCCAGTGACACAACATGCAGTTGAGCACAACGGTTCAATTTCAGTTGCTGCTTCTCAACATATACGCAATACAATTGGGCTGTAATATGATTTTCTTGCAACAATTCATGGATACATGCCATGTTTACACTATGTGTTAATGCGTCAGGATTGGCCAGGAGGGGAAAGCAGTAGGCACCTGTTGAGGTGAAGAATAAAACATAGTTTAGACTGTACGAAGTTTTATTGCCGTAAAGAAAAGCAGGCCTGGAGAAGCCGCCAAGACTGAATGGGCAGCCATCCAAGAGAGCAGGTGAGGAGGGCGTCTGATCGGTTTGGAAGCTGCCAGCAGAAGAGAGTGAACGGTGTGTCTGCTCCAGCAGCCGGCCGTGGTTCCACCCCCACTTGACCACCTCCAAGCCTTCCTGTTGGTCAGTCAGATTGTAAGACGCGTGGTTCTGTAGCGTTACCATGTCAGCAACATGTGAGTTTAGCTGCTGATGGTTCAACACGTGAGTTTCAGGGTGGTTCTATCCGGTTCTGGGTAATGTGACTGAGACGCTGCAGCTTACTGCCAGGCAGAAGGCACTGACAAACACAAAGTGAAAAACTAAAAATCAAACTTTATACTAATAAATCCATTCAGTATTGGCCCTCACTGTACACCCTTCTCCCATCTGCAGGATTGTGGCATGGGGGGGAGATGGTAGATACTACTAATGGGCTCCTGCGAAGGATGGCCTTACATAATTTTAACAATACATCTTGATTATTCTTTGTATTAAAAAAAGACAATAATTAGATGATGAATGCTTGCTTGACAAAATTTGGATGATGGTGGATGGTGCGGGGTGGCGTGGAACGCTGGGGGTAGCACGCTGGTTCCGGCAATCAGCTGTTCGCGGTGCCAGCAGCGGAGGTCGCTGACCATGGCAGGCAGCGTATAAGTGAGGGTTTTGGAAGGGGCAATGCACAAATCAGAAGGGGATGGGGGAAGGGGTTAACACTGGTGGAGCACTTCACAAGCATATTTTGTTGCTTAAATCTAAAGGAGGGCCATTCCTTTCCTTTTGGGTAGATCTTACTTATTTCCTATTCTTTTCTACTCACCACTATCTCTTACTGACTACTACAGTATGGGAGCAGGAAGGAACACTCTTGCTCCCATTTCTTGCTTAAGCATGGTATTCCCCAGGAAGTTGCTGTTCGGGGACAGCAGGAGGGGGCAACCAAAGTCGCGCAAAAAGTCCTTTTCTATATTCTACTCATAGTGATAAACCAATAAACATAATATCTAAAGGAGTAATACAGAACTAGGACAAGCATACGAACACCACCTCAGCGGGGGCAGTGTTATCACAGGGAGAACTATTAAATAGTAAACTGCTGCCATTAAGTTGATCGAAAGTATTTGTAACATGTGATAGTGGCTGTTACTTAAAACTTGTACAAAAAATGGCTGATAGTTCACATGAAAATTAGAACTGAATATGGCAGACAAGGCGAAGAATAGGGAGGAAGTGGTAGCGTTCGGGGCCGTGACTGGCGTATCACAAGGCGATGGATGTGCCAGTCTGCGTGTTTGCACCATGCTGTGCTCATAGTAAGTGTTCTCTGGTAGTATAACATGCAATTTAAATGACTCCAAAACTTAGTATCGATTGGAAACTCGCTGCATGGTAAAGTGAATCATGGCTAACTGTTTTGCTCTGATCTTGGGGTGCCAGCATAAAACAGACCACTTAGCATTATCTACGACAACACACACAGGAACTCTTGCCTGTACACAAATCAACTTACAGGGGTAAAACAAATCAATTCTTTTTATCATCAAAATAATTTCGCTGCGCTCTGGGGGTTAACACCCGGAAGTCGTCATATCCTTTCTTATACACTTACGGGGTAAAACAGATCAGTTCTGTTTCACAGCTTTGTGCATTGAGTTAACCAATCAAGGAACTACCACTTAAGAAAAACAGAAAGCATGGACAGAAAAAGAATAAATAGTCGAGAAAGATTCCAAAGGATTGCAGGGGTAGACGTTAGTAGCAGCGGGGTAGTGAGGGAATGAGGGGGGTATGGTCGTGCTTACTCATCATCTAGCTCGGAAAGGGTGCAACAATGAGGGGTTGCATTAATAAATGTCTGCATTCAATGCGTAGGTGGAATTCACTGTATGTAGGGGTTTCATAAGTGATTCGCTGAATCGAAAGCTTTTGTACTGGATGTTGGGGTTTAGTAAGACAAGGGATTTTACCAATGAGAAAAATAATGTGTTTAATGCTGAGTTTGTTCTGGGTATATTTGTGTACAGCTGTCCTTGATCACAACGTCAGGGTAGCCCGACATATTGGCCATTTATGCCGAGCGGCCCACTCGCGGCGAACCGGGAGGGCGCTCACGGTGAAGAATAAGGAATTGGGTATAATCGTGAACGACTTCAGGTAACAAGTTTCAGTGTAAAAATTGATTCAGCAGAGATAACAGAGAAATTCCGATTGTAGTAGTCGTATTGGAATACAAAAGGCTTCCTTCCCCCTCCCTCTGGGGGGAGGAAATGACGCACAGACGAAAGAGATAGGGAGGCAATCGGTTTAAGAAAGCAAAAATTGAAAGAATAAACCAATCAGCTGGGCACTCTGCGGGCACTAACCGCAACGTGTAAGATACACGGCTCTGGAGGGGGATACTTGCCACCTCATTTACGACACCATGGTGGATCGGATGCATAAATTTTACATGGGGTCGCGGTCTGGCAGCGTGACTTGCTCCTCGACCGTTTCCCGGCTGTCTCTGGGGTCTGGATGAATTGTCATTGAATTGTTTTCTTCTGCTGGCTGTATGAGGGGCCCACGTTTCCCGAGTTCTGCTTGCAGTTTTTACTCATGTGCTCTATGATTCCGCACTGGAATAGCACTGCGCATCAGCCTGGCCTGTCTTTCGGCAGCATTGGCATGGCTGCTCATATTTAAGAATTGGACACGGCTGTTCGTCCGGGCGCTCCGAACTGGCAATAAAATGTGCTACCTCTTCTCGCATCATCGCAAGTCGTGTGGCATCATGCAACGAGGCGAGTGATGCTATTTTGACCTCCCCTCCAAAATATGGGTTGATTCCACGTATAAATACGTCAATCGAGCGGACTTTGGCCTGCTCAATTAACACTTCATTACAGACGGGATCCGAACCCAGCGTGTAAGTACAGCAAGCCACAGCACGGATTCGGTCAGTGAATGTTTCTAAATCCTCCCCTTGCTTCTGGTAGAGGGTGGACAACTTTTCCCTGTAAGATCGGGTGTCACGTCTGTCCGAATATCTTTCTTTCAACCCAGCTTCTAACGTGGCGAAAGAGGTGGTGTCCGGTGTCACCTGACAATTTAAGGCAGAGTACAATTAACAGGAAATCGTCTGGCCAAGCGCAAAAGCAGCCTACATCTTGGACAGTTTGCAGGAAGAATTTTATTTGCTCATTGGATTTCCCGGAAAATGTCAGGACAAAGTTAACTGCAGGGAAACTGTTAGCCAAGGTGGCAATGTGCTGCTGGAGTATTATGCTACTGGAGGTGCTTGCAGCTGTCATTTGCGGTGTAGCAGGCTGTGTTTCTGGCGCACTTAAACTGGCAGACTGGGTTTGAACCAATTTTTGGCATTCTTCCATTAACTCTATCTTCCATAATTGACAAATTACTATTTCTGCTTGGAGGGCAGCTACTGGGTCTAGTTTTCCCGTAGGTGGGGAGTTATCTTCGCCAGTGACGGTACTATGGGTTTGAGGCATGGTTACAATGTTAAGGCACATAGTGCTCGCTGAAGACTTTTACAATCAGAGCACGGAAAGGAAAGAGAGGGCCTATATTGGACAGGATGACGGTGTAGCTGACAGCATGGAGGTAGTGGCATAGAAAAATGAAGCGGTGGACTTACAGAATCTGTGGCGGTGGTGTGTTGGGTGACGGTGGCTAGAAAGGGCGGCGAAGGTGATGTCAGCGGTGTTGATGACTGGGCGCCATGTCTCAGCTAGCCGGCCAGAACATGCGCGTTTCCTTGATGGTGGCGCGCAGCCGGAACATGCCACTGCACTACATCGGGGTGGCGCGGAGTGCGGGTAACCGCGGCAGGAGGGGAAAGCAGTAGGCACTTGTTGAGGTGAAGAATAAAACATAGTTTAGACTGTATGAAGTTTTAATGCCGTAAAGAAAGGCAGGCATGGAGAAGCTGCCGACACTGAATGGGCAGCCGCCCAAGAGAGCTGGTGAGGAGGGCGTTTGATCGGTTTGGAAGCTGTCAGCAGAAGAGAGCGAACAGCATGTCCGCTCCAAGCAGCTGGCTGTGGTTCCACCCCCGCTTGACCACCTCCAAGCCTCCCTATTGCTCGATCAGATTGTAAGATGCGTAGTTCGGTAGCGTTATCTCGTCAGCAACATGTGAGTTTAGCTGCTGACGGTTCAACACGTGAGTTTCAGGGTGGCTCTCTCCAGTTCTGGGCAACCTGACTGAGTCGCTGCAGCTTACCACCAGGCAGAAGACACTGACGAACATAAAGTGAAAAAATAAATATCAAACTTTATACTAATAAATCCATTCAGTATCAGGCCGCAATGTACTTATACAACCTAACATATATTATGGTCCTGTGACATACGTAGTACAATCACCCATTGTTTGCGCAGTGTGTAGTGTACCAGTGACGGATTGGTTAGCTGTGTAGTGTATGGTGTTAATTGTGTTCATACAAGTGCTGCTAATAATGCCACATGTCTACAATAATGAAGAATACACAGATGTGGTGTACGTTTATGGCTTCTGTAATGGTAGTGCTACTTCTGCAAGAGAAGACTACCACAGGCGCTTTCTGACTCAACAATTACCTGATCACAGGGTGTTTACCAAAGTGTTTATCACTATGTGTGAAACAGACTCTCTTCCAAGGAGACATTTTTCGTTCGAGCGTGCATGTTGACCAATTTTGTAAGAACAGGAAGAAATTATTGCAAGTGTTTAGCGAAGTACCAGTACAAGCATACGAAGGCTGTCCCTGTCTATGAATGTCCCACAGACACATGTATGGGAAACATTACGTGCAGAAAACCTGTATCCATTTCACATACAGCGAGTCCAAAATCTCCATGTTGGCGACAATGCCCAATGACTTCAATTCTGTCTCTGGGTAATTTAAAATAGTCGTTTGCTTCCATACATAGCATTCACTGATGAAGCCCCATTTACTTGACATGGAATGAACAACACACGCAATAATCATCAATGATCTCGGGGAAAATACACACACTTCAGTGGATAGCAATTCCCAAGTTTGGTTTCCCATAATGTTTGGTGTGGCATGATTGGTAACCTTTTGATAGGTCCATTTATTATCAATCAGCGATTGACGGGAGAGAGGTACCCGAATTTTTTGGAAAATTCATTTTTGCAACTATTGGAAGATGTTCCTTTAGCCAAGCGAACTGGAATGTACTTTCAACGTGACAGTGCCCTTCCATGTGTTACCTTATGTGTGAAGGACCATCTCAACCGTACCTATCCTAATTGCTGGATTCGTCGTGGTGGTGCTATTAACTGGCCTCCAAGATCAGCTGACCTTACACCTTTAGATTTTTGTTTGTGGGGTTGGATGAAATCAGAGGTGCACAAAGTGTAGGTAAATACACGAGATAAACTGCTTTGTCGTATCATGGATGCTGCTGAATTGATTAGGAACCAATCACAGGCAATTGAGCAGGCAACACAACATGTTATCGCTAGAGCCCAAAAGTGCATTGACGTTCATGGTGGGATATTCGTACCTGTTCTGTGAGCTGTATGTAAAAGATGTGGTATGTCTTTTTCAACTGATTACATGTAACATGCATGTTGTAATGCATTATGTTCTAAATTCAAAGTAAATAAATATTATGTAAAAATGTGTAACATAACTGTACTTCTCTGTAACATTGTTTTCAAGAAAATTGCGTTACAGTCCAGTTGTATTGTGTGTACGTTCACATTGTGCACATCAGTTTTGCAGAACTAAAGTTCCTTTCAATACCCTTACCTCCCGAACGAAGCATTTGCGGACCCTTGTTTGTATAACATTTTTATTGTTCAGGATTACTTATTCTATCACTGTGTAAAATGTTGACCTTTCCTCCTCAAACACCCTGTATAATTAAGTTCTGTGATATAAGTGTTGAATAGTAACGGAGTTAGTATAGATTACTGAAACTAGCCTTCAGAAGTAGTTGGTGGTCTAAAAACTATAACTGTGTCTAATAGACTCAACCTTTAGGTATTAATGTCATAAGTCTTGTATGTAAGCTGTTTAGGATGCATTTTTCTGTGCCCTGTAGTGTGCTTATATTGTGAATGATCACCTTTTGTATTGACTTTTAATTTCAGTTAAATAATGATTTACTTCAGGTTTGTAAAAAGCAGTTCTTTTTTTGTTATCAGTTGAAAACAATTTTTATTTATTAATATGAGGATATGTAATGTGCCGGTCATATGTTAACTGGAAGAGCAAACTCTTTCAAAACAAAATTAGGAATGTAGGATTGTAAGAAACATCATTGAATCATTCGTTTTTCTTGTCCTGTCTTTGTTAATGGTTTTCTGAGTGTGAGTTCTCCATGACATGGAACAAAGTGCAATTCTTGTTACTCATCCCTTGGTTTGTGGCTTATCGTGTCTCCAACATCCAAGACCTACTGGAACATATTGTACAAACCACAGTACCAACTCTCCAAACAAATTTTTTTTTTTTTTTTTTTTTTTTCCTACAGATTCCAGTTAGCTTCACTTTATTATATGAGGTAATAGTTCCAACATGTTGACATATTTTACTCCATCCTCCCTCTCTCCCTCCCTCCCTTTACTATCCCAATGTATTTTGCAAGGAGGCGTTATTGTTCCCAAGTGCTGACATTATTTTTATGCTCTATATAGTGCCTCAGGTTACCTTTGGCTTTGCGGAATCCAAATTGCATATTTGAAAGTAGCTCATTACTTAAGAAGACTTCTTAAATTTTTGTTCAATCTCTCTTTTGACTAATTTGTTAGGACATTGCAGCAATATTATCATTCAGTATGACTGAATATTCTTATTCAGTGTTTAAAAGGTATAATCTATGCTGTTAACATATGAAAACCATTTCAATAACTTATCAGCAGTCATAAAAAGTTTGACTATGAGGGGCAGTCAAATGAAAACCGAACACCTACTACAATGGGACCATGGAATAGTTCCATTTAAAAGTAATCACCACACCCATTAAGACATTTCTCCAACTGGTAGACATGACAATCAATTTCTGTTTCATAGAATGCAGTTGGATTTTGAGAGCTCCAAAACTGCAACCACCCTTGCACTTCCTCATCCGATTGAAACCAGTATCCACACGCCTTCTTTCAGGACGCCATAGATGTGAAAATTACACAATGAAAGGTCCAGGTCATATGGGAGATGTTGCAGTGTTTCCCAACCAAATTGCCGAAGCATAGTCTTTGTCTTATTGGCAGTGTGGAGGCAGCTGTTATCATGCAACAGGATGACTCTGTCCAATAGCATCAGACACCTCAAGAGCAGATGGCAAAGCCAGAAATGGAAACATCCCACATTTCCTCCACCAAAGAAATCCTAAGCTGTTTTCACAACCTCCTCCTTGAACAGCAGTGACCCTCTGCTCACAGAATTCCTTGAATGTAATCCAACAAAGTGCAGAAACTGTGATGTGCCATAAAGTCAAAATGCCCAGGAATGCTGTTGTACGGAATCATCCTGTTGCACGACAATGCCTGCTCCCTACACTGCCAACCGAATGAAAGCTACACTTCACCAACTTGGTTGGGAAACACTGCAGCATCCTCTTTAGAGCTTGGATCTTTCATTGTGTGATTTTCACATCTTTAGCAACCTGAATAAACACGTGTGGACGTAGGTTTCAGTCAGAATAGGAAGTGCATAAGTGGGCGTGGTTGTGGAGCCATCAGCAGCCAACTGCATTCTGTGACACAGAAATTGATCATCTTGTTCCCTAGTGGGAAAAATGTCCTAATAAGTGTGGTGATCACTTTTCAATGGAACCATTCCATGATCCAGTTGTGGCGGGTGTTGGGTTTTCATTTGACTGCCCTTCTACTAACAAAATTCAGTTTAAGAGGAGCCTAGATATTTATTGGTGGCCAACTCTTTCTATTCCATCGACAAATTTCATAGTGAGAGTGATTGATGTTTTAATATCGGACATAAAGATCGCACTAGTGGTGGCCATCCAAAGTTGTTTTGTGTCTGCGCACAACATTGCATAGAGTTTGTGTCGGTTGGCAAGTCCCTCTAGCAGTGCAGCTAGGAGAAGAGAATGTGTGGGTTTTCCTCTTCCAATTGTTGGTTTCCAAAGCTTTCCAACTGCCAGCCTTATTTTTGCACACAGTTATTTGCTTACTGTTGGTTTTTCTCTCAGTTTGCCATTGTGGCTTTGTATGCTTTTGGTGATTCTTGGCTTTCATATTTTGGACTACTCTGTCTGTCCTTACGTATTTGTGTACTGTTTTTGCCGTTGATCACTTGGTTCTTACAGCCATTCGCTGTTTCTTGGAAACTGACTCGTGGCACTTTCACACCTGGGTAGTGCATTACTTAAGTGCTGCTAGGCTGATTCATGCATGTGAATATGCTCATATCGATGGATAAAAAGTTTCTGGAGTTTTCTTTTTTCAAGGCCGATAACACTTTGAAGAGGAACTTTGCTCAGGGAGATCTTCAATTTCAAAAACCAATGAAAATGTAGAAAGTGTGCCTTCTCTTATGAGATCAGACTGACATTGAACAATAAGGATGATGGGTGACCAGTTAAAGACTTTCACTGTACATCAAATTTTGACCGAAGATTTGCACATTGCAGAAAAGAGGATGCTGCACCATGACACGCCCCATATCACACGGTCACATCCATCACAGAATTTTTGACCTCAAAAGGCATGCCTGTTGCTCCACAGCCCCCCTATTCACCTGATCCGAGTTGTCATGACTTCTTTCTTTCCCCAAAATTGAAAAAGTCTTTAAAGAATGTCATTTTGGGACTTTGGAGAACATTAAAAGGCTGCGACTAACATGTTAAAGGCCTTACGAGTTGAAGCATTTCAGCAGTGCTACTGAGACTGGGAACAGCAACTCTGCTGGAATGTAGCTGCTGAAGGGAACTACTTTGAACGGGCAATATTGTTGTTTGAAAAAACTAAAGCTTTGTTAGAGAAAAAAGTAAGTCTCATTACTTTTATCACACAACTTGTAATTGAAAAAAAGTTACTTACTTTACAGGTGACAGTTCAGCTTTTGAATTTCTTTGCACCACAAAATTCACATACCTTGTCTATTTTTCAGTGATAACACTTACATGTATGTTGCATTTATTGATGGATTAATAACTAAAAACCTAATTTTACAAGATGTAATTTTTTGTATGTTCTGTCTTAAATGGCATTTACATTCATGTTTTGTTGTTCTTATTGTGTTTGCTGTTCAGTTATCATGTAAAAGTTTTGGTATCCTTCTTTTCTTATTTTAAGTTTTTTCACCTGTTTCTTTACATCTTTTTTAGCATTTCCTTGCTTGATTTTATTCCCTAACATTTTCACGTTACGTCACCTTGGTTTACTCTCATTGATGGTGTGGCCATTCCGAAATAATTATCTTTCTCATTCTTCTTGTTAGATTTCTTCATGCCACCATCTGTCTGTAGTTACAATTGAGATTCTATATGTACATTAATGTATTCCTTCCTCAAACCACTGTCCAGTACGTTTCAGAGGAATGTGTAAAAACCTCTCTTATGCTTGGACATTGAAAAATCACTAATTCACTCACTGTTTACTTTGAGTTAGCAACAACCCAGATTAAATTCACCTTATTTTGTTTTAGTAACCAAAACTTCTAGATCGTAGCATTGAGTATTTCTAGTAACACAACACTGAAGATCATTTGATAGCATTTAAGGCCATTCTAAAATCTAACATTTCCAATCCTAAATTTAAATCCTGTGACTTTAGCCATTTCTCACCCACATAGCTTTACAATTCAAACCCAACTCACTGAAACTCCCTTATATACAATAGAATGTGTAGTGCTATTCTATAAACTAATATTAATGTTCTTGTTCTTTTTTAAATGTTTATTTTAATACCACAGACTTGTAATGTATGATTATTCACATGTGACCCAACTAGCTTTTAATATGCTTTATTCATTATTAAAAGATGTGCTGTGAAATAAGTTTGAGGTTTTCTTTATTCCACATTAGCATAGTGGCTCCTTCATATCTGTCGGTTCTGCCTGCTCAAAACTGTTGTCTAGTAACCTAGAATTGTTTAGCTGACTTGACCTTCACCAACTTTGTGCAGGTCGTGGCATCATTTTGATGACAATATTGTACGTACATGTTTCATTTCTTCTGGATTCAGTGTTTCCTAATTGATGATCACGATTTGGGTGCAGATTTTATGATACTATTGCAATTGGTTGTATTACGAAAGACAATATTGGTAACAATCAGTACTGTTCTAACATATCGTGTAACACCATGTTGCTAATTCCTAGTGCTCATTATTGTATTTACCTAATTATAAGACAAGGTTTTTTTCCCAAATTTGTCATTCGAAAAATGCTGGGTGGTCTTATATTCTCGGATTAAACTATTGCTGCTGAGGTAAACATTTTTACATTGTTTAATACATTAATATAGGGGTGTCTTAATTTACAAATGAAGCTTTGGCTGCTGAGATTTTGTACAAATTTATTTTGAAGAATTCTGAAGGGTAGGGCTTAGCAAACAATGCTTTTGTTTGAACAGGCTTGAGATTTTCCGATATGCTGAAGCACTTAATACAGTATTGACCTTGCAGGAACAATGACATGACATTTGACTTTGGGGTGCTAGTGCAAGGGACAAGCAGAAATTATGAACTAGCCACTACAACAACCTAATGCTCTGCTTAAAAAATAGACAATTTTGTGAGACACAGGAGAAAATAGCACTAAATTCTGTCAACTTACAAACTTTTGTTGTATTTGAACTAGTTTGCAGAAAATGTTCTGCTAAATTTATGGATACCATGTTAACAAATTTTTGCTGGTTTTTAAGTAAAGGTAACTTTCAAAGGCGAAAATATTGTCCTTCAAAAACTGTTACTTGATTCTGAACGCAAGTCACTATTTTATTTGGTTATGAGAAACTGTAATGATTGTCACTGTTAACATAGTAGAATACTGGGGAAAAACTCCATCAGCTTTAGAACAAGACGGTGACATTCAGATGAAACGAGATAGATAATTAGTCCAGAATTGAATGTCTAACAGATGAAATTGCACTAGCTTACTGCAGTTGTTATCCCAAGAATGAATCACAGAGGAAAGGCATGTTGTTAAGGTAGCACCAACAGATTCTACTACACCCCTGGATGAGTGAAAGTTTGAGAATTGTACTGAATCGTGATTGCGATCTTTTATTTATGTACTAGTTGCTACTGTCATGTATTATCTGCACTCTAAAATATATTGCCTTCTGTGTTTCACTATTGCTCAAGCACAGCACTACAGAAGGGTTGGAGAGGGAATAGTGACATCATCTTGACCGAGAAGTACGAAGAGTGGGGAGAGGGGAGTGGTGAGTGGGCAGCAGATTTAATCGTGCTGCCAACCACGGGAATCTATACTGCGTACTTCGGCTTTTTATGAACGTCTGTGTTACAGCTTCAGTTTGCCTGTATCCACTTGTGCTGTGAATCAAACAGATCTTAAAATTTGACAAATAGTCAACTTAAAAAAAAAAGGGGGTCGTCTTATATTCGGATCGTCTTATACTTGGGTAAATACGGTATGTTGCTATTGCCATGCATTGAGTCATGTTTTCTAACTCTTTGCTGCCATCAGATGAGAATGGAGGGCATCTGATTTTTCTGTTTAAGTGATTACCTACATTTTCTCCCTGCTAAAGTTTATCCTTGATCCTCACCTATTAGTTGTGTTTGATTGATTCTGCAACGAGGGCTTTCTTGGATGTGGGAAAAAAGTAATTTTTATTTAAGCACAACACAATGAAATTAACATTATGAATATTATTATATTACATTGTTAATATTAGTTAAAAATAAGCTACAACATTCTGAAAGTTTCTGTGAAAAAGATCTTCAATGTTGTAGAAATAGTTGCCCAACAGAAAGTTTCTTAATTCACTCTTTAACTCCACCTCATTTCCCATGGAGCATTTCATGTGCTCTGACATGTTATTGAATATATATGTACCCTTGAAACTGACTCCTTTTCTGCTTTTACCCAACACTTTGAAAGCTTTGTTGAGGTTTATGTTTCGTGTATTCTTAAAAAGTATGCCATTAAATGTTATTCTTTTGACGCTGTTGGTTGAATCTTAATATGTTGTAAGCATAACATAATTTTTAGTGTATCATAAGTAACCAGGACATTTTTATATTTTCCTATATATTTCTTGTTTCCTTGTAAGTTACTTGTATGTAATTTCATTTCGTACAATCAGATAATCGCTAATGATGAAACAGTTATTATTTCGAGTAAAAAAGATCGACAAATCTGCCAAAGAAAATGGCTTCTTCCAAGAAAATTGAGGAGAAAAAAAAAACTAATATGCATGCTGGAAAATAAGTTCAAAGTTTTTTTATTTCTATAGCTTGTGCCACATCATTCCCTCCCCCATCTTCCCCTCCTTTCACTGTTTCTGTAGTCTACACTATAAATTCTTATTGAAATAATTTTCAGCTAGAAGACCTCCAGAAAGAGGTGGAGGAACAGCGGGAACTAGCCAACAATAGGTTACAAGAACTAGACAAACTACATCAGCAACATCGAGAGGCGCTTAAAGAAGTTGAAAAGCTGAAGATGGATGTAAGTACTTACCAATTTTCTTAAGTCTTCATCCACTGTTTAAACATCATCTTTCAGAACACTGAGCACATTAAAGTGTTATGTACCCTTTTCCATAGATGAGATTAAGTTAAAAAAAAAACTGACTCATTTATACGAATACTACAATTCTTTTCTTTTTCTAGCATAATATATGTTTTACAAGATGCACCCAAGTGACAAATGCAGAAAAAAGTTTCCAAGATTCACAACCGAAATGTCAGTTACTTTTTATTTATTTATTTTCAGTCTTTGTTTGTGGCATTTGCATCCAATAATAAATTCTGCCAAGTAAAGTTTGACATTGTTGACCCTTTCACTGTGCTCTTTATTGCACAGATAAGCAGCTGGTGGCAGGCTACGGTTGACACCTGCCTCATCGCTTATGAATGGAATTGTGCAGGCCTAGGATAGATTGCTACCCACCATACAGTGGAGATGAGTTGCAGACAGGTACAACAAAAAGATACTGAACAATTAAGCTTTCGGCCAAAAAGGCCTTCTTCTGAATTAGTCAAAATACGCTATGTGTTCAAAAGTATCCAGATACCCTCAAAAACATAGATGCATTGTGCTGCCAGATACTCCATATCAGTGACCCCAGTAGTCATTAGACATTATGTGAGAGCGGAATGGGGCACTCCTTGGAACTCGCGCACTTCGAACGTGCTCAGATGATTGGGTGTCACTTGTATCATTTGTCTGTATGCGAGATTTCCACACTCCTAAACATCCCTAGGTCCACTGTTTCTGATGTGATAGTGAAGTGGAAACGTGAAGGGACACCTACAGCACAAAAGCATACAGGCTGACCTCGTCTGTTGACTGACAGAGACCGTTGACAGTTGAAGAGAGGTTGTAATGTGTAATAGGCAGACATCTATCCAGACCATCACAGAGGAAGTTCAAACTCCATCAGGATCCACTGCAAGTACTATGAAAGTTAGGCGGGAGGTGAGAAAACTTGGATTTCATGGTCGAGCGGCTGCTCATAAGCCACACATCACGCTGAAAAATGCCAAACGATGCCTCACTTGGTGCAAGGAGTGTAAACATTGAATGATTGAACAGTGGAAAAATGTTGTATGGAGTGACGAATCACTGTACACTTTGTGGCAATCCAATGACAGGGTTTAGGTGCGGCAAATGCCCAGTGAAGAACATCAACTGCCAGCTTGTGTAGTGCCCACAGTAAAATTTGGAGGTGGTGGTGTTATGGTGTGGTCGTGTTTTTCGTCTAGGGGCTTACACCTCTTGTTCTGCATGGCACTATCACAGCCCAGGCCTACATTGATGTTTTGAACAACTTCTTGCTTCCCACTGTTGAAGAGCAATTTGGGGATGGTGATTGCATCTTTCAACATAATCGAGCACCTGTCAGTAATGGACTGGCCTGCACAGAGCCCTGGCCTGAATCCTATAGAACACTTTTGGGACGTTTTGGAATGCCAACTTCGTGACAGGCCTCACCGAACGACATCGATACCTCTCCTCAGTGCGGCACTCTGTGAAGAATGGGCTACCATTCCCCAATAAATCTTCCAGCACCTGATTGAACATAGGCCTGTGAGAGTGGAAGCTGTCATCAAGGCTAAGGGTAGATCAACACCATATTGAATTCCAGCATTACCTGTGGAGGGCCATGAACTTGTAAGTCATTTTCAGCCAGTTGTCTGGATACTTCCGATCACGTAGTAGACATACACACATTCACACAAATGCATCTCACGCACACAAGGCCACTGCTTCTTGCTGCCAAGGTGAGAATGCCACAGACAGTAGTCATATGTAGGAGGTGCATTTGTGTGTGTGTGTGTGTGTGTGTGTGTGTGTGTGTGTGTTTGTTTTGCATGATTCAGGAGGCAGCCTTTTGGCTGAAAGCTTACTTGTTCAGTGTCTTTTTGTAGCGCCCGTCTGTGACTCATCATCTCCACTGTATGGTGAGCAGCATTCTATCCTTTTCATAATACTTTTAAAATAATTTTTATTTATTTTGGTATTCTGGGGAAGGGTGTTATTGGTGGGACCAATGTATACACAGTTTTCTTGAACAAATTTCTCAGAAATTAGTTTCGTATTGTTCAGTTCAGAGCATGGTATTGCACATAGTTAAGCACCACACTCTTCACAATAAGCATGCATTTTTTTCTTACTTTTTTCCTGTTCTTTTGGCTGCAACACAGTTTTTGTGTTGGCACATACTTGTTCTCAGTGTTTCAAAAAATGGCCCAGCAAACTTGTTGGGACTGATACCTGGAAAGGTTGTCCAGCTTTTCTATGCTGGGAGAATGAATTGATGTGTACACAGTATTTTTCTAGCAAATTTCCAATGAGAGTAATTTGAAAGTCAGGTCTCTGAAACTTACCACCAATTTCTCGTACAATAGGTACGAATTCAGAGCTGCTATATCCATGAAATGGCAAAATTGTTTCGTATAATATTTTCAAAAACATTTACTTGTGACTGAATAAATTGTCATCTAAATCAACACAACCCATTCTGTCACTATAGTGCAGTATTACTTCAGGTTTTGTTTTCACTTTTTTATTTTATCTATTTATTTCCTTGGTTTGCTGTAGTTCGTCATTGCAAACAATGGAAAGGGTCTACACATCTTCCGTAACTCACCATTGCGTGCCATCAGTTTCCCTTTACGAAAGGTCTTAACATTGCCTTTCTCAACTTTTGCTTCCAACAAACCTGCTGTCATTTCCATCCTGTTAATCATAACAGTTCTAATGTGGTCAGTGCTTTTTCGAATGAGAAAATCAAACAGCTGAGTACGTTTTAAAAGCTGTTGATGTTGTTGTTCTTGTTTTTGTGGTCTTCAGTTCTGAGACTGGTTTGATGCTACTCTATCCTGTGCAAGCTTCTTCATCTCTCAGTACTTAGTGCAACCTACATCCTTTTGAATCTGCTTAGTGTATTCATCTCTTGGTCTCCCTCTATGATTTTTACACTCCACGCTGCCCTCCAATACTACATTGATGCACACTTGATGCCTCAGAACATGTCCTACCATCAGATCCCTTCTTCTAGTCAAGTTGTGCAACAAACTCCTCTTCTCCCCAATTCTATTCAATACCTCCTCATTAGTTATGTGATCTACCCATCTAATCTTCAGCATTTTTCTGTAGCACCACATTTCGAAAGCTTCTATTCTCTTCTTGTCCCACCGAGCGAGGTGGCGCAGTGGTTAGCACACTGAACTCACATTCGGAGGACGATGGTTCAATCCTGTCTTCAGCCATCCTGATTTAGGTTTTCCGTGATTTCCCTAAATCGTTTCAGGCAAATGCCGGGATGGTTCCTTTGAAAGGGCACAGCCGATTTCCTTCCCCATCCTT
Source organism: Schistocerca nitens (assembly GCF_023898315.1). NCBI lineage: Eukaryota > Metazoa > Arthropoda > Insecta > Orthoptera > Acrididae > Schistocerca > Schistocerca nitens. The sequence goes on along the minus strand of NC_064614.1, from coordinate 426,707,867 downwards.
CCCTAACCTGAGTTTGCGCTCTGTCTCTAATGACCTCGTTGTCGACGGGACGTTAAACACTAACCACCTCCTCCTCCTCCTCCTCCTCCTCCTCCTCCTCCTCCTCCTCTTGTCCAAACTATTTATTGTCCATGTTTCACTTCCATACATGGCCACACTATTTACAAATACTTTCAGAAACGACTTCCTGACACTTAAATCTATACTCGATGTTAACAAATTTCTCTTCTTCAGAAACACTTTCCTTGCCATTGCCAGTCTACATTTTATATCCTCTCTACTTCGACCATCATCAGTTATTTTGCTCCCCAAATATCAAAACTCCTTTACTACTTTAAGTGTCTCATTTCCTAATCTAATTCCCTCAGCATCATCATGATCATCATCATCATTTAAGACTGATTAAGCCTTTCAGCGTTCAGTCTGGAGCATAGTCCCCCTTATAAAATTACTCCATGATCCCCTATTCAGTGCTAACATTGGTGCCTCTTCTCCTCTTAAGCCTATTACTTCAAAATCACTCTTAACCGAATCCAGGTACCTTCTCCTTGGTCTACCCCGACTCCTCCTACCCTCTACTGCTGAACCCATGAGTCTCTTGGGTAACCTTGCTTCTCCCATGCGTGTAACATGACCCCACCATCTAAGCCTGTTCGCCCTGACTGCTACATCTATAGAGTTCATTCCCAGTTTTCTTTGATTTCTTCATTGTGGACACCCTCCTGCCATTGTTGCCATCTACTAGTGCCTGCAATCATCATAGCTACTTTCATATCCGTAACCTCAACCTTATTGATAAGGTAACCTGAATCCACCCAGCTTTCGCTCCCATACAACAAAGTTGGTTGAAACATTGAACGGTGCACAGTAACTTCTTGCAGAAGAGAGTAGATCGTAGCTGAGCGCTCACTGCACTAGCTTTGCTACACCTCGCTTCCAGTTCTTTCACTATATTGTCATCCTGTGAGAATATGCATTATAAGTACTTGAAACCATCCACCTGTTCTAACTTTGTTCCTCCTATTTGGCACTCAATCTGTTTATATCTCTTTCTCACTGACATTACTTTCATTTTGGAGATGCTAATCTTCATACCATAGTCCTTACATTTCTGATCTAGCTCTGAAATATTACTTTGCAAACTTTCAATCGAATCTGCCATCACAACTAAGTCACCCGCATATGCGAGACTGCTTATTTTGTGTTCACATATCTTAATCTCACCCAGCCAGTCTGTTTTCAACATATGATCCATAGATAATATGAACAACAGTGGAGATAGGTTGCAGCCTTGTCTTACCCCTGAAACTACTCTTAACCATGAACTCAGTTTACCATCAACTGTAACTGCTGACAATCTATGTAAAGACCTTTAATTGCTTGCAAAAGTTTGCCTCCTATTCCATAATCTCGTAGAACAGACAATAACTTCCTCCTAGGAACCTGGTCATATGCCTTTTCGAGATCTATAAAGCATAGATACAATTCCCTGTTCCACTCTTAACACTTCTCCATTATTTGCCGTAAGCTAAAGATCTGGTCCTGACAACCTCTAAGAGGCGTAAACCCACACTGATTTTCATCCAATTTGTCCTCAACGAATACTCGCATTTTCCTTTCAACAATACCTGAGAAGATTTTATCCACAATTAAAGAGAGACCTCTGTAGTTGTTACAATCTTTTCTGTTTCCATGTTTAAAGATTGGTGTGATACTGCTTTCGTCCCGTCTGATGGAACCTGTCCCGACTCCCAGGCCATTTCAATTATCCTGTGTAGCCATTTAAGACCTGACATTCCACTGTATTTGATGAGTTCCGACTTAATTTCATCCACCTCAGCTGCTTTATTGCACTGCAATCTATTGACGATTTTCTCCACTTCCTCAAATGTGATCCTACTTCCATCATCATTCCTATCCCATTGTACATCGAAATCTGAAATATTACTGATCGTATTTTCACCTACATTGAGCAACTCTTCAAAATATTCCCTCCATCTGCCCAAGACATCAACAGGATTCACTAGCAGTTTTCCTGACCTGTCCAAAATACTTGTCATTTCCTTCTTACCTCCCTTTCAAAGGCTGCTAATTACACTCCACAATGATTTTCCAGCAGCTTGACCCAAAGTCTCCAACCTGTTTCCAAAGTCTTCTTGGGTGCTGCAATTATATGTTTGGCTTTGTTTCTTTCTTCAACATAACTTTATCTGTCTACCTGAGTTCTAGTATGTAGCCATTTTTGATATGCCTTCTTTTTCCTTTTACAGGCTGCCTTGACTGTGTCATTCCACCAAGCTGTTTGCTTCATCCTACTTTTACACACTACTGTTCCAAGACATTCTTTAGCCACTTCTAGTACTGCGTCCCTGTACCTTGTCCAATGACTGTAATTTACTACATTCAACTAACTGGTACCTTTCTGAGATCACTGTTATGTACGTGTGCCTGATCCTGAACTTTCTCCACTCTTATCCTCCTACATATGGACCTGACCTCCTGCACTTTCGTTCTCACAATACCAATTTCACTGCAGATTAAATAGTGGTCAGTGTCATCAAAGAATCCTCTGAGTACACGTGTGTCCCTCACAGCCTTCCTGAATTCCTAATCTGTTATTATATAGTCGATGACAGATCTGGTTCCCCTGGCTTCCCAAGTATACCGGTGAATGTTCTTATGTTTAAAAAAGGAGTTTGTGATTACTAAGCCCATACTGGCACAGAAATCCAAGAGTTGTTTCCCGTTCCTATTGGCCTCCATATCCTCTCCAAATTTACACATAACCTTTTCATACCCTTCTGTTCGATTTCCAATCCTGGCTATAAAATCACCCATGAGCAGAACACTGTCCTTGTCCTTTACTCTAACAACTACATCACTGAGTGTGTCATAAAAACTATCCGTCTTATCTAGATCTGTCCCTTCACAATGCGAATATACAGACACAATCCTAATTTTCTTGCTAGACACTGTCAAATCTATCCACATCAGTCATTCGTTTACATACCTTATTGCAACTACGCTGGGTTCCATTTCTTTCTGATGTAAAGCCCTACACCCAATCGTGCTATTCCTTCTTTGACTCCTGACAGGTAGACCTTGTATTCTCCCACTTCTTCTTCTTTCTCACCCCTTACCCGAATGTCACTAACAGCTAAAATGTCCAACCCCATCTTACTTGCAGCCTCTGCCAGCTCTGCCTTCTTCCCAGAGTAGCCCTCATTGATATTAATAGCTCCCCATCTCGTTACCATTCGTTCGCTGAGTCGTATCTTAGGGGTCCCTGGATTGTCATTTAGAGGTGGCACTCCATCACCTCCAAAGGTCCGAGGCATTTTGCTCCGATTGTTGCCAGCATCGTACTTAAAGTACCAGGGAAGCAGGTTGCTAGCCTTACTTGCACCGGGTCCCATTGAGTTTTACCCCTAATGGTCGAGGGACTAACCAGTGGATTTGGTAGGCCGTCTGAGAACAAAGGTGACCACGACTCAGAATATGTCCAAGATGCCCAACCTTATTCCAAAGTAACTTGTATCCTGACTGTCAGGACCACTTACTTGGCCACTCATACATTGCCTGTGATTCATGCACTAGGACATGACTACAGGAACCCACACTCTGAACCACCAGCATCACCCGATTTAGTTCGACTACATTCCATTATCCTCGTTTTGCTTTTGTTGATGTTCATCTTATACCCTCCTTTCAAGACACTGTCCATTCCATTCAACTGCTCTTCCAAGTCCTTTGCTGTCTCTGACAGAATTACAATGTCATCGGCGAACCTCAAAGTTTTTATTTCTTCTCCATGGATTTTAATACCTACTCCAAATTTTTCTTTTGTTTCCTTTACTGCTTGCTCAATATACAGATTGAATAACATCGGGGAGAGACTACAACCCTGTCTCACTCCCTTCCCAACCACTGCTTCCCTTTCATGCCCCCCAACTCTTATAACTGCCACCTGGTTTCCGTACAAATTGTAAATAGCCTTTCACTCCCTGTATTTTACCCCTGCCACCTTCAGAATTTGAAAGAGTGTATTCCAGACAACATTGTCTACAGCTTTCTCCAAGTCCACAAATGCTAGAAATGTAGGTTTGCCTTTCCTTAATCTATTTTCTAAGATAAGTCGTAGGGTCAGTATTGCCTCACGTGTTCCAACATTTCTGCGGAATCCAAACTGATCTTCGCCGAGGTCAGCTTCTACCAGTTTTTCCATTCGTCTGTAAAGAATTCGCATAAGTATTTTGCAGCTGTGACTTATTAAACTGAGAGTTCGGTAATTTTCTCATCTGTCAACACCTGCTTTCTTTGGGATTGGAGTTGTTATATTCTTCTTGAAGTCTGAGGGTATTTTACCTGTCTCATACATCTTGCTCACCAGATGGTAGAGTTTTGTCAGGACTGGCTCTCCCAAGACCATCAGTAGTTCTAATGGAATGTTGTCTACTCCCGGGGCCTTGTTTTGACTCAGGTCTTTCAGTGCTCTGTCAAACTCTTCACGCAGTATCGTATCTCCCATTTCATGTACATCCTCTTCCATTTCCATAATATTGTCCTCAAGTACATCGCCCTTGTATAGACCCTATATATACTCCTTCCACCTTTCTGCTTTCCCTTCTTTGCTTAGAACTGGGTTTCCATCTGAGCTCTTGATATCCATACAAGTGGCTCTCTTTTCTCCAAAGTTCTCTCTAATTTTCCTGTAGGCAGTATCTATCTTACCCCTAGTGAGATAAGCCTCTACATCCTTAAATTTGTCCTCTAGCCATCCCTGCTTAGCCATTTTGCACTTCCTGTCGATCTCATTTTTGAGACGTTTGTATTCCTTTTTACCTTTTTCATTTACTGTGGTTTTTATATTTTCTCCTTTCATCAATTAAATTCAATATTTCTTCTGTTACCCAAGGATTTCTACTAGCCCTCGTCTTTTTACGTACTTGATCCTCTGCTGCCTTCACTACTTCATCCCTGAGAGCTACCCATTCTTCTTCTACTGTATTTCTTTCCCCATTCCTGTCAACTGTTTCCTTACGCTCTCCCTGAAACTCTGTATAACCTCTGGTTTAGTCAGTTTATCCAGGTCCTATCTCCTTAAATTCCCACCTTTTTGCAGTTTCTTCAGTTTTAATCTACAGTTCATAACCAGTAGATTGTGGTCAGAGTCCACATCTGCCCCTGGAAATGTCTTACAATTTAAAACCTGGTTCCTAAATCTCTGTCTTACCATTATATAATCTATCTGATACCTTCTAGTATCTCCAGGATTCTTCCATGTATACAACCTTCTTTTATGATTCTTGAACCAAGTGTTAGCTATGATTAAGTTATGGTCTGTGCAAAATTCTACCAGACGGCTTACTCTTCTATTCTCTCCCCCAATCCATATTCACCCACTACGTTTCCTTCTCTCCCTGTTCCTACTCTCGAATTCCAGTCACCCATGACTATTAAATTTTCATCTCCCTTCACTACCTGAATGATTTCTTTTATCTCATCATACATTTCATCAATGTCTTCATTAACAGCAGAGCTAGTTGGCATATAAACTTGTACTACTATAGTGGGCGTGGGCTTCGTGTCCATCTTGGCCACAATAATGCGTTCACTATGCTGTTTGTAGTAGCTTACCCGCACTCCTATTTTTTTATTCATTATTAAACCTACTCCTGCATTACCCCTATTTGATTTTGTATTTATAACCCTGTAATCAACTGACCAAAAGTCTTGGTGCTCCTGCCACTGAACTTCGCTAATTCCCACTGTATCTAACTTTAACCTATCCATTTCCCTTTTTAAATTTTCCAACCTACCTGCCCTATTAAGGGATCTGACATCCCACACACCGATCCGTAGAATGCCAGTTTTCTTTCTCCTGATAATGACGTCCTCTTGAATAGTCCCCTCCTGGAGATCCGAATGGGGAACTATTTTTCCTCCAGAATATTTTACCCAAGAGAACACCATTATCATTTAATCATACAGTAAAGCTGCATGCTCTCGGGAAAAATTACGGCTGTAGTTTCCCTTACTTTCAGCCATTCGTAGTACCAGCACAGCAAGGCCGTTCTGGTTAGTGTTACAAGGCCAGATCAGTCAATCATCCAGACTGTTGGCCCTGCAACTACTGAAAAGGCTGCTGCCCCTCTTCAGGAGCCACACGTTTGTCTGGCCTCTCAACAGATACCCCTTCGTTGTGGTTGCACCTACGGTACGGCCATCTGTATCGCTGAGGCATGCAAGCCTCTCCACCAACGGCAAGGTTCATTGTGGGGGGGACCTGTTAATAAACAAAGTATGTACCTTTTGCATTTCTCTCTCTCTCTCTCTCTCTCTCTCTCTCTCTCTCTCTCTTTAAGGGAAAGAGAAAAGGTGAAGCGATAGCCCAGCATAGAGCCTGCGCCTACCGCCATGTATTTTTTATTTCAAATGTTAAAAAAACGTAATATTTTTTCCTGTTGCTGGGTAAGAGGAAGGACTCGCTCCCTGTTAATAAACGAAGGCAGACACATGGTATTTCAGAGCGAAATTGGCGGTAGCCGTTTTGGTGGTAAGGATAAGTAAAAAGCCTGTTTTTTAAGTGCATCAAAGAAAAGAATATAATATATTTTACTAACTGAAAGATTGTATGACTCATTATTCCAAGTAGTTCTGCAATATATAAAAACCCAAGAAGGCCACCTGGGTACTTCGGAGTTATCACGAAGATCCAATTACATCATCATGGACATGGTCAAGATTTTGTAGGTGGATTCGGCGATCAGACGTAGTATTATTAATTGGCATAGCTCAACTTATTGTGCTTGTCAGACATGCCTAAAAATTAATCTCATTATTTCTATATATCTAAAATTTAATTAATTATTTTTTTTATATTATGAAACCACTTTAGAAGCTTGACGATATTCACTATGTTGTGACTCAAATACAGTCTCATTCCCATTCCAAACCACAAAGCATTGCACACTATTTGCTTCACTAAAGCAAAGTGATTTAATACAAAAGTGAACACATCCTGTTGCTAAGTATTACTTAATAGAGAGCCACCCTTTCCATAGTAACAGTTATCAGTGAATAATTCTCATTCAGGGGTATAAACCTCTTCAAATTTCTTCTTTAGATAGTCAGTGACAGGTATACTTTGTACAATTTTGTGGGAGTTCCAGTCTCCTAAATAAACATATTTGTCATTAGAATGAGCTCCAAGAGAAGACTGAATCTACTTTCTCACATAACTTTATGGAAAATTGATGTTTCAAGGACTTCTTGCTTTGAATAATACATTTTGAAGTCTGGCTATTCAATATTCCCTATGAGGAATAACTCTACAAATAAAGAATACAATTCACCGTCGTTTCTTTCGTATCCATTTGTGCACATGCGCTCTCTGTTTCAATTTGTTAGCTTGGGAATTTATGAATTTTTCGGCATACTTGTTTGTCTCATTAGTTATCTTTGTTAGCAAGCTATCATAAGAAAATGAAGTGGATTCAGAGAATCTCCAAAAGAAATTTTTACACCCTGTGAAAGGAAGTTTACTCATGTCTACACTACAATTGACAGACAACGATCTTAAAGAACCAGAACTATTGTCAGCAGTCATCATTTCTTCTTTGACATCTTCTTAACCACTTGATGTTTCTGATTTGTATTCGTTAATAGTATCATGATCGCTGTCTTCGCACTACCCAGCAAAGTGTCGCTAGACCACTCATCATCACTTGTGTTTAATAATTGGTCTTCATAACACAACAACAAAGAAGGTGCACACCTAGACATGCTTACACCTGTGTATGTACTGTGTAACTTATGACATCGTTGCGTCTGGTACAGACATTCAAATACATTTTGTAGAGATCACTGAATATGGCAAACTACGTGCCTTAGCACCGTTTGTTGAGCACGTGGTGCAGTAGGCCAGACGGGCCAAACTTGATGGGACAAGCATGCATGGCGAGGCAACAGAGCTGCCTGAATCCAGTTCATTGAGCATGGGACCACTGTCAAAATATATGCTGAGCTCACCTTTTGAGCATGGCCAAGGGGTTAATGGTGTGCTGATTATCACAGTGCTTGAAGTTAAGGAGTAGCAGGGCAGACGGGAGACTGATTTAATTTTAGAAAGTGCCATGTGGTAGCCTTATCAAGTTCTTTCATCAATATCTTTAACATATGATTGCAGTATGTAAAACTAAACTAATCAAGTTTTTCTCTGAAATTAGTATTTCTATTGTTTAGTCATTTTATGTATTTGAACTTCTATCATTTATATTACTGTCTTATATCCATTTAAAGAAAGGCCAAGCCGCATAGTACTGTCTTGATCACATTGAGCACCACAGCTAATAATGTTAATGATCAATAAAAACCATTTCACCTGTACTGTTACAGTTTTATTGTATTGTGAACATCCCCCCCCCCCCCACCCGCCCCCCTCCTTTGAACATTGAACATATTCAGGTTGCTGACTTGTGCCGAAGTAATGACAAATGGTCTGGTTGTCGTAGGTAATGCCAAAGATGGAATTCAAAAACGTTCACATAAACATTCTGTTGATTGCTTGGTGGAAGTATGGCAAGCACATATAACATGCTGTTTGCAGTATAAAGTGTGTAATGTATACAGCCTCCTGTGTCTACTCACTATACTTCCACCAGACAGTTGCCAGGAAGTTTACGATCACTGTTTTTGGGTTTGGTCTTTGATGTCACCTATAACAACCAGACCATTTGTGTCATAACTTTAGCACAACTCAGCAACCTAAAGGTGTTGAATGAACAAAACTGATTGTAACACGATAAAAGTGTAATGTTACAGCTATGGTGATTTTTATTAATCACTAGCTCAGCGCCCTCTGTGTCACTTGCATAGACTGTATGACCTGTAGAGACTTTTTTTTAATCCAATTTTTATGTTTTTCACAAATTGCAACACCTTCTAAGCTTTTTGTGCTAATTACGGACATATGTCTTACAAAAAGGCTATTCTGGTAGCGGGAGTCTAAAGTTATGGTTAATCATGGTTTTTTGCAATCTTGTGGAGATATTGCCATAGCAGTTTTAATTCCTGAACAAATATTTCTTCATAATTGAGAAGTGAAATACCAGTTTTCATAAATTTAGCGTTAAAATTTTTTAGTGTCACAAAATATTTTCTAAACAGTTTCCATTACCTATTGCACTCCTTTAGGGATTGAATTTCTGGAAACACTGAAACAAATATTTTTTTACTTACAACCGACAAGTCAATTATCATTTGTCGTAGATGTAGCCTTAAAATTCTTTCAGTAGTTCTTTTTAGTAATTATTTATTTTCAAAAGAACTTTCACCTACTATTTTTCCCACTTAGTGGTTGAATTTCAAAACATGCTGAAACACAATTTTTTATTTTTTTATTTTCTGACTGAGAAACCAAATATCAGTTTTTGTATTTCTAGCTTGATAAAAACTTTCATCCCCTGATTCACCCAATTAGGGGCTGAGTTTTCAAAAACAGTGAAACACTTTTTTGATTTCTAATTGAGAAGTCAAATTTAAATTTTCATAGATTAATCTTTAAAAATGCTTTCTTAATAAAATCAAAGAATGGAAAAATCCAGGATGGAATGTAACAATACGAGAGAAGGAAAGTTGCTACTCACCATATAGCAGAGATGCTGAGTCACGATAGGCACAATAAAAAGATTCACACAATCATAGCTTTCGGCCATTAAGGCCTTTGTCAGCAGTAGACACATACACACAAACACACACACACACTCACGCAAGTGCAACTTGCCCACGCGTCTGCAGTCTCAGAGAGCTGAAACTACACTGCGAGCAGCAGCACCAGTGCATGATGGGAGTGGTGGCGGAAAGGAGAGAAATAAAATTAAAAATAAATTAAAAGACTGGGTGTGGTGGTGAAATGACGGCTGTGAACTGCTGTAATGGGAACAGGGAGGGGGCTGGATGGGTGAGGACAGTGACTAACGAAGGTTGAGGCCAGGAGGATTACGGGAACGGGATGTATTGCAGGGAAAGTTCCCACCTGCGCAATTCAGAAAAGCTGGTGTTGGTGGGAAGGATCCATACGGCACAGGATGTGAAGCTGTCATTGAGATGAGGGGTATCATGTTTGGTAGTATGTTCAGCTACAGGGTGGTGAACTTGTTTTTTGGCCACAGTTTGTCGGTGGCTGTTCATGCAGAAAGACAGCTTGTTGGCTGTCATGCCTGCATAGAATGCAGCACAGTGGTTTCAGCTTAGCTTGTACATCACATGACTGGTTTCATAGGTAGCCCTGCCTTTGGGATAGGTGGTGATAGTGACTGGACTGGAGTAGGTGGTGGTAGGAGGATGTATGGGACACAGGTCTTGCATCTAGGTCTATTACAAGGGTATGAGCCATGAGGTAAGGGATTGGGAGAAGGGGTTGTGTAAGGATGGATGAGTATATTGTGTAGGTTTGGTGGATGGCGAAATACCATGGTAGGAGGGGTGGGAAGGATAGTGGATAGGACATTTCTCATTTCAGGGCACGACGAGAGGTAATTGAAACCCTGGCGGAGAATGTACAGCCTAGCCACCCGTGGTCGTCGCATCTGCAGTGAGCAGTCCCTCTCTAAATATACCGAGAGTCTCACTGAAGCCTTCACTGACTGTAATTATCCTCCCTCATTGTACAAAAACAAATGTCCCGTGCCTTATCTTTCCAGTCTCCCACCACCTCCCAAAGTCCCACAGTCCAGCCACAGAGGAGCATTCCCCTCATAACCCAGTGCCACCTGGGACTGGAGCAATTGAATTACATTCTTCGCCAGGGCTTCGATTACCTCTCATCTTGCCCTGAAATGAGAAATGTTCTACCCACTATCATTCCCACCCCTCCTACCATGGTAGTCCGCCATCCACTGAACCTACACAATATACTCATCCGTCCTTACACAACCCCTGCTCCCAATCCCTTACCTCATGGCTCATACCCCTGTAATAGACCTAGATGCAAGACCTGTCCCATACATCCTCCTACCACCACCTACTCCAGTTCGGTCACTAACATTACCTATCCCATCAAAGGCAGGGCTACCTGTGAAACCAGTCATGTGATTTACAAGCTAAGCTGCAACCACTGTGCTGCATTCTATGTAGGCATGACAACCAACAAGCTGTCTGTCCACATGAGCGGCCACCGACAAACTGTGGCCGAAAAACAAGTGGACCACCCTGTAGCTGAACACGCTGCCAAACATGATACTCCTTATCTCAACTACAGCTTCACAGCCTGTGCCATATGGATCCTTCCCACCAACACCAGCTTTTCCGAATTGCGCAGGTGGGAACTTTCCCTGCAATACATCCTACGTTCCCGTAACCCTCCTGGCCCTCACCCATCCAGCCCCCTCCCTGTTCCCATTCCAGCAGTACACAGCCGTCATTTCACCACCACACCCGGTCTTTTAATTTATTTTTATTTCTCTCCTTTCCGCTACATAACCCCCTCTACTCCCTCCCCCCTCCGCATCTTCTCTCCTGCCCTCCATCTAAACCGCAGCACTTCACTGTCTGCCACTCCCACCATACTATCCCTCCCCCTCCCTGCCCCAGCCTCCTCCTTAGCCCCACCCGGTCGCCACTCCCATTATGCACTGGTGCTGCTGCTCGCGTTGTAGTTTCAGCTCTCTGAGACTGCAGACGTGTGTGCAAGTTGCACTTTGTGTGTGTGTGTGTGTGTGTGTGTGTGTACTGCTGACAAAGGCCTTAATGGCCGAAAACTATGATTCTGTGAAATCGTATCCCTGATTTTAGCGTGTTAGGTGTTCAGTTTCCAAAAATAATGAAATACATATTTTTTAATTGTAACCAAGAAGTCAATTGACAGTGCTCTTACATGTAGCTTTAAAAATACTTTATTAGTTCTTTAATAATGATACATTTTCAAAAAAAAGCATTCACCCACTATTTCACCCCCATCGGGTTAAATTTTCATAAACACTGAAACTTATTTCTGACAGAGAAACCAAATGCCAATTTTTGTAGGCGTAGCTTCAAAATTTCCTTAATAGCAACATTTATAAAAAAAGACCCTTCACGCCTTATTTCAACCCTATACAGTTGAGATTTCGAAAAATCCCTTCATGAACAATGCGTACATTATAGGATCAACACCTTCTCCAAATTTCAAGATCCTGTTCTTAGAGTTTTGGGCTCGGCAACGATGAGTCAGACATTTGGTCAGGCCATTGCCTTTTATATGTAGAGATTTTCATTCACTTAATGCTGCTCACTAGGGTATGTTTATGCTGCAGCCCCGCTGCTGGCACATCTCGTCTCGCTGCTCGCTGGGAGCGTTCTTGCATTTACACTCCAGTCTCTATGCTGGCACAGCAGTGCTCACAGATTGTGCAGGCATCTCACTTCTCACCTGGAACATTTACCCTGCAACTGTTCACATCACTAGTTGGGTGCATTACTTGCAGTGTCCGAAGCAAAAACTATGTTCTATGCATCATATGATGACAATAATAGTGGTTCATTCGCTCCAAAAAATGTGGTTATTGACAGTAAGAAACAAGTAGTAGTATGGGTACTCCCTTTGAATTAGGCTGCCCAAACTGCAGGTAAATTCACAATTATAAAGACAGCTCAAAAATTATTCAGAGCACTTTCTCAGACATTTATAAATGCTGTAAAATTTTTTCTAGATTATTTTAAATATTATTTATCTCAAATAGTTTAAGATATGAAGACTAAGTGCAAAATTATTAATATATTTCCATTGAAGAGCAGATCGTAGGACTACTCACTATGAGACAATATTTCATCAGTTTTTACCCACATCTGTATCATATACTAATCTATATGTTGTAGATTTTTCATTCTTATCTTCTTCCATTCTGATCAATTTGGGTGAAAAGGGGGAATTAATTGCTAAAAATTATTTCGCCTAATGTTATCCATCATGAAACAGTTATTATGATCTGTATGCCTCTGATCGCAGGTAGCTTTGCATCCAAAAATGGCTGATAGGAGCGCCTGTTTAAAATAACCACTTGTCATCATCACAGTGTCGCTATCTGAGTGTGGTAGTTTAATTAGTAGAATTGTGGGAAAATTCTGTAGGTCTACAAAGGTATTGCTTACAAAACACATGGTCCAACTTAGAATAACTCATGTGTCTTGGATCCTATATCAAATAAGATATGAGCAGACACTGAAAGCACAAGTTGCCCCAGGTTTGTTTGATCGTGAGAGAGTGTCACAGAAATTAAGGAAAACCTGAGCTGGAAGATGCTTGAAGCTAGATGCAAGCTATCTCTGGAAAGGGTACTTACAATGTTTTTCATGTACCAGTATTAGGTTGAGGAATCTAGGAATATACTCTAGCTCCTTACATGTTGACGTTGCAGTGACTGCAAAGATAAGATTAATGTGATTACAGCTTGCACAGTGGTCATTAAGGAGTCATTTTTACTGCACTCCATAACTTAATATATTGTATAAAGGGAAGTACCCTTGCCTTACACTTTGCAGTAGTTTGCAGAATATGGATGTAGATGAAGATGTAGAAGTAGATGTATGCTGTATGAAAAACCAAGCACCAAGGAACAGTCGAACACAGCACTGCTAGAGTGACTTTGAAGCTCAATTTCCAAGTTAAGTGGTGGTGGTGGTGGTGGTGGTGGTGGTGGTGGTGGTGGTCTTGATCCAAAAAACAAACTAGCTCAATATCATCTCCTTGCTGAGGATTGTAGTAAGCTGTAGGGCAACCAGCTATGGTGGATGTTAGATGTGCTGGTAAGATTCTTGGACTCGTTTCATCAGGAGCAGGTCACACTGGTGAGCAGTGAGTTGGCAGCATAAACATATCAAAAGTAAAAAATCTGAAGAGAATGTTAGTTGTGTTTTAAATGGAATGTCATGTCGTCTCAGCTTCTGCCAGTTGAATTAAATTTTTATATTGATACATGTGACTGAGATTTTATAAAAAAGAGAACTGAAGAAAAATAATAACCTGCTTCTGTTGATTGTATTTCAGCAGAATGACAGATAGAACTTGTAGGAATAGTATAACTTATATAAAATTGCTAATATTGAAATATTATCTTACGATTTTTTTGGAAGTGAGGAAGTTAATTTGAAATATTGAGTTTAATATTAGCTGTAGAAGTTAATTTCTGATATCTTCTTTAAATATTCCTGGTTGAAATTAACTCCCCAAAAGACATTTACTGATTGTTAAACAGTTAGTAGTATTAGAAAACTTTTAATGTCGTCTGCTGGTGACAAAGCTTCTGAAATGGTGAAACTGTGCATAGATTGACAAGAATGTTAACCGACGACATTGTTCGGAGGTCAGTGACTGATCTTAAAATTATGCAGTTTGCATATTTTCATTACTGATAAGAATGATTGGTAAAAGAAATCTCAAGAATACTGAAATAAAAGTTTGATAAAGTAAAGGCTGATTGAACACTAGTAGCATTCTGGTACTGCCAGCAAACAAGCAGCCTGAAAAAGTTCTAAAATGCAACATAATAAATGGAGATGTCACATTAATGGAAGAGGAAAGTAGGTTTCTTGATTCAAACATAGCTGTTACCATTAAATTAACGTAATTATTTAATCGATAATGACACTTACATTTTGTGAGACAGCATTCAATAACCAGGGGGGGGGGGGGGGGGGAGGAGAGAGAGAGAGAGAGAGAGAGAGAGAGAGAGAGAGAGAGAGAAGACGAGTGCAGCTCCTGCATTTGTACAGTCAAAACAAATTACAGCAACTGCCTTCAACTTGCTTTACAGAGTGTCTGCATGTAATTACCCCACCAGCCTAATTCAAAAGCAGATTTCCCGGGCCATCACATCCAGTCCTGGTACTGCTGATCGCTCCAAAAAACACAACTTCGGAACACACCACTGGTGACTCAGCATTATCCTGACCTGGAATGTATTAATCAGCTATTTCGACAGGGCCATGACATCCTAAAATTGTGCCCTGAAATGAGATCTTTTCTACCTGAAACGTTTCCCACCACACCTAGAATAGGTTTTCGTTGCCCTCCCAACCTCCGCAATATTCTTGTCAGACCCTACGCTCTTTCTGCACCCATCGTTCTAGCCTATGGCTTCTATCCCTGTGACCATCCCCACTACAAGACTTGCCCTATGCACCCTCCTACCACGACCTATGGCAGCTCTGTAATTGGCAAAACATATACTATCAAAGGGACAGCCACCTGTGACACGATACATGTTGTATACCAGCTGTTAAGTAAGCACTGTTCAACCTCTTACATCAGCATGACTACCAACAAATTATCAATTAGGATAAGTGGGCATAGGCAGAGGGTGTATACTGGCAACACACAATATTATGTTGCAGAGCTTGCTCTACAACATGACAATCGTGCCTGTTTCACCACACTCGCCATCTGGGTTCTTCCCCCAGATGCGAGTTTCTGAACTCCGCAGGTCTTCTAGTGCTACAACATGTCCTTGGTTCTCGCCATCCACCTGGCCTTAATTGATATTAATTTCATTGGTCTCAGTATTTATTCACAGTAACTACTCTTTTCTTAACTTCGTTTTAGTTTTCTACATCTTTCATTGTCTTACCCGTCTGTTTTTCATTGCCCCCTCCCACCTCTGTTATGTACAATGCACTTAGCGTTTCACTCTTATCAACTGATGTATGATGTTTAAGCAGTAATCTCTGTCTTGTATATTACCCTGTCTTCCACATTTAAGTTTTCAGATTTTCAAATCTCGTCTGATGCAGTCCCCAACAATCAGTCTTTACTTCTCATCCCATGCGGTAATTCCCACAGTTCTTGGTGACTTTCCTGAAATCTACCCCTTTTCCTAGACTTCTCCAGTCCTTTTTCTTCACGCCTCATCCTTCCCCTTCAACCCTTCTGCGTGAAGGAGGAGCCACTGGCTCTGAAAGCTTTCCTAATTATAACTTTCTTTGATGTGTGTGTTCTGCCACCGCTTGATGAGTAGATTTTATTATCTATACAATGAAATTATTTTATCAAAAATTGATTGTTTTTGTTGTTATTTTATTTTATGAAGTAGGTATAGAAACATTTCTTTTGGACAATCTTTATATGAACAGTAAGAATATCTTTTTATATTAAATTATAATCTTTTCTCCTTAATTTACAGATCTATTTACACCGAGAAAATATATTCATAATATCTTTTAGCATTAATTAAACATTTGTGGCTATTTTATTAATTATTCAAAAAGCAACATTTCACTTGTAATGCTGTGTTAAAAAATTGCATTAATCATCATGAGGAGTAGTTTAAATTCCTTACAGAACATTGTTTCTTTCGCTATTCTCATTCACATACCTCATGCATTTAGTACAACACTTCTTAAATATTATGCACACTTTGAACAGGCGTCACTTTTCTAATGTTTGGAATCAAAAATAAAAAAAAGAAACAAAATGTTTTTGTTGATTGACTATGATGATTGATTTTACAGATCCGACAACTTCCAGAGTCTGTAATAGTTGAAACAACAGAATACAAATGCCTGCAGTCACAGTTCTCTGTCTTGTACAACGAGTCCATGCAGCTGAAGACTCAGTTGGATGAAGCTAGGACACAGTTACAGACCAGCAAGAATGCACACCTGAGACACATAGAAATGATGGAAGTAAGTTACACATGTTAATCTGTATTAGTTTCTCCAGTTTCTATTCAGATGGAAAATTTTATGCCCCCCTTAAGAAATCTTTACCATGTTTGAATTAAGATGACAGTTATTGGCTTAAGTTTTTCTCATGTATCACTAATGTTTGAATTATTTGACATTACTAGAAGTCTGATACTACTGTATTGGTGATACCCATCAACTTTTTGGAAAAAAATAATGAGTTGGTGGGTTAGTTGTCTGCATTTCCTGTGGATCACAATTATGATCTTTCACTATGAAGAAGGAAGGAAGGTTGGGTTAACATCCTGTCGACTTTGAGGTCATTAGAGATGGAGCACAAGCTCAGAATGTGTCAACATTAGGAAAAGAAATCAGCCCTGCACTTTCAAAGGAACCATCGCGGCATTTGCCTGAAGGGTAAAGGGAAATCATGCAAAACCAAGCTGTGCATGGCCAGACGCAGGTTTGAACTGTCGTCCTCCAGAATCTGAGTCCACTGTGCTAACCACTGTGCCACCTCGCTTGATCTTTTGCTATGATGTGGAACAAGTTTATTTTACAATGTTAGTACACGCCCTGAATGGAAAGTATGGCACCTTACAGAAATTTATATTTAACTGTGTTCAGCGTCAACACACTTCCCTCCCCCCCTTACACGCACACATGCATGCGAAAACACGTATTATTGCTACTGCTGCTACTGCAGCATTCAAAAATTCTTCTGTGTATATAGTGATGATGATGTATGGCCATATCAATTGAGCTGAGAGCTACGACATATTTATCTTAAATTACAACAATATAGAGAAAGACTGATTGTTACTTACTGTAAAGAAGACACCTCAAGTTGCAGACAGGCACAATTAAGATACTTACATAAAGCTTTCAGCGACAGCCTCCATTAGTAAGAGAGAGACACATAAGATTCGCACACACAAGCATGGATACCTCACTCACAAATAACTGCCAACTCCAGCATCACGGGCCGAACTGCAACTATAACCTGGGATGCAAGCAGCAATCTGGAGGGGGCAGGGAAGGGGAAGGAGTAGTAATGTACAAGTGGGAGAGAGACAAACATTTTCTGGTGGAGCGTGCACAAAATAGACTGCCAACAGGTGCAGCATCAGGAGGTAGTATGTTATCATTAGTTGAGACCAGGATAATTACGCGAGCAGAGAATGTGTTGTAAGAGTAACTCCCATCTGTGCAGTTCAGAAAAGCTGGTGCTGGAAGGAAGGATCCAGATGGCTCAGGTAGTGAAGCAGCCACTGAAATAAAGTGTGTTATGTGCTGCTGCATGTTGTGCCACAGGGTGGCATGGTTTGCTCTTGGTCACTGTTTTGGCGGTGGCCATTCATTCTGCTGGACAGCTTGTTGGTAGTCATTTCAATATAAAAAGCTGTGCAATGATTGCAGCAGAGCTGGTAAATAACATGGCTGCTTTCACAGGTGGTGTGGCCCCTGATGGGGTAGAATGAACTTGTGAGAGGACGGGAACAGGAAGTGCCGGGTGGGTGAACTGGGCAGGTTTCGCACCTGGGTGTTCCACAAAGGTATGATCCTTGTGCCAATGGGTTTGGATTGGGAGTGGTATATGGATGGACAGGATGGTGCGGAGGTTGAATGGGCAATGGAACACCACTTAAGGAGGGGTGGGAAGTATCTCGGATATGATGCCCTTCTGGCATGAAGATAGGCATTCAAAGCCTTGGAGAAGGATGTGGTTCAGTTGTTCTAGTTCAGGTTGGTATTGGGTGCTGAAGGGGACACTCCTTTTTGGCTGGTTCTTGGGGGTGGTTGGAGGATTGGGGGCGTGAGGGGGAAATGGTACGGGAGATCTGTTTGCGGACTAGGTGTGGGGGATAGTGCCTATCTATGAACAGCGTGGTGAGATGCTCAGCACACTGAGCAATGGAGTTTTTGTCACTGCGAATATACCACCCCTGTGACCAGGCTCTATGGGAGGGATTTTTTGGTGTGAAAGGGACAACAGCTGTCAAAATGCTCATACTTTTGGTGGTTGGTGGGTTTGATGTGGATAAAGATGCGGGTGGAACCATCAGAGAGGAGGTGGTCAACATGTGGGAAGGTGGCATGCTGGGTTGAGGAGGACCACGTGAAATACATGGGAGAGAAGGTGTTAAGATTGTGAAGGAATGAAGATAAGATGTATTGGCCCTGAGTCCAGATCATGATGATATCATTGGTGAACCTGAGCCAGACCATGGGTTTGGCATTTTGGGAGGGTAGGAAGGTCTTCTCTAGATGGCCCATAAACAGGTAGGTACAGGAGAGTGGCACGCAGGTGCCCATGGCTGTGGTGCGGACTTGTTTGTATACCTTCCCTTCAAATGAGTGGTAGTTTGGGTTAGGATAAAGTTAGCAAGGTGTTTGAGGAACGAGGTAGTAGGCTTAGAGTCTGATGGAAACTGGGGAAGGTAGTATTCAGTACTGGTAAGACCATGGGCATGAAGGCTGTTGGTGTGTAGCGATGTGGCATGAACCGTGACAGGTAGGGAACCAGCAGGTAAAAGTGTGGGAATGGTGGAGAGTAAGTGAAGGAAATGGTTGGTGGCTTTGACATGGGATGCTAAATTAAGAGCAATTGGATAGAGGTGTTGGTCAATGAGGGCCGAAATTCTTTCAGTGGGGACACAATAACCAGCCACAATGGATTGTGGGGGTTATGCAAAAGGAGGGTGTGCAGGGTGTCATAGGGGTGAGGAGGTAAATGGATTCAGGGGAGATGTTCTGTGAAGGACCTAAGGCTGCGAAGTACCCAGGGCTTTAAACAGGGATTGGTGTTCGTGTTGGACTTCTGGGATGGGGTCATTCCAGCAGAGTTTACAGGTGGAGGAGTCAGATAATTTTCGAACGCCTACCGCATAGTAGTCACTGCAGTTCATAGCAACAGTGGTGGAACCTTTGTCTGCAGGTTGGATGATTAGGTCAGGATTTGTTTTGAGGTTGTGTATGGCAGTTCTTTCTACTACTGAAGGTTGGTGTTCTGAGCAAGGGAATTGGAAAAGGATGGTGAGGCTAAGTTTGACGCAAGAAATTCGTGGAAGGTGACCAGCAGGTGGTTAGGTGAGAGGGTGTGGAGAATCACAGTTGGATAGTGATATGAATATGATAGTGTTGATATTATGGTGGTTTTGGTGAGAGGGATTTGTGGCAAAGAAGTGCTTCCATTGCAGGGATTGGAAGAAGGAGAGCAGGTCCTTGACAAGTCCAGCATTGTTAAATTTGGGTTTAGGGCTAAAGGGGATGCATTTGGATAGGACTGAAATTTTGGTGGAGCTGAGGGTTTTGGTGGAAAGGTTAACAACTGTGTTATGGAATATTTTGGCTCTGGATCTGGTGGAGAGTTGGTAGTGAGTTTTGGGGATTTGGCAAGTTGAAAAGGTCAGCTAGGCGGGGTTTAGCTGCTATGAGGGGCGGACGAGGAGGAACACTGTGGTTGTGATAGGGGTTTTGGATAGTTGTTCCCTACAGTGGCAGTAGGTCAGGATGTTGGATAACTTACGGAGGTGGTGTCTGTATTGCTCCTTCAGGAGCTGGAGAGTGAGGGATTCAATTTCAGAGATGTGATATATGTAGTAGGGATTGCAGAGTAGTAGTATCTTGTGGAGAGGTGATTCTGGAATGCCTGCGCCATGGAGATGTGTTTTTGCAGGACCAAGTTTGTGGGGGCCAGCGAATGGCAGAATCTGGAAAGGCATAGGCCATTGTGAAAGGAGGGGTGGGAGTCAGAAAAAGGAATGTTAATGGTTAAGCTGTTTGAGGAATTCCATGGTTTACGCAGCATTTGAGAAGCAGGATGTGGGACTCTATTCAGGATTCTTTTCTGAGCTGGTACAGAAAGATACATCAATGGTCCATGATGGCAGGAATGGTGTAAAGGAAATGGGAACGATGCAGAAATGGGCGAAATAGTTTTTATTATTTGATTTTTGCGGAACAGCTTTCTTAATCATATAACCCTATGATGTATTGCTTTGTTACTCTTTTCTATATCATTACTCTTTTCAGTGTCCATTCTCTCTCTTCGTTCCTGTGATTATTCTCCAAATTCCAAACTGCATCTACTTGCGACCCACAGTGTATCAATGGTCGTCTGTGCAGATTGTTGATGCTGCATCTAATGCCACAGATACTTTCATCGATAGTTATATTTATTCCATTGATCCCACTTCATCTCTCATCCTGATGTACTTTAGCATTTTGTTTTCCATGCCTGCCCATGGCACATGAACTTTGCATCCTTGACCTAACCTATCCCCCCTCCCACTCCCTTCACTTACGGCAACACACACACACACACACACACGCACACACACACGTACCTCATTGTTCCTTTTCACCCCACATTTCTGTTTCTTATGTATTTGTCTACATTTTTATGTGGTTTTTCGGTCTTTTGTGTGTTTGAGCATATTTTTATGTATTTGCTTATATTTTTAATATGAATATAATAGAGGGAAACATTCCACGTGGGAAAAATATATCTAAAAACAAAGATGTTGTGACTTACTGAACGAAAGTGCTGGCAGGTCGATAGAAACACAAACATACACACGAAATTCTATCTTTCGCAACCAACGGTTGCTTCGTCAGGAAAGAGGGAAGGAGAGGGAAAGACGAAAGGATGTGGGTTTTAAGGGAGAGGGTATGGAGTCATTCCAATCCCGGGAGCGGAAAGACTTACCTTAGGGGGGAAAAAAGGACGGGTATACACTCGCACGGGTATACACTCGTACGTGGCTGGTGTGTGTGTGCGAGTGTATACCCGTCCTTTTTTCCCCCTAAGGTAAGTCTTTCTGCTCCCGGGATTGGAATGACTCCTTACCCTCTCCCTTAAAACCCACATCCTTTCGTCTTTCCCTCTCCTTCCCTCTTTCCTGACGAAGCAACCGTTGGTTGCGAAAGCTAGAATTTCGTGTGTATGTTTGTGTTTGTTTGTGTTTCTATCGACATGCCAGCACTTTTGTTCGGTAAGTCACATCATCTTTGTTTTTAGATATATGCTTATATTTTTATGTATTTGTGCATATTTTTACATATCTGTTCATCTTTTTGCTTGTCTTTATGTATTTTTTATGTATGTTTATGTATCTTTTCGCTTATTTAACTCCTCTCACAACCATCAACACCTATTTTGCCCTTTTCTGTGTCATTCCCGCTAACCATCAACACCTATTTTGCCCATTTCTGTGTTGTTCCCGTTTCCTTTACATCACTCATGGCACAATGGATCTTTGCTCCTGCTTTCTGCGCTGGTTCAGAAAAATATCCCTTTCCCGTTGCTAAAACCCAATCCCACATCCTATTTTTCAAATGCTACCTAAACCACCCAATTACTCCAAATGGCCTAACTGTAAAGATTCCTTTCTCTGGATCCCACCTCTCCTTTCACAATGACTTATGCTTTTCCAGATTCTGCCAATCCCTGGCCCTCACAAACGTAGTACATCAGAAACACATCTACATGGTACAGGCATCCCAGAACCACCTCTACTCCCTCCACAAGACACTACTACTCTGCAATCTAGCTCTGAAACTGTATCCTTTTCTCTCCAGCACCTGGAGGAGCCTTCCAGACACCACCTCCATAAGTTAACCAACTTGCTGACATCCTACCGCCGCCTCAGGCACCACTCTCCAACCCCTATTGTACCCACAGGGTTCCTTGTCGTCCACTCCTCATAGCAGCCAAATAATTGTTCAGGACTTTCAGAAGAATATCCACAATAGTTCCTGACAAAACTCTACCATCTGGTGAGCAAGATGTATGAGACAGGCGAAAACCCTCAGACTTCAAGAAGAATATAATAATTCCAATCCCAAAGAAAGCAGGTGTTGGCAGATGTGAAAATTACCGAACTATCAGTTTAATAAGTCACAGCTGCAAAATACTTATGCGAATTCTTTACAGACGAATGGAAAAACTGGTAGAAGCCGACCTCGGCGAAGATCAGTTTGGATTCCTCAGAAGTGTTGGAACACATGAGGCAATACTGACCCTATGACTTATCTTACAAAATAGATTAAGGAAAGGCAAACCTATATTTCTAGCATTTGTGGACTTAGAGAAAGCTTTCAACAATGTTTACTGGAATACTCTTCTTTCAAATTCTAAAGGTGGCAGGGGTAAAATACAGGGAACGAAAGGCTATTTACAATTTGTACAGAAACCAGATGGCAGTTATAAGGGTCGAGGGGCATGAAAGGGAAGCAGTGGTTGGGAAGGGAGTGAGACAGGGTTGTAGCCTCTCCCCGATGTTATTCAATCTGTATATTGAGCAAGCAGTAAAGGAAACAAAAGAAAAATTTGGAGTAGGTATTAAATTCCATGGAGAAGAAATAAAAACGTTGAGGTTCGCCGATGACATTGTAATTCTGTCAGAGACAGCAAAGGACTTGGAAGAGCAGTTGAATGGAATGGACAGTGTCTTGAAAGGAGGATATAAGATGAACATCAACAAAAGCAAAACGAGGATAATGGAATGTAGTAGAAGTAAGTCGGGTGATGCTGAAGGAATTAGATTAGGAAATGAGACACTCAAAGTAGTAAACCCCTCAGGGGACTCGGCATTCATTTGCTGGGTACAGGCTTGGCGAACCCGGGGTCCCCGAGCTGTGGACTGGTGTGCGCCGTCAGTCTGCCGATACCATGAGCTCTGGGCATGCTTCAGCGACCACCGTTTGGCGCAACGGTGGAACGTTATGTGTCGTAGGGACTGGGGATCTTGGCTTGATTGCCTGGATCGCGAGGACGGTACATACCTCTACAAAAAACCCTTCAATCTTAAGGTGTGCTGTGCACCGATAAGATGCATGGCTGTTGAGGTGGAACAGTCGCTAGCGGGCAACCTCTGGGGAACCGGCGCACCTCAGTTGTACAAGGCTTATCCAGGCATGCGGGGCGCTGTCTGGATGGACATAAGTTTCCCTAGCTGCTCGTGGGACGACCATGGATACCACGAATTCTTCCTCTTTTCCTCCTCCTAATTTTTCGCTGGCCAGTGGGATGGGTGGACCGCTGGTAGGCACTACCACCCAATCCAACAAGAGGGCTAGGTTAGCCAGTCCTCCTGACTCAGGCGTCAGCAAACGTACAGCAGTTCAGAGTAACAGAGCACATACTGACAACCAGAATGTGTTTTTAATAATAAAAAGGAAAGAGGGTTCCTTTGAAAAGGTTTCTCCATTCTATATCCAAAAGGGTCTAGAAGGAATAGCTGGAACTTTAAAATCAGTGAAGCGTTTACGAAATGGGACACTGCTTGTTGAAACATCAACTGCTCAGCAAGCAGTTAACCTTCAAACAGCTAAAAGCTTGGGGGAATACACAATCGATACTGAGCTTCACAGCACCCTGAACTCCAGTAAGGGTGTTGTTACCTGTAGGAATCTCGTTGACATTCCTGTAGAAGAATTAAAGAGTGAGTGGGCTCAGGAGGGAATTTGTTGACGTTCAGAACATCATGAAAAGGGTGGATGGGAACCTGGTGAAATCTGACTCCTTCATTCTTACTTTCAATACCCCCAAACTCCCAGAACACGTCAAGGCAGGATTTCTTTGGCTAAACGTCCGGTCGTATGTCCCAAACCCAATGCGCTGTTTTAAGTGCCAGCGTTTTGGGCATACAACTCTAGGGTGTAAAGGAGAAGCGATGTGTGGCAACTGCAGTAAGGCTGCCCATGACGGACTTGACTGTTCGTCGCCTGTCAGATGTATAAACTGTTCTGAAAACCACCCAGTTTGGAGTAGGGATTGTAGAATCTTCCTAGAGGAACGCAAAATACAAGAAATAAAAACAACTAAGTGTATCCCCTACAGTGAAGCCAAAAAGATCTTTAAGGCCATGCAGCCTCCCACATTCGTTACGTCTTTTGCTTCCATTGTTCAGAAGCCACCTCCAAAAGTTGACGCATCTACACAGACAGAGGTTGTTAGTGTTGGCACGAACACCTGCACGTGTCAGTGCACTTGCAAGGCAGCAAGTGTATCAGAGCCTGTCGCCCCTCCTCGAACAGCAGAGAAAGGTACAGTAGCTGACATTGAAGAGCCCCAGGCATCTCCGATTGCTGAGGCTGTTCCAAAGCCCAGCCTGGTCATAAACACTCCTGCTCCAGTTCTAGCAAAGCCCCCTAAACAAAGGAAAGCACACGTCAAGCAGCACCAACAGATTAAATCGGCTGGTAAACCCTCGGATCATGTAAATGTGGTCCCACTAGGCGCTTCATCAGACTCTTCCCCAGAGCTGATAGTCTGAGAATATGGGGCAATCATCTCGCCCCAAGACTGAGCCTCCCCCCGCTGCAGTCTCCCCACCTCGGCGGAAAGAGAGGCAGAAAATACAACCACCGTGATGGCTCCCATATTGCAATGGAACCTGCAAGGGTTCAGGACACATGTGGAGGAACTACGTCTATTGATTCAGGATAGACCTATGTGTGTATATCTGCAAGAGACAAATTTCAGTGAAACTTACACCCCTGAGCTACGTGGTTATGTCCTCCACAAAAAGGATGACCTGAGTGGACAGAGAGCTCAAGGAGGAGTAGGTATCTTCGTCAACACCGACTACCACTCCTCGCCTCTCTCCCTCACGACGAATTTACAGGCAGTTGCAATATTAGTACATGTGCATCATATGCTAACAGTACGTTCCCTTTACCTGCCCCCACATGATGTGCTCGACGAAGAGGCTCTCACTGATCTTCTTACACAGCTCCCCCACCCCTTCATCCTCTGTGGTGATTTTAATACACACAATATGCTTTGGGGCTCTGTGAGTACTTGCCCAAGGGGTAGAGCAATCGAGAGGCTTCTTCTGTCTTCCAGTGCCTATTTGCTAAATACAGGTCAAAGCATGCATTTTTGCATTGCAAGTGGGTCGTTCTCTGCCATTGATCTATCGCTTTGCTCTCCAGCCATCACCCACACTGCTGCATGGGAAGTGGTTGATGACTTACACGGCAGCTATCACTTCCCCATCTGGATTCACCTGCCACATGCAGTGGAACCGGAAAGGAAACCGCCTCGATGGGTGCTCGATAGAGCCAACTGGGCACTGTATAGTCAACTGGCCCAGTTTGAACATCGGGTCAGTGTCCAGGAGTGGGTGGATCATATTACTGAAGTGATCCACCGCGCCAGTGAAGTGTCCATCCCACAGTCCATGGGACAACTGAAGTGGCAGCCTGTCCCTTGGTGGAGCGACGAATGCCGCTCTGCAATCAGGGCTAGGCGGGCAGCTCTGTGTAGGTTCAAATGCCGGCCAACTGTAGAGAACCTTGCAGCCTTTCGGGTGGCGAGGGCAAAGTGTCGTCGGATTATACGAGAGAGCGAGAAGAGGTCGTGGCAGCAGTTCCTGAACACCTTTAATCGTTCTACACGAAGTTCCATTGTATGGGAGACCATCAGGAGGATTTCTGGGAGTGGTGGGAGGTGCTGCTATAATGTGGAATGGTACTCTCCAAACGACCCCAAAAGATATTGCCCAGTCTATGGCGGCTCATTTTGCAGCTATTACTGCAACCGCCAGTCGGAGTCCAGCTTTCCAGCCCCACAGAGTGGCTGCTGAGAGGAGCAGTTTTGACTTCCGTTCACCCAATACAGAAGAGTACAACTGCCCATTTTCCATGTGGGAACTGGATTCTGCATTGTGTGGGGCTCGTGATACATCCCCTGGTCAGGATAGAATCCACTATAGCATGCTGCGGCACCTCTCGGGGAGAAATAAAGAAACCCTCCTCCGACTTTTTAATCTTGTTTGGATGTCCGGTCACTTCCCCGACTCGTGGCGTGAAGCAATTTTAATTCCTCTTTTAAAACCTGGGAAAGACCGCATGTGCCCGGGTAGTTACCGTAGTGTTACCCTCACTAGCTGCGTGGGAAAGACCTGGGAGCAGATGGTCAACCGCTGCCTTGTCTGGATGTTAGAATCTGGACAACTCCTTAGTCGCTTTCAGTGTGGGTTCAGGAGGTATCGCTCCACCTTTGATAACCTGGCCCTCCTGGAGGCGGCTATACAACAGGCTTTCCTGCGCCAGCATCACCTCTGGGGAATATTTTTTGACATTGAAAAGGCCTACGACACTACTTGGAGGCATCTTATCATCAGGCAGCTCCACGAATGGGATGTCTTCCCAATTTTATTCGGTCCCTCCTGTCGCCACGTTATTTTCGGTACCGAGTCGGAGACGTACTGTCTAGTCGCTTTGAACAAGAGAACGGTGTCCCTCAAGGTAGTGTTTTAAGTGTGACAGTCTTTGCTATTGCTATTAATAGTATTACGTCTGTTGTGAAAAGTCCTGTGCAGTGTTCCTTGTTTGTGGACAATTTCTCTGTATTTTGCTCTTCTTCAAGCTTTGCAACGACGACTCGTCAGTTGCAACTCACTCTTCGACGTTTGGATGAATGGGCACAGAAGAATGGTTTTAAGTTTTCAACTGATAAGTCGGTGTGTGTTCTTTTTAACCGTTCTCGTTCCATTTTTTACTTGCCTGAGTTGAGGATGAGGGACACCGTTCTGAATTTTAAAGACACGGTGAAGTTTCTGGACCTCACTTTTGATTCTAAGCTTACGTGGCTGCCACACATCAAGGAACTGAAAAAACGGTCTCTTAATGTGCTGTCTATTTTAAAATGTCTTAGTCACCACACTTGGGGAGCAGACAGGACTTGTCTGCTCTGATTTTACAGAGTCTTCGTGCGGTCCCGGCTTGATTATGGATGTACGGTGTATGGGTCTGCAAGACCCACTTATTTGAAGCTGTTGGATGTGGTGCACCATGAGGGGATTCGGTTGGCCACTGGGGCGTTCAGAACGAGCCCCATACTGAGCCTCTGTGCAGAGGCAGGTGAACCACCACTTCACCTCCGGCGGCGTCTACTAATGGTGCGCCAGGCCTATCAAACATTATCCACACCATACACACCTGCATACCACACTGTTGCTTGGCCTCCACTGGAAAGGCTTTTTCGCAACTGCCAACGAGCAACAAGGCCCTATGGGATTCGTGCAAAGGATTGCATTTTAGAGATGGGTGTGGCTGGTTTTAATGTTTCACGTCGAGGTTGGAGCAGATATCCACCTTGGCTCCTCCAGAGGCCCAGACTGATTTTAGATTTGGCAAATTTTAAGAAAGACAGTACATCAGATTTTACTTTCAAATCTTTGTTTTTTACCGTTTTAGATAGGCATCATGATTTTACAGTAGTCAACACTGATGGATCCCAACAGGGGGATTTTCTTGGCTGCTCAGTAGTGTTCCCTGAACGTGTCATCAGGATTCGCCTTCCCCAGGAATACACTGTTTTTTCCGCAGAACTTCACGTGATCCTGAAGGCATTGGAGCAGATACGGTGTACTCAGGGCAAACGCTTCCTAATTTCCTCTGACTCACTGAGCGCATTGCAGTCACTGCAGAACCTGTACACAGCGGAGAAGTTGGAACAGCTGATTTACGACCAACTGTACATCCTCCAACGACAGGGCAAGCAAGTGTCCTTTTGCTGGGTGCCAGGGCATGTGGGCATACGGGGAAATGAGCAAGCTGATAGAGCTGCCAAGGATACCTGCAGATTACCAGAGGTGACACAATGTTCTATTCCTTTGCAAGGTGTCGTTTCTGTGCTGCGGCAGAAGTATATGCAATTGTGGGAGGAGGAATGGCTGGCAGTGAGGGAAAATAAGCTGTGGTTGGTGAAACCCACCATCCAGCCGTGGTGTTCCTCCTGCTGGTCACCTAAGCGTGACAAAGTGACCCTTACGCGTCTTCGCATAGGGCACTGTCCTCTTACGCATGCCTTCTTACTACGGCGAGAGGAACCCCCGCTTTGTGATGCCTGTGGAGTACGAATCACTGTACGCCACATTTTAGTTGAGTGTGATTTATATCATTCAGTCAGGGCAGAAGTTAATATTAGTAGGGATCTGCCCTCGATTTTAGCCGATGACGAGGCGAGTGTCAAAAAAGTTTTAAAGTACTGTGATGTTTCTGGGCTACAGCCTAAAATTTTAGGTTGGAATTTTTAGTGTGTTGCCGAGTGGCTGACCACTCCTTTTTATTCTTGTAATAGGCCAGTTCCAAACATGTGCTATGTGTTTCATTTTAACCCCTTCCCCTACGTTCTCTTGCAGTTCTCCTCTTTATGTGCTGCTTTCCACTTTGCTACTGTTGATGTGCACACTGCCTATGTAGACTGTCACCTTTAATTTTAGTCCTATTTTTGCACTTGCTGCATTTTAGTGACACTCGTCCGTTGTTGTTTCCGTTCGGGTGCTAAAGACTACACTGTTGAGCGCCCATACCACCATATCCATCCATCCACTTAAAGTAGTAAAGGAGTTTTGCTATTTGGGGAGCAAAATAACTGATGATGGTCGAAGTAGAGAGGATATAAAATGTAGACTGGCAATGGGAAGGAAAGCATTTCTGAAGAAGAGAAATTTGTTAACATAGAGTATAGATTTAAGTGTCAGGAAGTCGTTTCTGAAAGTATTTGTATGGAGTGTAGCCATGTATGGAAGGGAAACATGGCCGATAAATAGTTTGGACAAGAAGAGAATAGAAGCTTTCGAAATGTGGTGCTACAGAAGAATGCTGAAGATTAGATGGGTAGATCACATAACTAATGAGGAGGTATTGAATAGAATTGGGGAGAAGAGGAGTTTGTGGCACAACTTGACAAGAAGAAGGGTCCGGTTGGTACGACATGTTCTGAGGCATCAAGGGGTCACAAATTTAACATTGGAGGGCAGTGTGGAGGGTAAAAATCGTAGAGGGAGACCAAGAGATGAATACACTAAGCAGATTCAAAAGGATGTAGGTTGCAGTAAGTACTGGGAGATGAAGCAGCTTGCACAGGATAGAGTAGCATGGAGAGCTGCATCAAACCAGTCTCAGGACTGAAGAAGAAGACGATGATGATGACGACGACGACGACGACATCCACAAAGAGAGGGAGGGCAAATATACAAGAATCATTCTATAATCAGATTGACAGTTCATGTATCCACTTTGCTGACCAGGATAGTATACAGAAGAATGGAATACCAAAATTGAATAAATAAACATGGTGATAGAATGTCTATGATGGAATGTAAGTAATGGAAGCAGTCATGTAGTGTAGACACATAAACAAGATGAAAACATTGCTAATCTATCACTGTCCTTTTTCAGAGCTAAATACAGTATAATGCACTCCAAGTATACATAATAATTGTGATGATAGTGTCATTTTGTGTGCAGTGTTGTATGTAGTGACAATTAATATTATTTACAAAAATGAAATAAGGTGCTGTATCTGGTCCTTCTAATAGCTTGACATCATCTTTTATGTTGCATCAACCCATTACTTGTCCATTTCTTTTATAAGCTATAAGCTGGCTGCCCTCGGGAGAGTGGGGGGGGGGGGGGGGGGTGAGGAGGAGGAGGAGAAAGAGGGAGTGTGGATGTGGGTGGCGGTCCACAGAAATGGGGGGGGGGGGGGTAGTTTGTCCCAGCAGCAGCCAATGTGCTACGAGCTGATCGCAAACTTTTGCTCCCAGCATCCACACACATGAGGTAAGTTAGTATGTGCCATTAGTACATTGTACTGGCAGTGCAGCCCAGTTGGGATAATTTGTTGTATCAGAATTGAGGATTTATTTAAATGGATAGATAAAAAATCTGATCACCAAGTGGTGGCATAACACACACATATAAGACGTTTGTGATGTGCAAGCATCCGGAGCCAGTGGCTCCTCCTTCAGGCAGAAGGGTTGAAGGGCAAGGAAGAAGGGTGAAGGAAAAGGACTTGTAGCGACCACAGTTAGCAGTGCAGTGCAATTCGGTTCACGAGTGCATCACCTGTGTATTATATCGCACATATTTTATTTTGTGTGGATAAATTAGTTCCATGTTGGCTGCCAGGAGTGCTGTGTTGTATATAGTTTTTTACATGTTCTTGTTTTCTCCATGTTAGTTCTTTTTTTATACTTAGTTCCTGAGTAACCACTCAACAAGTCACTAATTCATTTCCACATGAGTCTTGCCTTGACATACACTATGTCTAAAAGACGTTCTGTATTAATTGCCGAACGAGCAAATAAAGATCTTGTAATCTCAGCATTGGAGATATCATTGTGCATTATTTATCGCAAACTAGCAGGCTAACCAGTCGAACAGGCCAGAACCTAGCCCTACGGCCAAACTGATGACCCTGATGTGATTTATCACCTGCCTGACGCACAAAATAATGTGATACTGTAAGATGATGGAAGATCTGACTGCGACCAACCCTGCTGTATCCAGACTCGCCATTAGACTATCACTCTTTTGGCCTCACAATCCAGCACTATGGTTTACACAAGTTGAAGCTAGCTTCTTTTACTCTGGAATAACTGCCGATGCTACCAAGTTTGCACTGGTCATGAGCCAGCTCGATCATCAATATGCGGTCGAAGTGCAAGATGTGATTACCACACTGCCAAAGAGTAATACATGTGACCAGCTGAAGGCAGAACTTATCCTCAGAGTATCAGCTTTGCAAGAAGGCCGTGTACATTGTTCTGTCTATCTGCTGCAAACAATTATTCTATTGCGACGCATGCTACACATAGTTTTGAACTAGATTTAGGCCTTCGTCGAGCGTTTACGTGGAATTTCACGATCTCAGACATTGCCAAGCCAATAATAGGAGCCGACTTCCAATAATAGGAGCCGACTTCCTGGCACATTACAACCTTCTGCCTGACATCGCCAACACACACCTGGTCGACCAAACCACTGGACTGACGGATGCAGGATTCCGGCACCACGCAACCATCCAATCTGCCAAACTGATTTAAGCAGCAGACAGCGAGTATGCCACCTTACTTCGGGATTTTTCGGCACTGGCAAAACCTTCAGGTACTCCTAAGGAAGTGAACCATAGCACAGTGCACTATATAAAGACCACCAAGGGACCGCCATTATCCTGTAGACCTTTACGGTTAGCCCTGGATCAGTTAGCTTTTGTCAAGGCCATATTTGATAGAATGATTCGAGAAGGTATTGTGCAACCATCCAGTAGCCCTTAGTCATCGTTGTTACAACGTGTGCCTAACAAGGGAACCTCCCCATCACACCCCCCTCAGATTTAGTTATAAGTTGGCACAGTGGATAGGCCTTGAAAAACTGAACACAGATCAATTGAGAAAACAGGAAGAAGTTGTGTGGAACTGTGAAAAAATAAGCAAAATATACAAACTGAGTAGTTCATGGGAAGATAGGTAACGTCAAGGACATGGGGAAGGCAGGAGCGCCGTGGTCTCGTGGTAACGTGAGCAGCTGCGGAACGAAAGGTCCTTGGTTCAAATCTTCCATCGATTGAAAAGTTTAATTTTTTATTTTCAGTTTATGTGACAAACTCTTATGTTTTCATCACTTTTTGGGAGTGATTATCACATCCACAAGAAAACCTAAATCGGGCAAGGTAGAAGAATCTTTTTACCCATTCGCCAAGTGTACAAGTTAGGTGGTTCAAATGGCTCTGAGCACTATGGGACTCAACATCTTAGGTCATAAGTCCCCTAGAACTTAGAACTACTTAAACCTAACTAACCTAAGGACATCACACACACCCATGCCCGAGGCAGGATTCGAACCTGCGACCGTAGCAGTCCCGCGGTTCCGGACTGCAGCGCCAGAACCGCTAGACCACCGCGGCCGGCACAAGTTAGGTGGGTCGACAACATATTCCTGTCATGTGACGCACATGCCGTCACCAGTGTCGTATAGAATATATCAGATGTGTTTTCCTGTGGAGGAATCGGTTGACCTATGACCTTGCGATCAAATGTTTTCGGTTCCCATTGGAGAGGCACGTCCTTTCGTCTACTAATTGCACGGTTTTGCGATGCGGTCGCAAAACACAGACACTAAACTTATTACAGTGAACAGAGACATCAATGAACGAACGGACAGATAATAACTATGCAAAAAAAAGAAAGTAAAATTTTCACTCGAGGGAAGACTTGAACCAAGGACCTCTCGTTCTACAGCTGCTCACGCTACCACGGGACCACAGCTCTCCTGAACTGAAATTGTCCATGATGTTGCATATGTGGCCCATGGACTACTCAGTTTGTATATTTTGCTTATTTTTTCATAGTTCCACACAACTTCTTCCTGTTTTCTCAGTTGATCTGTGTTCAGTTTATCAAGGCCTATCCACTATCAAGGCCAACGTATAACTAAATCTGAGGGGGATGCGATGGGGAGGTTCCCTTGTAAGAATTGCGGTGCATGGCATCCGTGCAGGGACTATAGAGCACTTAACACCTGTACAGTGCCCGGTCATTATGCAGTTCCGCGATTACAACTACATGTTGAGTGGTGCTCGCCTGTATAGCGTGTTAGACTGCACCAAGGTGTACATGCAGATACCCATTGCCGAATAAGACATCCCAAAGACAGCCATAATTTTGCCATTTGGCCTGTTTGAAAGTAAATTTATGTGCCTCAAATACACTGTGCAGACACTGCAGAGATTTATTGCCTCAGTGTTGCAAGGTCTGCCATTCTGTTTTGCCTACCTTGAGGACACATTGGTATTTCCAGTCACGCCAGAACAACATTGCCAGCATCTCGTACAAGTTTTTAATTGGCTAGATGAATACGGCTTCATTCTCATCACAGCAAAATGTATTGTTGGTCAACCACAATTAATTTCCTTGGCCACCGAATCTCTCCGTCTAGCTTACTGCCATTACTTGACAAAGTGGAAGCCACCCTACAGACATCACTGCCATCCACATATAAGGAGTTGTGACGATTTTTGGGAATGTGGGATTCCTGCTGCAGACATTTACCTCACGCAGCAGATACTCAGGAACCATTAATGGCTGTGCTGGCAGGACCAAAATGCAAAGGGAACGTGACAATACGGTGGACAGACCCCCTGACAGCTGCATTTGAACGGGCTAAACAAGCAATAGCAGACACTGCATTGTTGGCACGTCCTGAGCCAAGTGCACGGTTAGCGTTGGTTGTAGATGTAAGCCAGACAGCTGTGGGTGCAGCGTTGCAGCAATACAACAATGACACCATCTCAATGTAAGTGGAGTGCCTATGATCGAGAAATTTTAGCGATATACGAGGCAATCAAATACTTCCATCCTCAGCTCGAGGTCCATGAGTTCACCATATTTGCAGATCATAAGCCATTGACATATGCCTTTTGGCTGTACAATATTAACTGTTCAGAGGCAGCGCAACCAATTACTGTATATCGCGCAGTTCAGCAGGAACATCCAGCATATATCCGGGATCGAGACTGTAGTAGCAGATTGTCTTTCCCATGTCAGCAGTGTCTCCACCATAGACTACACGGAATTCACAGAAGCACAATTTACAGACCCGGAACTACAAGAGCTGTTGCAGGAAAACAAGTCTACATTGGATCTGCAGTTAGTCAGCATTCCTGGTACAGGCATCAAGTTTTACTGTGATGTGTCCACAGCCAAATCACGACCGTTTTTACCTGCAAGATTCAGGAAAAATGTGTTTTCATCTTTGCATAACCTGTACCATCCTGGAGCATGAACTACAAGACGCCTAATCTCAGCTCATTTTGTGTGGCCAGGCATGAAGAAAGACTGCTGTGAGTGGACCAGATGTTGTATACAGTGTCAGTGCAGTAAGGCCAGCCAGCACATGCATGCATCTATCAAAAACTTTCCTGAAACCACCATCCATTTTACGCATGTACACATAAACGTCGTGAGACTGTTACCATATTCAAATGGCCGTCGATATTTGCTGACGATGATTGAATGATTCACGTGTTGGCCAGAAGTGGGCCCAGTGGAAAATGTCTTGGCAGAAACCTTGGCTTATACCTTCATAGTAAACTGGGTGTCACGAGTTGGCTTTCCTTTGCACATCACCCAGATAGTGGTAAACAATTTGAATCTGATTTGTTCGCAAAGCTAACAGTGTTCTGTGGGATGAGCCACCACAACACAACCAGCAACCACCCAGCCATTAGTGGCATGAAGAGTGTTGGCACTGCACTTGGAAAGCAGCCCTGATGTGCCACGTTGCCAGGTGGACAGAAGCTCTCCCAATGGCCCTGCTTGGCTTACGAAACTCACATAAGCCAGATCTAGACAGTTTCTCTGCAGAACTATTGTACGGAGAGTCATTACGACTGCCTGGTGAATTTATAAATGTGACACCACAGCCTGATATAGACCTGTCTACCTGCATCAGTCACCTTCATGATCATGTCAGGAAAATCTGACCTCCGCAACCATCTAGGCACAAAGATACCAGGACATGCACTCACATTATGTTACAAACTGATGGCGTCGGACTGACCCTGCAGACACCTTACACTAGGCCACATCAAATCATCAGTAGTGGAGGTCGTACCCTGGATATTCTTGTGAATAGAAAACGAGCCTCTGTTAAAATTGATAGTGTCAAACCGGCCTACATCTTCAACAAGCTACCCCCCCCCCCCCCCCCCCTCCCACTGAGACACGGAGAACACAACTTTGCTCAAAACATGGTCTGGCAACAGCAGCTCCAGCATCACTGCTGACCAGGATGTCAGCACCGGGGGACCAGCGCACCTCAGCTTCAGGGGACCAGCACACCACGAGGTCTGGTCGGCGCGTCCATTTCCCGGTGCGCTTCCTGGATGGCACTCCGCTTCCGCTGAGGAGGCTGTTGTAGGGACCACAATTAGCAGTGCAGCACAGTGCAGTTCGATTCAGAAGTGCACCACCCGTTTCGCATATTGCAAGTATTTTATTTTTGCGTGGATAAATTAGTTCCGTGCCGGCTGCCAGAAGCGGTGTGTTGTGTCTGTTACTTCATGCTGTTTATTCTTTGTATATGGTTTTTTATTTGTTCTTGTGTTCACCATGTTAGTTCTTAAGTATCTGTTTTTATACTTTGTTCTTGAGTAACCAGTCAACAAGTCACTTGTTCGTTTTCGCGCGAGTCTTGCCTTGACGTACACTGCGTCTAAAAGACGTCCTGTAGTAATTGCCGAACGAACGAATAAATACCTAGTCATCTCAGCATTAGAGATATTGTTGTGCGTTATTTATCGAAAACTAGCAGGCTAACTGGTCGGATGGGCCAGAACCTGGCCCTTTGGCCAAAGACTGGAGAGGTCTTGGAAAAGGGATAGATTTTGGGAAAGTCACCCAGAACTATGAGTCAGGGGAGATTTAACCATATGGGATGAGAAGGAAGGACCTGCAGTTTTTGGGACTTTCCCAAAATCTACCCCTTTTCCTAGACTTCTCCAGTCCTTTTCCTTCACCCTTTAGCATGAAGGAGCCACTGCCACCAAAAGCTTGCCAATCACAAAAGTCTTTTATGTATGTGTTCTGCCGCCGCTTGGTGAGTAGATTTTTTTATCTATCAAATTAAATAATTTTATCAATAATTGAGAATTAAGGATTTGTTAGATGAGGACCATTTTGGTGCAGGAAACAAAAAAAATTGTAGAAGTATTTCTGATACTGCACGTAATGTAAACAAGACTTAGGAAGTAGTGGTGGGCAGGAAATCGCGTATCTGTTAGAAATCGCAGTGACTGAGAAGTCACAGATATCACAGTAGCAACTTTACAGAATCTAACTGCGATTTCAGTCACAGTTAGCAGTCGCAAGTAGTATTTCACATTCAAAGACGTGAGCCATCTATTGGTCGAATTTAGCACTGCTTTCTGCGATTTCAGTGACAGGTCGCAACTAAGAGTCGCAAGTAGCAACTAAAAAGCGCGGTTAACAGTGGCTCCTGTTGGCCGAAGTTCGTACTACGTCCATCTCTGCTGTACGCTATGGAGTCTAACTGCGATTTCCGTGACAAGTCGCAACTAAGAGTCGCAAGTAGCAACTAAAAAGCGCAGTTAGCACTCCCATCTGTTGAGCAAAGTTCATACTACGCTATTCGCTACCGAGTCAAACTGCGATTTCTGTGACAAATCGCAACTAAGAGTCGCAAGTAGCAACTAAAAAGCGCAGTTAACATACTTTTCCTAGTGTCATCTGTTGACCGACGTACGTACTTCGTTATGAGAGCCTTGTGCCTCACGAGATTGATGTGCTGTGTGTGCATATGAAGGGCTTATTTCAATAGTGGTACAAGTCCATTTTTGTTCATTTTGAGATACAGAGTCGTAAAGTTAAATGAGCGCTGAAAAATCTGCAGTTGAGATACCAGAAATATTCAAGCATATGGCTTCTTGCTAGAGATGAAACTTTATTTATGTTTGTTTGGATCACTAATTTCAGAAGCATTATAGACAGAAAAGTGTAGGTAATGGACTTGTACCACTATTGAAATAAGCCCTTCATATTATATGACGACATGCACATTCAGCATCAGTTATGGTTGGTCAAATACTGCTGTGACTCTGAATGTATTATATTAATAAGAAGCAACATTGCCTTTTTCTCCTGAAAATATCAAGTAACGTAACAAATGTGTTTGATTCTGCTTCCAATATGACAGTTTTGGTTAATACTCCACATGCCTACAGGACTTTGCAATGTTAACACAGCAGAACTCAGACATCTGTATAAGTGTAGAGAAATGAAAACAGTCATATGAATGCCTCACTTTTGTTCAGACACAGTTCAAGACTCGGGAGAAAAGTTTTACACCTGGTGCTCTACATGGCAACTTCACACACAAGAACTTTTTGCCGACACTACTACCACCTACATAAGTAAGCTTTTCCTGGGTCACTTTCAAGTAATGCACTTAAGCTATTCCTGATTTAACTGGAAGATCTGTACTTCCCACTTTCATATCAACAGCCTCAAAATGAATATTGTAGACTTCGGGATATGTTACAGGTCAGTGTCACACCAAGATTGTGGAGAAAGGGGGGGGGGGGGGGGGGCACGTCGGTATCCAACAAGTGTTTACCAATAAATAAGTGGCGGAAAATTATGGGTATAGGACGGCTTAACATGTGGAAAATGAGATTTTTATTATTCACTCAATGTATTTAACATTTATTAGTCCCTTAAAATCGCACAACAACTTCAATAAAACACTTTAATCAGTCACACACTTATTTCATAATTATTTCACTTTTAAACTGCAAATCCTCTAAGAGCTGTCTTGAATCTTCACGAGTCTCCCTCAACAGCGTTGATGTGGATAGATATGTACAGTAACCAGTAATCAGTCAGAACTGCGTCTGCAAAAACACAAGGATTATTAAACAATTTTTGCTGTCACTAATTACTAGCAATATAATTACCAGAGTAGATTGCTAATATTTGCTATATCACATTTGCTAATATTTGCTATATCACATTCGCAAGAACGATCTCACTGAAGTAATTAAGTCCATCAAAACGCTTAGCAACTAACCTCTCGTCTGACGAAAACGGTCTAAAGACTGGCAATTTCTTCAGATCTGTTGACAATGATATTTTGAATTATCACTTTACTGAGTGACTGAAATGTAGTTCAGGTACCTATGAACATAACAATATGTTAGAATTCATTTTCTAAACACGAACTATTACGGTACTGTGCGGCTACTTACATATTAATTACACTATTAATATTTTCACAGTTGTTACTTTAATACAAAATTAAAGCCAACGGACGAATAAACGTAAAACATACTTACCAATGACAGGTTTGTTGAGATGCAATTTTCTGTGTGGACAGATGTAACTTTTTCATATGGTGGTACGTCGCAGAAATCGCAGGAGTCACAGAAATCGCAGAAGTAGCAGAAGTCGCAGAAGTAGCAGAAGTCGCAGAAGTCGCAGAAATCGCGGAAGTAGCAGAAATAGCAGTGGCGGAGGGATACGCGACTTAGGTTCCTTAACTGCGACTCTGAACTGCGACAAATCACAGTTAAGAATAACAGATACTGAAAAGTAGCATTCACAGAAATCACTGATATCGGAAAATCGCAGTTTAGCCCATCAGTATTAGGAAGAATCAAACATTTTCATAGAATTTGCCAATCTAGAAAAAGATTTTGATAAAGTAAAATGCTGCAAGAAGTTTGAAATCCTCAAAGAAATAGATATACACTGCAGGGAAATGCTGTTAATATACTGTATGTATAAGAACCAAGAGGGAGCAATAGGGATAGAAGACCAAGAGAGAAATAGTCACAGTTAAATGGACATAAGGTGGGGTGCAGTCGTTCTCCTCTGGTATCAAAGATGTAATGATGGAAAGAAAAAAGTATCGCAAGTGAGATTAAAATCCATAGTGAAAATATATCAGTGGTACATTCGTTGTGGACATTGCTGTCTTCTGTGAAAGTTGGAAGCACTACAGGGCTTTGGAATGCTATTTACAATTTGCTGAGCACAGAATATGGATTGCGGGTAAACTGGAGCAAAATGAAAATATTGAGGAGCAGCTAAATTGGGCACCACATAGTAAATGAATTGAAGAAATTTTGCTTTCTTTGAAGCAAAATGGTGAATTACACAATATTGTGAAAAGGAAAGAGTGGCAATTGGGTAGGGATTAGGATGAGGCTGGAAATTTGGGCGGGGAGGGGGATGGATAGTAGGGTAGGAGTGGTGGACAGTGCAATGTCCTTTCATTTCATTCCTGTGTTTCTCTTGTCGCCTTGCACACTGCACTGATCGCCACCCCAGCCCTAGTATCCCTCCCCCTCCCTGCCCTAGCCTCCATCCAATTTAAACATCACCACATCAGATGAAACAACGGCATATGTTCATTATCGCAGATCCATTCACAAAGTTCAAGATGCCTATCCAAATCGCCATCATTCATCAGGTGAAGCAACCTGGGAATGCGGGTTTTCCACTTTGCTTGCTTTAAAATACAGTGAACACTTGTTTTTCTTACACCCGATTAATACACAGCCTGCCATATGGACAAATTTAGGGATCTTGTGAAAGATTTTACCACTGTCTCCACTCCTGTTTCGTTTGCTACTGATTTCCCCACAGTCTGCTTCAGCTCACACACACTTCTTTCACTCTGATTTGTCGCATAATATCATTTATTCTTATACATGATGGTGTCACAGTGTCAAACCCTGTCAGCCATCGCCTCTGCATTTCTTTCATGTTTTCATGTTTCCAGTAACAATTTAGGGTAATATCCACTTCCTTTACTCCAATGAACAAGTTTCCAGCCATATTATTATTTACATATTCTTACTGACAACTGAAAATAAACAAGTGACGACACACACTATTGATGGAAGCGCCATATTGTCACAAATGGATCAAGTTATCATTAATACTTCCTCTAAAGTACAAACAGTGTAAACCCCTATGTGAGACATCTTGCATATTTACTTTCTTTTGTGTTGCTCTGTCAAAGGAAAGGCAATTAATAGAAATTTGCTGAAACAGTGGGTTAAAAAGACACTATGGTACCAACAATTAGAGTAGCCTTAGAACAAATCTGTTGGTACAAAAATTAAGTTACTAATGTAATGACAAATTTTGCATTTGGGAGTGAAGTATGTGCTGTATCTGCGTTATATTAAAAATGCTACGATCCAAGTTGCAGGTAGCTTTTAAAAAGCTATTCAAAATTACACTCTAGATGCAGAATTCAATGCAATTTACAAAGTATCCGGAGGATTGTTGCAGTCAGCAGTTAACTTAAGAAAGTGTGACTGGTACGGAAAGTACTGCAGAAAACAGTGTATTCTACATGAGCCAATAAGTAAGGACTCTTGTATCGACGAACATAATCTGTAACAAGCAGATTTAGTCAGGAGTTTGTACGACAGTAGTAGCAAAACATTTTCCCCATCCATGTGTTTAGGAGTTCTGAGGATGTGGCCATCAGCTTTACAATTTTCACCCAATGTTTACCTGGTCTGTGTTATAAACAACTCTCTCTCTCTCTCTCTCTCTCTCTCTCTCTCTCTCTCTCTCTCCCTCCCTCCCTCCCTCTGTCTAACAACTCTCTAGCTCTAGCTCTAGCATTGAAGTTGGCCATGGCTGTTGCACATGAAGACATGAAGATTCCAGCAAGCCTGCCAGATACGATTAGTGTCAGTTCTCATAGTGTAGGTGATAGCACATGAGACTTCCCAGCCTTTGGCTTGTGTTTGACCCTTACTACCGTTCCCCTTCCAATTTTTGTATGACTCTCTTGTTCTGTTTTAGGGAATCAAAACAAAAAACATGTTTAGCGACACTATCTCTGGCAGGCTGCTTGATTTTGCAGGTACAATCGTGTGATTGCCTGACAGTTGTTTCTTGCATAATGTAAGCATAATGATGGGTGTTTTGTTAGAAGTATTGTATGTTTCCAAATCTTTTGTTTCCCTGTCCTTGGTACTGTCGTAAGTCCTATTCTCTCAAGTAATTGTTTTCCTGCCATTTAAAATTTTGTATGCTTAATGTTTCCCAGATTGTGCACTTTTGAACCACTGCTACAAACTTCAGCATAGATTTTCAAGTTGATTTCTGTGGAAACTAGGTTAGGTTTGTGCTCATGCCCAGCCTTTAGGATAATGTAGTACTGTACAGTCATTTCAGAATCGAAAATTTTTCAGTTTGAAAAGAAATGTAGGTACCGTTGTAAGGTCACTTTTTGAATGTGTCCATTATGTTTTGTCACCTGACTCTCAACAAATCATCAAAAACAGCATTTGAATTGATTTTGCCTCTTAAAGGAACATCATGTAATGCACAAAACAATATGCAAGAAACAACTGATGAATTTGGCACTATTAGTTTGTACTGATTTTGCAAGAATCTCACGGTATAGTTCTTCTGTACTCTTAGTTAACAAAATTTATTTTCTTTTCAATTGCTTCTGTGTCATCTGGAATTCATATGCATTTTTTACAACCATGCGAAAATTTTTAAATTATTGAATGGTTGGGTTGTGAATGTGTTGTTATGATTGCCATGTCTTATACGTGACAGGAAAAGTACAAGCAGCTTACAAAGCATGCCTTTAACTGCTTTAGAATATGCCAACCTTGGATATTATTACAGCCAGTTCAATCAAAATATGGATATAATGACAGCCAGTTCAATCAAAATGTTCACTTTATGCCATCTATTTTATTCTTGGAATTATAATTCAAGCATATCTCATCAGATTTTGTCCAGTGTAATTTCTGACATAGGAAATACTGATCTTTTAATCAAAGTGCTTGAAGCCAGCAAAGGCACTTGCTAGGTCTGTATTTTCTCCATCAGTACAATGACTGTTATTTTCAAGGCCAGTTCTTACTGACTGTCACAGCATCATGAAGTCATGTTATGTCAAGTCAATTCAAGTCACAGAATCTCAGCTTGCGTGGCTGTCTTCATCTGTTTTCAGTCTTGCAAAGAACAACTAACAAAGAT
Source organism: Schistocerca nitens (assembly GCF_023898315.1). NCBI lineage: Eukaryota > Metazoa > Arthropoda > Insecta > Orthoptera > Acrididae > Schistocerca > Schistocerca nitens. The sequence goes on along the minus strand of NC_064614.1, from coordinate 426,665,865 downwards.
GTAGAATAATAACTGACATCAAGCATGAAAAACACAACCTAACTAAAGCATGGTGAAACGAATAATGGAGGGTTAGAGTATGACTGTGTATCGGGAGGAAATGAGCTTGCGGGTCATGTGATCAATGGGCAGCCACGTCACCTGTCAAAACTTTGTTCCTGAGAAACCTTAACAGTGCTGTGATGTGATGGCCAGTGTAAATGCCACCGTTAGAAATGCATTGTGGAATGTTTTGACTTGCTGTGACTTTATGTGATGGCACATGACAGCTAGTGTGAACTGGCTTTTGAGATACTAGAGTTTAACTTGCCATTTTCTTGTGATATTTGATGACAGGTGGTATATTTTTTGATTCCACCCACTTTCGTTTTTGGTTTTCATCCTTTTACGAATTACTGTAAACTTACAAATTTGGTAATTTTATGCACTCTCTTCACTATATTTTTACACAGAACAATGCACAAAATTTGAAGTCAACCTTATTTATACACCACTGCTAACTTACAGCTCATTTTTGACTATTAAAGAATTGAGAGAACTACTTTTACAGTTGATAACACACTCTCGCTTCACAAATTGAGTTTTGTGATTGCACATTATAGTGACTTCCATGCTCAAGTGTGGCGCTTACTGGCAGTAATGATTATGAAATTAATGAAACAAAGGCAGTTGTACAACAGTTACTCAACGATAGCCACCCACTGTCAGATCACATAGGTTGGCAGAATATTTGACTGTGAACTATACAGCTTGTGACTATCCAATCCCCATTCTATCTGTTCTGCATAATCCAGCCTACTTAATTAATATTCTAACAGTACGTGTCCTAGATAAAATGAGGATTAATTTGTTGAACATACCAAATTTTTTCAAAGCTTTAGCAGCCTGGTGCAGGCTACAATGCTGTGTTGCCTTTCAAAATATATTGTCTCTTTTCTGTGTTGCTAGCACATCTGGAGTCACAGTTACAAGGTACATCCTGTATTGTTAATTTTGAATAAATTGCAAGAACCACTTTTCAACAAATGATGCGTAGAGGCCCTCTTCCAGCAATTAGAAACAGCAACGAACACAAGTAGAGAGCAGCTCGGTTGGCAAACCTGTGTTCTTTGTATCTTCAGTTGGATGCAAGCATCCAAAGTGAGTGTGTTGTTAAATTGTTGTCTTGTGTGGTACTTGGGTGCTTCAACCAGTGTGTCCAAAATGGGTGACAAATGGAAAAAAAAAAAAAATGGGAAAAAACTTGCAATGCCTACAGATCAGAAAATATGCATTGTGATGTGACTGGATTCTGGGGTAGCAGCCAAAACTATTGCTTTAGAATTATTGCATAGGAAACAGTACCGTTGGAGACTGAGCCAAAAAAATCAAGCATAAATTGAAAAATGGTGTGCTTCCTAAGCTAGTGAACATGGAGCTGAGGAAGCTTTATTTTTATGACATGAACATTTAAAAGAGAGAGATTTGTTCAGTACTGGGCCAATACTGCAGGAAAAAGCCTTGCAATTTTGCCACATTGCAATTAGTGGAAAGGCTTTGTCCTCCAACAAAAAGGCTGTGACATTGTTTAAAGACTTACCTTTCAAAGTTAATTGATAAGGAGGTAGTTTATGGTGAACAGTTCTACAGTTGCAGTGAGAGTGCTTTAAATTACAAGATGTTCCCTATGAAAACACTTGCTTCAGAAATGGAAGCTGCTACACCCAGATACAAGAAAAGTAAGGAACAAGTTACTGTATTGGCTTGCAATAATGCATCTGGAAACCACAAGCCTAGGCTTACATTACTAGGGAAATCATGGAAACCTAGAGCTTTCAGAAACCTGAAAAATCACGAAACACTGCTCCTACATCTACTTGTCAAAAGAAAGTATGAATGAATTCAGAAATTTTTAAAACTTGTTTGAAAAACGAACATTCATATCAGATACAGAGAAATATACTTACGTCTTTTTTCTAACTGTGCACCAAGAAGGAATTATCCAAATGGGTTTGAAATCAGTAGTCGTGATGTGTTCATACTGATAAACAAGTGATTACAATTTCAGAAAAATTCAATGATTTATTCAAGAGAATAAGTGTCACGAATTGAGCAAGTCTGTAACTCTATTGTCCAACTCTTGCCTTTATGCAAGCTTTAATTGATAGAGTTATTGAATGTTCTCTTAGGTGATATCATGCCAAATTCTGTCCAATTGGTGCATTGTATCATCAAAATCCTGAGCTGTTGGAGGGCCGTTCATAATGTTCCAAACATTCTCAATTGAGGAGGGATCCAATGACCTTGCTGTCCACGTAGGGTTTGGCGAGCACAAAGATAAGTATTAGAAACAAATTTCTTGTGGTGGCCATTTTTGCAGCAACTGTATATAAATTACAGTAGTTAAAAAAAAGTCTTTCTCATGTGCAGCATGCAGAAGGTATTTCTGTTTTGAAATACTGCAGTTAAACCAGTAGACATTCTCATCATCTACAGGTAAGCATTATATTGCTGAAATGTAAGCCCAGGATGGCTTACCATGAAGGGCAACAAAATGGGGTGTAGAATATCATCGACATACCACTGTGCTGCGAGTGTGCCACAGATGACAACCAGCGGGATCCTGCTGTGAAATGAAGATGTAGATGTAGAAATCAATGAGCACCTCAGACCATCACTCCTAGTTGTGGGGCTGTATGGCGAGCAGTAGTCAGGTTGGTATCTCATCACTGTCTGGGGTGTCTCCAGGCACCTCTTCGGCCTGGAATCTCATTGAAGTAGAATTGTCTTCACTGATGAGTTCTGTTTTGAATTGAGTCCAATGACAAGCAAAGACATGTCTAGAGATGGGCCAGCCATTGAGGGATGCATTAACAATATTCTACACCTCGTTTTGTTGCCCTTCATGCCAAACCATCCTTGGCTTACATTTTAGTAAGATATTGCCCACTTGCTCACAGCAAGAGTTCCTACTGCTTGTCTTTGTTCTTGGCAAATCCTGTCTTGGCCACCAAGGTTGCAGGATGCCTTACTAATTGAGAACTTTGGAGCATTATAGGCAGGGCCCCCCAACTCATGATTTTGATGATCTAATGTGCCAGTTGGACAGAATTTGGCACAATATCCCTCAGGAGGACATTGGCTAACTCTATCAAATAACTGCCTGCATAAGGGCAAGAGCTGGACAAATATGTTATTGACTTGCTCAATTTGTGAAGTTTTTATTCATGAATAAATGAACCAGTTCTTCTGAAACTGTAATCATTTGTTTGTCTTTACGTATACATCGCATCTACCAATTTCTATCCCATTCAAATAATTCAATTGTGGTGTGTAAATTTGAAAGACAATAATTTACCAAAGAAAGTTCTGCTGGTTCTTGATAATGTTCCATCGCTTCCTGCCAATGACAAACACAGAGATGGAGCTATCAAAGCATTATTCATACCACCAAATGCCACTGCTCTTTGTTGACCACTGAACCAGGGCATCCTTGAAATGCTACAGTAGTGGTATCATCACTGTTTTCTTAATTCACTGATATCAGCAACTGATAATAATGAAGACTGTGCAACCATTCTGAAGACGATTGATTTGCTAGATATCATAAGGTGATTGGCAGAAGCATGGGAAGAGATTCAGAATGTATCATTTGGTAATATCTTGGAAAATTCTTTTCGACCATTTTAAGGTGGACATTTTAACTTTGAATCCATGTGTAAAACTGAAGTCAGATAGAAACAATGATTTCATATCATTGTTCGAAAATGTACCGGGCTGTGAGAAGGTTGATGAAGAGGGCATCACAGAATGGATGGAAAGCGATGCAGTTGATGAACTAAATGAAAATGATATTGTGGAAATGGTGATGCAGGAGAACCAACACAGGAGGAGAAGTCAAACTTAGATGGCAGGAGACATCTTGTCCCACATTTGGAAGCGTTCAAGACAATGTAGTACAATAGTGAGGAGAGGGTAACAATGCCAGCTAAATTATCTGTTTGCGTAAGTGGTGGGGTATTTAGCACAGAAGAGGGCTAAAGGTGGCAAACAGTCACCTATCAAAGACTTTTTAAAAACCTCAAACTTGTAAATTTCACCTTTGCTGTTAGACCTGGCTTTTCAGATGTGTGTTATACATTCATACATTTCACATCATTTTATGTTTAATAATTTTTGAAGGTTGCACTGTGTAGAGAACAAACACTAAGAACTAGCATGGACTACGAAAGAACTCAGAAAATGGGGAGTAATATACAAAAGGGCACTTTGAATGGTAAGGCTGGGGTTGGAAGAGAGAATGTATAGAACAGAACTCTGGTCTGTCCTGCTTTTTTGTTATCCAGTCTGACCTTATGCCACATTAAGTCAGATAATCGAGAGTGTACTGGAGTTCCAAAGAGAACGACTTCTTACATCTAGCAACAACTATTGATCAACAGGTGCACAGCACAGAACAACAGCCTTCCAGCAAATTAAAAGAAATATATCTAAAAAATATTACTGTAAATTAGTGCCCAATAGCTGTTAAGCATTATTAATGGAGTAAGCTTTTCTTGAGAGTGGTTTGTCCTGCAACTGTTTTGTTACACCGATAGTCATTTGAGGTCTATGAAGATGTGGACACGTAGGGACATGGGCTACTTCGTTCCGTAGGAAGGCAATGTTTCCAATATGGAACTCTCACCAGGGATATCTACTTAATGGGAAAAGTATGTGCAGAGTTAAGTGGTTTAGGGACACCATAGTTAAGTAGCAAAATTTGGATAATGCTGAGGAAGCAAATACTGTTGCCCTGTCATTTCGGAAAAGAACACGTAAATGTAGACAGGGACAAGTGAGTTGGAATTCGTCTGTTTGTATAGAAATTGCTATGAGAAGCATACAAAACTTCTACTGTCATACTGTAGGGAAAAATCTTTTCAAGAACCCGAGAAAGTTCTGGTCCTTTGTAAAACCACTAAGTGAGTCAAAGGCTTCTGTTAGTCACTTGTTGACCAGTCTGGTGTGGCAGTAGAAGACAGCAGAAGGTAAGGTAAAGTTTTAAATTCTGTGTTGGGGAGGGGGGAAACATTCATACAGTAGGATTGTAAAGAACTACCATCGTTTGACTGCTGCACAGACTCCCTCATGGACCATCTTGATAAAGGCATCCCTGGCACTGAGAAGCATCTGAAACAGTCAAAAATAAATAACCTGCAATGTTTGGTTTTACAGAGCGTACTTATTGGCAGTGGGCCCTGACTGAGCTTGTACTTATCGTGTTTCTCACTCAGTGCAAAGTCCCAAGTGAATGGAAAAAATTCAGGTGATTCCTGTATATAAGAAGGGTAAAAGAATGGACATGCAAAATTATGCTTCAGAATTGTTCACATCGGTTTGCTGCAGATTTCTTGAGTATATTCTAAGTTATGAGAAAAGCATCAGTCCACAAATGAGCACAGGTTTAGAAAACATTTCCAGTGCGAAACTCAAGTTTGCACTTCCCTTACACAATATCAAGCAAACCATGAATGAAGGGCGACAGGAAGTTTCCATATTCCTATATTTCCAGAAAGTGTTTCAACACAGAACTCCACTGCATACTGTTAATGAAGCTCGGAGCATATGAACTAAGTTCTTAGATATGCGAGTGGCTTGAAGACTTCTCAAGTAATAAAACCCAGTACATTATCCAGGACAGTGAATGCTCATGACAGGGAAGAGTATGAGTGGATGGCTGTTATTCTCCGTATACATAAATGATATGGCAGCTGCAATATGTGGCTGTTGGCTGATGATGCTGTTGTATATGGGACAATATGAATGGCAGCTTGCTTGAAAGTAGAAAAATGTAAGTTAATGCAGATGGGTAGGAAAAACGATTCTGTAATGTTTGAATACAGTATTGATTAAATATCTTGGTGTAACACTTTAGAGCAGTATTAAATGAAATGAACATGGAAGGACCACAGCAGGCAAATGTTTGATTTCAGTTTATTGGTAGAATTTTAGGAAAGTATCTCATCTATAACTAATCTGACCCATTCTTCAACATTGCTCAACTGTTGTATTCGCCATGGAGGTGGATTGAAGGATTATACCAAAGCAATTGAGAGCCGTGCTGTTGGATTTCTTAAGCTGTAGGTTCAGACAGCCCACAGGTATTACGGAAATGCTTTGTGAACTCACAAGGGGATCCATGGAGGGAAGAAGATGTTGTCTTTGTGAAACACTGTCTGCAGAAAGATTCTACTGCTGCAAATGTTCATTTCTCATGAGGACGAGATAGAGAAACTGGGATTTGCACAGTGGCGTATAGACAAGTCATTTTCCCTCTCTCCATTTGTGAGTGAAACAGGAAAGGAATTGACTGGTATTGGTATAAGTTACCCTTCGCCATTCACCATATAGTGGCTTGCAGAATGTGTAGGTACATATGTAGCAATTTTGTCACTCAGTCAGTTGCAGCTTAGATAATTTTATTTCAGCTTATTAGTAATGCCCCGAGTTTGTTGACGGGTAATTTTTCTTTCCTAATGAGGTACACATTGTTCACTAGTACTAAAGTCCAAAATGTTCTGTCTATAGAAATGTAAATTTAATTTTGCATTTTTCAGCATATAGATACTTTGCTTGATTTAATTTTTCAAGGATGTCATTTTTAAGATTTTACTTCATTTTTTACATGTTTATAAAACAACAGTTCTTTTAATGTTGAAAGAAATGAACAATTCATGTGGCTTTAGGAAACTCACATCAGTTTTGCTCCATACATGTTGAAGATAAATTGATGGTTTATTTGCTTATTGTGATTGTCACGTCATCGTTGTATTTGTACCAGGTATAGCTAAACAAAAATACCGATGTACTAGATGTAATGCCCATTTATGAAATACCTGTATGTGAGTGTCAATTTTTTAGTTTTGTTTGGAAACTAAAGCAAAATATAAAAGTGCATGTGTCAGTTGTTTCAGGAGATGTTGAAATATTTTCTAAATGTGAGCATGTGTTCTATGTCAACAGAAGTTCACTTGCCTTTGAGAATCTCTGCTGGGTCATACACTGCAATAGCCCTAAGATGGTTCAGACAAAAATTTTCCTTGCATCTTCAAAGAATGAGATTTCTTAAATAAAAAACTAGTCATTTAAATTAATTAATTCTTTTTTTTCTAATTTCATTTCCAACCTGCTATAATGTTTACCATTGTTCTAATCTTTACATATGTTTTATATCATTTTAAGTCTTTTTAATCGATATTTTCAGTTTACTTTAGTGATAATTTTCCAGGTATTTTAGGTCATAAAAATGAGTCCTTTTTCATACTCATAGATTAAATGAATTCTCACTCGGGGCAGCTGCCACCATTCTCACTCCACCTGCACACCATTGCTGGTGCCCAGTGATCCAGAAATAAGCCAATTTCTTGAAAAGTATAAAGTATACTGACTTGAAAATTCTCAGTGTGTTGACATTAAAAAACAGCTAGCACGGTACACCTCGTTCATATGTCTGTTATATTAATGCATTTGCTTTTGAAGAAGAATATGCTGAATACATATACAATAAAACCATTTACAGACCTGGTGAAGCAAATAAAAACAACTTTCTCATAATGGGTACATATGGTGCCACATATATGTATACAGGTAAAGAACTTAAATGCAAAGTTACTTCTCTGACAAACACTTTTCATGTAGTGTGGAAGAATTTAGATTTCTATGTCCTGAAGTGAAAATCATAATATTCAAGATGAAGATGACGTTGGTTGCATTGAATTGGCGGAAAAATTTAGCAAGTAGTAAAAGAAGTAGCTCTGCATCCCAAACCAATAAGATCAGTAACTGAGTTTGAGGCTGTTTTGAACTACTGAGACTATTTGGAGATTGTGAAGGAGATAGTTTTCTCATGTGACAATCAAATATGCTATTAGCAAAGTCACATTGTTTAAAGCTGATGTTTACTGTGATTTTAAAATTTATCAAATGTAGTGGCAGAATTCATTCCACAGCTGAATGAAATTATGAACAATCTCAAGTTTGGCATTGAGAGACGTGAGTATGATTCTTCATAATACAAAGCACAAAATTATCAGTAATGTAAACCAAGCCTGTAACCAATGGATTTCATTTACAGTTGGAGCAGGTAATGAGACTATACATATGTATAATCTTTTGTAATGATTTTCTTATGTGGGTTTTACTTATAGTGAACAGTCCACCTCCGTAGCATAGCAATAGTGTTACTGCCTACCACACAGGGGCCCTGGGTTTGATTCCCAGCAGGGTACTGGGTGTTGTGTGTCCATCATCATTGACTCACAAGTCGCCGATGAGGCGTCACCTAAAAAGGACTTGCAATACTGCAGCTGAACTCCCTGAATTGGGCTTCCCGGCCAATAATGTCGCACGATCATTTCCATTTTTATAGTGAATGCGAAGCAAAAGTGCAGAATCAGCATGAGGTAAGGAGAAGAGCCAAGAATTCATCAAATCAGTAACCTCATGTCTGCAATCAAATGACTGTGGGAAACAAGAGTTTGTTTAATGTCTGCTCAGCTTCCACTGAGCAGCAACTTGAGGATATTGAAAAGCCAGTTTCTTTCTTCTTCTTCTTCTTCTTCTCTCTCTCTCTCTCTCTCTCTCTCTCTCTCTCTCTCTCTCTCTCTCTCTCTCTCTCTCTCTCTCTTTAAGTTAACTTTTGAACAAGGAATGTGAGGTTGCTTTTTGTGATGTCGGTTGTGTTCTAGTGAGGAAGCCAAAGTAATGTCACATATGGGAGAACATTGTCAAACGTGGAAAATATTTTGTGTAAGGGGCATTCAAATGAAATCTGGTCACTAGTGTAAAGTATCAGTAACGATTTTATTAACTCAAAAATGTAGTTGTACAAAGTATACATAATCAAAAATAGTCACCGAAATTGTTGGCACATTTATCCCATTGCGACACTTGCCAGTTGATTCCATCCTTGAAGAAGCTATTAAGCTACTGTCAGATCCAGGCCTGGACCCAGTCACACACTTTGTTGTCCATTACAAATCAGTGTCAGCGAATAGCTTGTTTTAGAGGTCCAAACACATGAAAGTCACACGGGGATAATGCCATTGAACGACATGCCTCGGCGTATAGATTTGATGGCTCGTCTAAGGTTCTGTGAAGTGGTTTGATGACGCTGGGCATTATGTTTCATCACCTGTGACAATATGTGGCAGAAAGCCGTATTCCTCCTCATGATAACATTGCAGTTGACTCAAAGACAAGTTAATGTGTTGATGCATTATGATGTGGGCAGTGCCCACGCTAATACCCAGTAACCGATGGATCTTGTCCTGATGATTTCGCGGTTGTCCAAAACTAAAGCATTCACTTCCGCAACCATTTCTGGTGTGATGAGATGATGAGTGGTCCAGATGAGCATCATCCTCCAGTGGCTTGCACCCCTCAAGGAATTTTTTGCGCCATTCCATAACACTTGAACAACTCAGACTGTGCTCACCGTACACAGCCTTCATCAGTCTATACATTTCACGGCCTCCAACTCCCTCCGCCACCAAAAATCGAAGCACTCCTCGTGACCACTTTCTCTTCATCGTGAAACCACACTGGCACTGTGCTACATCAGATGGTGTGCATGCATCAGTTTCTCTACCAATAGATGGCGCCACCATTCCCGCAATTATGTGGCGCCGCCTTACGTGTAAGGAAAAGGTAGTTGTACAGACCATATTTCATTTGAGTGAACCTCGTAACAAAAGGAAAATGCATTCAAGGAAACTAGTAAATTTTGAGACAGAATTGTTAAGATTTAAATCTTTGTGGGCATTGTTTTAGTGACATTATGTAGGATGGTCAGAAACAGTCTGAAAAGCTAGGTTTTCAGACTTTATATCTAGATGTTTTCTTCTTTAAGTGTAAATAATCCTTGCTTATGCTAATTGTGACAGGCATCATGGTATAAAAAAAAGATTACTAATGTCACCATTCTGTCTGTTAAATCTTAACTCTGTGTTGAGTGGGCAGATTCAAAGGGTTGGGTTGTGTGGGAGGAAGAGACCAAACAGCGAGTCATCGGTCTCATCAGTTTAGGGAAGGATGAGGAAGAAAGTCGAACTTGTCCTTTCAAAGGGACCATCTCAGCATTTGCCTGGAGCGATTTAGGGAAATCATGGAAAATCTAAATCAGGATGGTTGGACGCGGGATTAACCGTCGTCGTCCTGAATGCAAGTCCAATGTGCTAACCACTGCACCACCTCGCTCGGTGGGATGTGAGGAACAGTGTCACTCCATATTATTCAATTCTCATTTTCGTTGTACAAAATTTTCCATATGTTGTGCAAAGCCAGTTATTCCTTTGCTTAATCAGCAGCATGTTTCTGTTGGGAAGTGTTGCACGTACATCAGTTATAATTTATGTGACATAGCTGTTATGCAATTCTACAATGTCTTAATTTCTTATCGATACAGAGTGAGGAGTTAATGGCACAGAAGAAGCTGCGTACTGAAGTTATCCAGTTGGAGGATGTCCTAGCACAACTTCGAAAAGAATATGAGATGTTACGCATTGAATTTGAGCAAAATTTGGCAGCGAATGAACAGACTGGCCCAATAAATCGCGAGATGCGTCACCTAATTACTTCACTTCAAAACCACAATCAACAACTCAAAGGTGAAGTTCACCGTTACAAGCGCAAATACAAGGAAGCCAATGCAGAGATACCAAAGGCAAGTAGTCTCTCAAATGTCATGATATTGCAAGCAAATATAAACGAAACTAATGTCTATTTTTTAAAATAGTAAAAATTCATTTGTTTGAAAACAATTGTTAGTAGTGTAATTAAACAGCCTGCTTCAGTTGTTAGATATAATTATATCCTGTCTTTTATCAGTTTGGCAATTTCTTGGCTGGGTAATCATCTAATTTTAAGAAGTTGAAGAGTTTTATCTGTTACTTTATTTATTGTATTTGCGTATGGTTACAATTGCACACCAGTAAATATGAAAGAAACACTGCCCTAGTGGTATGGAGAAGAGTAACGCTTAGTAATGAAATTGCTTGTTTACAGTATTTGTCTTACCTTCTAAATATTGTGCTCATTGATAAAACAGGGTAGAAAATAGTGTTAAAATCTGTCTTCATTTTTATTTTTCCTTTTATTCCAACATGGCTCTTACAGCTTTCGTGACCTACAAAGAAAAGTGTATCTGATTTTCTAAAAAATCATTTTCTACAATCCCATGTTGAATCAGTTGCATTTTCTGTGTTTTCAATGCCATATTTTGATTTAACAAGATACTGCTTTATTGTCTTGTCATTCTTACCACTGACTCTCTGTCACTGACATAAATCACTTAGTTAAAACTTGGTATTAATTTTTGTTATTGCATGTTGTTTGACTCTTTCTCATAGTTTTTGCTCACACATAGTTTAAAATACTGTATCACACAAATTTGTTTGTGCCTCACAAAGCTATGTTTTTAAGCTATTTCATTGCTGTATCCCTTGCAACTTTATGAAAATTTGATCAAGTATCATAACATAGGAAATCCAAAACCAGATATAAAAGTTTTAATAGCTGTCTAGTTTATAGTTTCACCATCTATACCATGACAGTTGTTTGCTTTTGCTGCAACACTCAAGTTACAATTGTAAGACACTGAGGTTCGCCAGCAGTTTCTCTCCTTGCAGCACCACAGGAGAGTACGTTGTTAGTTTGTCAATTATTGTATGAGCTGCTTCCTAGAAGTGTCTTTTTTTTGTCTACTTGTGTGCTTAGTTGTTTAATTATTATGTGTTTGGGTAGGTGCAGTCTTGCATTTGGATAACTGTTGGGTGTGTAATTCTGCCAACTTTAGTACCGATACAGACTGTTATTTTTGTATTTGGATGTAAGCCAAGTTGGTGAACCTTCACTCCCATTTCCAGACGGTGCTGGAATCTGTGACGCAACTTGAAGCTGGTACCAATGAACACCACTTAGGGGGAGGGGTGGGGGTGGGGGTTCCTTGACTTATGGGTCCAAGGGACATCCAGCCCATCACACGTGTCACCAGTCAGTCCGCTACTGTAGCCACCCTTGTTACTGCATGCACTGAGGTTTACCGCTCACCAGTGGTCAAGTAAGAGGTTGTCATAAGGTGTGGCAGGCAGCGAAAGACTTTCTATGCGGCCAATTGAAAGGTCTTCAGCAGCACACACAATAACATGCTAGACCTCTTGGCAACAGACGATCCTGAGCAAATAGGGAGCATCATGGTAGATTGGTGATCACAGGGTTGTTGTAACGAGACTAGACACTGTGATATCCAAACCCACCAAAAATAAAACCGAAATATATCTACACTTAAAAAAGCAGATAAAAATTCGCTTGATGACTGCCTAAAAGACAGTTTCCATTACCATTGAACTAAATGTCTTAGTGTAGACCAAAAAGTGGCTTGGAATTCCAATAAGTAGTACCTACATCAATTGAGAGATTTATAGCAAATAATTTAATAAGAGACAGAACTGTTCCCCCATGGTACACAAAACAGGTCAGAATACTGTTGCGGCAGCAACAAAAAACGCATGCCAAATATAAAAGACTGCAAAATCCCGTAGACTGGTGAAATTTTACAAAAGCTTGAAATTTAGAATGGATTTCAATGTGGGATTTTTTAATAATTTCTACAATGAAATTGTATCTTGAAATTGGCAGAAAATCGAGTGTTCAAGCCTGTGTAAAGGACTCAAGCGGCAAGACACAATCTATACCTTCACTGCACGACAGTGATTGTAATGTAACCGATGATAGTACAACTAATGAGGAGTTACTAAATACAGTTTTCCAGAATTCAAGGCACATAAAGTAAATATTCCAGAATTCAAATCAAAAACAGTTGTCAACAAGAGTAAAGCAGAAGTAGATATCGTCATGTGGCAACACAGCTCAAACCACTTTATAAAGACAAATTTTCCAGTCCAAATTGTATACCAGTTAGGTTCCTTTCAGAGTAGACTCGTTTGATAGCTTCATACTTAGATGCAATCACTTGCTTGATGAAAGATCCATACCTAAAGACTGGGAAGTGACACAGGTCACACTAATACTCAAGAGAGAGAGAAAAGATGAGTTATCTGCTGAATTACAGACCCTATCACTGATGTTAATTCACAGTAGGATTTTGGATCATATACATCAATCACCACAGTTTCAGAAAATATTATTCTTGTACAACACAACTAGCTCTATATTCTCATTAAATAATGAGTGCTATCCACAGGGGATCTTTAATTAATTCCATAATTCTAGATTTCCAGAAAGCTTTTGATACCATTCCAAACAAACAGCATCTAATCAAATTGCTTGCCAATGGGGTGTCATATCAGTTGTATTACTGATTCGTGCTCTTCTCTCAGGAAGGTTACAGTTCGTAGTAATTGGTGGAAAGTTATTAAGTGAAACAGAAGGGATACACCTGGTATTCCCCAAGGAAGTGTTATAGCACCTCTCCTGTTCCTAATGTATATAAAGGATTTGGGAGACAATCTGAGCATCCCTCTTGAATTGTTTGCAAGTGACACTATCACTTAGTGTGTAGTAAAGTTGTCAAAACCAATTTCAAAATGATTCAGACATGGTATCTGCATGGTGTGAAAAGTGGGAATTGACCCTAAATAATGAAAAGTGTGAGATCACATACTTGAGAATGAAAAGTACCCATTACATTTTGGTCAGACAGTAAATCATACAAATTCAAAGGCCATCAATTCAACTAAATACCTAGTGATTACAATTATGAACAACTCGAATTTGAACATAGAAAATGTTGTGGGGAAGGAGTACCAAAAACTGTGTTTTATGGGCAGGACATTTAGAAGACGCTACTGGTCTACCAAAGAGACTGCATACACAACACTTACCTGTACTCTGCTAGAGTATTGTCACGCTGTATGGCATCCTTACTAGACAGCATTGATGAAGGACATACATTCAGTCCAAAAAAGTGCACTTCTTTCTGTATTATCACAAAATGGGAGAAATTGTTGCAGTACAATATGAGAGTTGGGGTGGCAATCATTAAAACAAAGGTGTTACTCTTTGTGGCAAGATCTTTTCAAAAAATTCCAATCACCCACTTTCTTCTCTGAATGCGAAAATAGTTTGTTGATGTTCATCTATGATGACAATAATAAGAGAAATGAGAACTCTCACTGAAAGATTTAGATACTTGTTTTTCCCACAGCCTTGAAGAGTGGAACAGTTGAGAGTGCCAGTAAATTGCAAAGTAGTCATGTGAATGTGGATGTATTTTGTAAATCAAGTAATAACAGAAATGAGAAAACTCATGATATATGAATAGTATATTGCATCAACATGTTGTTCTTGTGCCTTGAAATTTTCACTATGTGGCAGGATGGGCACTGATTTGAAACTTCAGGCACACAATTTGAATCTGCCTGGAAGTTTCAAAGTTCCTTATGCCCTAAAAAGTTCTTTGAATCTTTGTGCAACTGTGTTTACTCATCCATTGAGGATTTAATAAATTTTTTGATGCATCAGAATTACTTGTAATTGCAGTAATTGCATTGGCTACTTGGTTGGTATTTCTGGGTCCACGTAAATCCTTAGTGCAGGATAAAAAGAAAGAGCGCAGTCCTTTTCAGGTATCATATAACAAGTATGTTGTGAGCGAGTTCATTGCTCGCATCAAATGTGCTATTTTTTAAAATATAGTGATCTTATACACACACACACACAGTTCCACCAGAACAGCCCAAAGTACTCTTCAAACTCGTACTGGATGATTCTTGTGCGATTAAGCAGTATGTTAACCCTTTCATTGTGGGCACACATACAAATACTGCTATGCCACTCTTCAGGTGTTGTGGATGTGTGTGTGCATGTTGCTTGGATTTTTCTACAGTGCCATGGACATCTGAATGTGTCCTTAGCCACAAGCCTCTCACTGCTGTGGATGAGTTGCTTCCATATCACGGTGAATAAAGAAGTTTAGAGTATATTTATACAACGCAGTACCTCATTGTGTAGTATCATTTGCAGAAAACCTCATTTTGATATCGTGTTTATAAGATATAACAATTGTTATGACCATGTGATTCGTGATGCACAAGAACGTGAATGCATGTATCGTGTGCGACTGTCCTTCAGATGTAAAACCCAATAACTCAAGAACAAAATGAGATATAGTCCTGCTCTCAATGTAAAATAAAATTTCAGTATCTTATCTACATTTCATTCAATGAAACTAAATTAGCTAAAATCAACCACATGAATAGTTTATACAACGTGTTTTTAGCTTTGCGAACTCTTTAAAATTTCGTAGTGTTTTGCTTAATTTGATGCAGTGTAGTAAGTATAACGAATAACAAAAAGAAATGCAATTCTTTGTGGAATAAAGGTAACAGGATGTGAGATGTGGAAAAAGCAGATTTTTTCCACATAATAGTTTTCTTAAAAATCAGATGGTATTTATTTCATATCAGCCAGTATGCCATCCCTCGGCTCCGGCACCAGCATTTTGTGAGCAGTACAGCCATAACAAAAGCAGCATCAGCATGGAATGCAAAGAGCTTGTTTGTAGCAGCAAAAAGGGTTGAAGGTACTAAATGTCACTTCAATCAGAAATTTGTAATTTGTGGCAAATAGTCAATAAACTATGCAAAATATGTGTAGCATGATATTTATGAATTATTTTACAAGTAGCTCTGTTGTGCAACACACTGAAGTGCCATGTGCTACAAACTGAAAAAAAGGGAAAAAGAAAAATGTGTTTTCATATATGATGGAAATGCATTAGTGCTGGGATTGTTGTTAGTGGTACAGTTTTGTAACTATTTTCACATAATACACTGTAACAGATCTAGTTAAAATAGTTTGGTAGAGTGTCAGCTACATCTACATATGTGAAATGTATGATATGAAATGTGATTTATTCATCTCCTTACATACAATTTTCATATCATTTGATTTGATGTATAGAAGACATTTCAGGTTTTACGAGAACAACATTTTTGGGAGAATTATAAAAGTTGACAATATTTTGTATAAATATCTGAGGTACAGCAATGCACATAGTTATTATAGTTTTTAGTACACAAAAATAAAACACGTAATTCCCTTGTTCAAACTGTGAAAATGTCTCCAATAAATTCTCCAATACAATAATAGCAATTTTCCACCAAAAAAGTGAAGAGCAATCTTTTCAGTGAACCAAGTTCCATGTTAAATGTAGTACTAACTTTTATTGCCTTTTACATTTTTAACTCCGTGTATTCGGGGTTTTCGGAAGTTTGAAATTCTCTCTGTCAAGTGTATGTTGGATTTTATGTAAGAAAATTAACACCTCATGGTTATACGTAGAGGGAAGGTGTGGATAGTATTTTTAAATTTTTTAGCAACATTTGACAGAATACCCATTGTTTGGCAACAAAAATAACCATAATTATTATCTTTTGTGATACTGGGAGCTAATGACATTTGCTGAATTTCCCCAGAAGATTTATGCAACGGCAGTTGACCGACTTAAAGTAGCAGTGATCTTTGTGGTGTCTTATGTTTGTGGCACCTGACAAAATATGCATTGCAAATGCATTCTTTATTCTTATTTTACAGCTGAAAAAGGAAGTTGAGGATCTTACTGTGAAGTTGGGGCAACAAGCATCACAGGAAATGAAGGAAGGTTCCATCCTGGAGTCATCTTGTAAGGAAGAGGATACAGGCTGCACACAGAATGCTGTGCAGATCAAGGAAGAGCCAGGAGTTACGACAGGGAAAGAGGGAGCAGAAGAAGAACCAGAGGTATGTTAATACATAATATAATTAAGTGTCCCAGCTGTTAATTTGTACATTGCTCTGAAATTTGAGGAGTGCATTTTGTATTGTATTGACAAATAGTTAATTGTTACTTTGTAGAAATGAATGATGTATTATTGCTTGTGAACTGATACAGTACTATGTTTATAAAAGTAGGGAATTTTATGTTGTTGGTGTTGGACGAAATGTGTGCATTCACTTATGGAATGTGGATCTTCTTACCAAGAGAGTGAGTCTTGAATAATTTTATGGAAAATACACAAATCAAAAACAAAACAAAAAGCTTAAGCAGGTAAAGTTGTGTAATAAACACATGGAATAAAGAAAGAACAATCCGATCTAACAAAGTTTTCTGAGTATGAGACCATGTCACTATATTAAAAAACTATACTGGAGAAACCAACATTTTGGCCATGTTTGCAGTGGTCTTGTTCTGGGTTTAGACCCTTCTTTTATGTCAACTGCCTCTAGCAGTGGAAGACTACACAGTTATATGATCTAACAAAGTGCACAATATTTTGGGAATAAAGTGTTGTTCTAGCCAGGAGTCTGAAATCTATTAATTGTTGAATATTGCAAAATAATGCAGACTGACAGAATTAGTGAACAAATTAAAATTCCAAAAGAATTTGATTTGTGGTGAAAACAAATTATATTTAATTTTATTCTATGTGATCTTCAGGTGTATATTGTGTCATCAATTAGTACCACAGGAAATAATCAGGGAAGGTATATTCTGCGATTGAGATGCTCTCATACATTAACATGAAGTGTAAAGATTTATGATCTCCAATTTTACATGTCTAGGAAAAGGAAAAGTGTGACACACTTACAGTGTTTCCCTTTAACAACAACAACTGGATCAAGACATGAATGCTATTGAAGTCTGCAAGGATTCTACACGGTCCACATTTTGCATGTTACTATAGTCACTAAGATGAATATGTACCGTCTTACTCATGCGGAGATTATTGGTGCTGGATATTAAGGTTTTTGATAGTGTCAACCAATCACTGAGTGTACATTATAACAAGGGAGGGATAGTGTACATTATAACAAGGGAGGGATGAGCGATTTCCTATTTCTTAACCTTTTCAGTTCGCTGATTGCACAGTGATAACCAACAACCAAGCTCCTTAGTGAAGAAAGACAGTGAAATGACTTTTATCTACTAGACGGAAAGAACACACAGGCAATACTGATCTGTATGGGCATGGAGAATATGCTAAATAAACATTGTATTGTTTTTTGCCCAACCAATAGTGCAGGTTGAAACTGCCACTGTAATTTTAGGACTGCCAGATATTTCTCTAAGGAGTGTTGTTCCAAGGACATTCTGCTTCTGAAGTTGTTCATTGACAAGATTCTCATTCATGTCAAATGAGAATCAGTGCAATTTAATTCATGTTCTGGTTGGAAAGGACACAAATTGGCTTACAATTAAGAGATTTAAGAGACTTTTGTGAGGACTTTGGTGTGATGAGAACTGCATGAACTGGCATTGTCAGTTCCAAATACACTTTGCTGTTACACTAACAACAGTGGCAGGTTTCAACAGTGCTGTTTGTATGGAATATTAGGAATTTACAGCATTACTACAGAACTCCTGTACCTCTTCTTCACCATTTTTAGCCCTTGAGTGAAGGTAAGAGATTAACAAGCATTGCAGATTGTTGTACTCTAGACCAGGGGTTCCCAACAAAACTTTCTCGAGGACCCCCTTATTGAGCATGATTGATACCTTGTAATATCACTGTATCAGGTACCTAAAAAAAGCTAAATTAAGAGTCTCGTTTTAATGAGCCACATTTTAATCAGCGGTCCATTTTTAACTATGCGAACTGTAGCTTCTGCGAAAAACAATGTTTCACAAACACTGTTTTAATACAGAATATTGAATATGTAAAGAACACGGTCTGTGAAAGCCCTGGCATTAAATTAACAGTGGCTGATTGTCATTTGAAATGCGAGTTTCTGTGGAAAGTGACTGTCAGTTATCAGCTACAAAGAGGCAGTGTGTGCAGTCTAATGGCATACAGCAGAACTATTTCCCTCTATCTAATTCTAGTTTTGCACTAGTGTGTGCTAGTGTCAGTTGGCTCTAGGAAGACACTAGACGCAGAAGTTAGTGTTCACTAAAGCTCTGCTCATGCAGGAAGCAGCCAAAACAAAAAAAATCTGTTATCACACGAAATATAGTTAATATATTTTTTGTTCTAATAGCATCTTGCGGTCCCCTGGGGGTCCGCGGACCACCTGTCGGAAACACTGCTCTAGACAACATTGCCAGGTATTTGTTCATTGTGAAAATGGCCAAGTTCTCTGTAAGGTGTTACTTACATCCATGTGGGCCCACATAAGAACAGCTATCTTTGAAAAGGAAAGTTTCTCGCCACTGAACACAGTTCAGCATCTGTCCATTTAAAATCCCTTTCTGGGTAATTCCATGTCCATACAGCGCAGAAAAGTAACATTTTCAACCTGAAATCCTAGATTTCTGTTAAATTGGTGCATCCAGTGAGCCATGTGAGAGATGGAGAGTATAAGACAGTTATGAAGGAAGTTCCAGGCTAGCTAAGTTTGGAAATCGTGTGAAATTTGCACTTCTGTCTCAACATACAGGAGTGTAATACTGTTTCTAATCCAGAAACAGCAATGAAAGTTATATCATTGAAAAGCTAAGGCTGGAACTTTACATCGAGATGCAACATGATGGGTTTCTAAGAATATCTATTACTGGGAGAGTGTATGTCCTTACAGTTTGTGTCACTGGAACCAGCCTTGTGAGAATGTTACATCTTCTGTAACACTTGTCTTGTTTGGCTGGAAGCATTAATGTTGAAGATGATCCTTGTTGGACAAAAGGCCGACCTGTTCTACATTTGTTACCTCATACAATCCTAGATGTATGCAACCACCAGTGCAGACAACAGACCCATGTATGTCTGTTAATATAATTTTATTCACCATAGCACCCAACCCTGCTCACTAACGAAGTGAAATGTGTCTTCAATAATATGTGTTATACAATGAAGCTTAAGGTTATCTGGAATCTACTTTATGTTCTTGCAGTGTTGCTTCAGCTTGACAGTGTCTTTATCATGTTGAAAAGCTGATGTGAACTGCAAGACACATGAAGGAATATTTCCTTTCCACTACTGAAACAACTGTCATAGTGTCAAAGTACGGTTTTCATGATGCCACTTGAGGCTAGCAAGCATAGCTAATCTCTTTACAGTCCCTGCAACCATCTCACAACAACCAAGCGAGGTGGCAGAGCGGTTGGCGCACTGGACTCATATTCAGGAGGATGATGGTTTAAATCCTTATGCAGCCATCCAGATTTAGGTTTTCCACGATTTCCCTAAATCATCCAGGCATATGCCGGGATGGTTCCTGTGAAAGGGACACAGCTCATTCTTTCACGATTATGGCACGTGCTCTGTCTCTAGTGACTATGCTGTCATCAGGACTTTAATCCCTAATCCTCTTTTCTTCCTTCCTTGCATCACAAGGTCCTTTACCATGCGATTTAGCAAAAAAATGCCATTGTTCCTGATGTTAGGGCAGATACATGAAATTCTTTCTACTTTTAGAATGCTTTCATGTGCATGGGGCATGCATGCACGTGCACGCCCCCCTCCCCCTTTTTTACACACACACACACACACACACACAAACACACACACAAAGTTGTGTTGGAGGTATTCAGATATCTCTACTTGTGACATGGTGTATTTCATTATTTGCCTCTCTGTAATAAATGATATTTATTTACTTTGAGTTCTTCGTTAGTGCTTTTAAAGAACTTTAACTTCTGATGTGTAATAAATACCTATGGTAGGAGCTGTTGGAAACTCAAGGCTTACATCTAAGTGAAATCATCTGTTGATTTTTAAATTTACAATCTTCAATCATTAACTGAATGTTTTGATGTGGCACACACATTCAGGCAGCATGGGTTCCACTGGCATTGGCGAGAGCAGTGCTTTGCCCACAATTTACAAAATTTTGAGAATCCAATTTTTAAAGCTTGGTATGTGTCTTTGAAATATGCATACAACTCCTTGAGGTAGTGCAACACTAGCTGCTTCAGCTTATGTTCTCTTAACTCTGTTTTCTTTTCGTTCATAGACAGTCTCTTCTTCATGGCATCACAGGACTCATGTTGACAGTAACAACAACGTACAGGTTAAACAGTTTCCTCACACATTGTTTTACCTGGGTTTGGATTTGGTGTTGCTAAATATCATGTTCTGCTTCTAACTGTTTTACTGTCTATACTGTGTAGTCTGAAGTGAAAAATTCTTTCTTGATTTTCTTTAGTCTCCCGCTCTTTGTAAATACAGTCAAAACTTGTGGTACTTTTTCTCTCACTGAAGCCTCTGTTCTTCTTAGCAGGAGATTCACCTAAATACTGAAGGATAGTAGTTAAAGAATTCAATGTCAGATGTGATGCTATTTTTCTGTGAAGTATCGAGCACAGCTGAGGTTACACTTGCAAGGGTTGGTGGGTTTTGTTATATTTGCTTTCTACATTTTCTGCAAATGTTTCCAACTGGCAGTACATGAGGACATTTATTTGCTGTCTACTCCTGAACATTCCTCCAATTCTTCTGTACTCTTGTGTTATCTATTTTAAATGGATTGTAACAATATAATTTTGATTTGAATTTTTTTTACAACAATCTACCAAATACGACTACACAGCACATATACAATGCAGTTTGAGTAAACAATCCCCATCCATGAAATAAGCCAATTGGTGGCAATAAAAATCTCTCAGACTGATAAAGTGTTCAATGTAAGAAATATTCACCAATTGATTGGAATAATAGTGGCTGTTGTTGACTGCTTTTTTCAGCCTTTGTTTGAGTATGCAGTAGTCAAACTTAAGATTGCCAAATGTTTGATGTTACCATTAGAGGGTCAGTTCCAACTTGGGACTGACAGTAGTCCAAGAATCATGGATAATGACAAGAAATTTTACACAAGTATCTGGTTGTGTGACATATTTCTGGTGAGTACGTGAAATGAAAGTCGAGGAGAGAGGGAAAAAAAAAAGTGTATTGTTGAGACCCTGTGTTCTCCAGTTAAGTTACTATACATCAGTGTTGTTTTCAAATCAAAGATAAATGCAACTGACATGAGAATTCAAGGAATCTTCATGGAAGCCATTAATTCAAAGCTATAGTTTCCCAAAACAACTTTGACGAACTAGTGATTCCGGAGGGATAATCATACAAAATAAGCTCCCATGCGGAACTATATCACAAGGCCATCTGCGATTATTTACCACAGCACTGAGCCTATACACAGTAAGATAAAAAGTGTAGCCCTACTTACAAGTGCCAGTGTGAGACATGACACAATAGCATGATGTAGGCTTTGTTCATGAGATCTAACCATGTCAAAATGTGTGGTTGTTGCCACAGTTAAAATATAACTTTGTGCACCAAAGTCACTTCCTGCATGACTGAATGTGGTTATACTTCGCAGACATCAGATGAATTAACAGTTAACCTTACTGCACTGCCAAGTTTGAGCACGACCAGCTGCAGGGTCTCACCTCCACCAACAACCATCATTACCTGCCCAGAAAAAGGGCGCTACCCCAATTTGTAACATTTTCTCGGCCTGTCATGTCAGACATGTCACATCTCCTAATATTCATAATTAAGCTACTTTGTGTGTCACAACAGTAACCCGCACATATACTCACTTGAGACCGTTCTTCTGATAATTTAAAGTTCGATCTGTCTCGTACAATAGGTATTTTTCCAGGAGGACTGATTCTTTTCCCTCACACTGCAGGTGTATGGACAAGTCCACACTACTGTTGCCAAGGGGTGTCTTTCCACTCAAACTGCATCTTACTTTTTAGTTTTGACCCGGAAGTATTCATATACCAAACTTCTGCTACATTCCTGGTGCCTGTTTCTCCACTCAGTGGAAATTGGCTTCCACCCACTGGAGCGGTCGTGCGTCCCCTCCTACTCTACCTCATCACGTTGCACAACAATGGTCAAACAGGGCTGCTGCTTGCCTCTCCAAATTCTGATGCTGTGCGTGATTAAAAATCACATAACGCTTAACCAATTGTCAGATTTAGATTGGGTTAAATCAACAGATTGCAAATTACAGCCACATATTTTATGATTTGTTCTACAACTATAATCATTAGCTTTTCACTTTTATAAGTTTCATTGCTGTGACTTGATTGGAACCATAATTATATTCATTTATGAGCATTTTATATATTTTTAAATTTCACACACTTTCCAAACTTAGTTGGTCTGTCTTTTTCACAAATATTGTCATATACCCCTGCAAATTGGTAGTAATCCAGCTCATATCTGGATAATTGCATGCATCAAATTTGAAATAATCTGTATAGGTACGTTAAGTAGTGCGTTGAAGTGACATGGATTGACTGCTCTCCTGTCTTAGTGGCTTCTGAACTGTATGGTAGTTGGGTATATGTGGAAGCTACCTAGATATGTCTATAAAAAGCCTCTGCCAGTGTCTTCTGCATATTATATATTTTTATTTGCTTGTGTGGTACTGTGGTTTATAGCAGTGGTCGTCCAACTGCGGCCTGAATCAAGTATTCATGTGGTCAAAGTTTCTCACAAGGGGGACCACATAGCTGTCTGATTTTTGTAACTTCTTGTATTTATGGTACATGAAGTTCGTTACTCAAACATAGCTCTACCAAAGCAGTTTGATGCAACTCTCAAAAATACTTGAGAAAATTAACTTTTGAAGTTTTCTGACCATTTTTAATATGCTAAAGTAAGCTGGTGGTCTTTTGACAAGCAGCGTGGCTATGTGGTAGAATCCTCACGTGACACATAGGGGTCCTGAGGTTGAATCCTGGAGGAATCAAATTTTTAAACAAAGGTGCATGTTATGTAAATTGAAAGTGGATTGGAAGAAAGGAAAGGAAAGTAAAGGGAAGGGACTGTCGATGTCAACTGCATCGGGACTTAACGCACAGTCAGCAGCGATGAGTGAAAATGTGTGCTGGACCGGGATTCAAACCCAGGATCTCCTGCTTACTAGGCAGTTGCATTAACCACTGCACCACCCGGACACAGTGTTCATTGCAACTGTACGTCTCGGCTGACCCACACTCCCACCTAGTGCCACCTATCCACAGTCCCCATCCATGTCCTCCACACTCGCTAATTTCAGATTCCTGCCGGTGGTCAGAGGTAATTGTGCATCTGCACTGAAGAAGGTGGACTTCTTGCCCATAAAAGCAAATAATTTACGTGAATGCTTTACTTACGTTATTTCGGATTTATCTGAAACAGATACCATGCAGAATGGTTCAGA
This sequence comes from Schistocerca nitens, assembly GCF_023898315.1. Classification (NCBI taxonomy): domain Eukaryota; kingdom Metazoa; phylum Arthropoda; class Insecta; order Orthoptera; family Acrididae; genus Schistocerca; species Schistocerca nitens. The sequence goes on along the minus strand of NC_064614.1, from coordinate 426,641,748 downwards.
CCTCCTGTGGAACTGCCACAGTAGCCAGCATGGAGGACATAAACAAGGACTGCGGATAGGTGACGCCAGGTGGTAGTCTGGGTCGGATGAGAAATGTGCCAAGATAGTCTGCACAGTTGCAATAAACACTGTGTCTGGGTGGCACGTTGGTTAACACAACTGCCCAGTAAGCAGGAGATCCCGGTTTTGTGAAGTAGTGTGGGTGTGCCATTCAAAAGTATAATGTGGCTAGTTACCCATTCATTATTTAGAGGCTGGAGTGGTGGAACACCTGAGGAGACAATGGCAGTGTCTGTTGAAAAAGGAGGATGAGTTACTGTTTTACATTCAGATACATCAAATGGTTTTGTACCAAATTGCCTGTTAATGTTTTACAAAAAAAAAAAAAGGAAGAAGAAGAAGAAGAACCAAGTGATAGTCAAGAAGATAGAACAGTGTATTTTACAGACGTGCATCAGAATGACAAGACTGTCAGTGATTGTTACATATAATGCCCAGTGTCATTCAGTTGTACATGATGAGACACCTGCTTTGGCAACAAGAAAAGACAGTATTAGTCAGAGCTCAAAAGATAAGACATGGATCTCAGAGAAGATTTGAAGAAGGCTGAATTGCTCTAAATTATGACACAAAAATCACAATTTCCAATACACATAATTAATGAAATTGCTAAAAGCTCGGACATGAAATCGTTTGGGTTCTTCCATATGACTATCGTTTCAATGCCCTTGAAGGGATATGGACACAAATAAAAAATTACATTCCTGCAAACAACAAGAGTTCACAATCTCTGAAGTTGAGAAGTTCCTTGTGGAAGCTGTCAATCAAGTGACAAGTGAGACTTTGACAAAAGTTGTGAGTAGCACTGCAAGCATCATCGGAGAGGCAGCCAAAAGCAAATATGTCATGGAAAACTATGTGAGAAATTTGATTGGGAGAGAGCAGTGCAGAAAAAAATTGTTCAAATTCAGATTTTTACACGCAGGAATATGGGCAAAAGGGGGGACGGTTTCTCACCTTTGACCTGTTGACACAGTTTGAGTACTTTCTTCCATTTGTAGCTGTTCACACATTGATAAATTATTCAGTCAATATAGAAATAGTTAATAATTCAAATATTTAATGAGAAAACAAAAACCGTTTGACAATATTGCAAAAATACTTCGCATTTCTGTTGTGAAGTACAACAAATAACTTTGATATTTCAGCAAACTGGATAGTAGATATGAAACTTCCAGGCAGATTAAAATTGTGTGTTGGTTCGAGACTTGAACTCGGGATCTTCGCCTTTCGTGGGCAAGCGCTCCAGAGCACTTGCCCGTGAAAGGCAATGGTCCCCGAGTTCGTCTTGGTCCAACACACAGGAAGTTTCATATCAGCGCACACTTCACTGCAGAGTGAAAATCTTATTCTGGATGGTAGATAGATTTTCAATTTTTTGAGTTTGTATATTGCAAGTAGTAACTGTAAATGAATTAATACAACCTACATGCTGTCATGGTTTTTGTGTTTACCACATCTAAATAGTAGAGACCAGGCTTGGGGTTTCACAAACCAAGCCTGGCAACTTTGCCATCTGACTGCATGAACTGTCAGTATCATTCATTCATTTGATGGGTTATAGGTTTATGCAACTAATGTGAAACTCACAACTAATGTGAAACCCACACTACATCAATATGCCTTTTGTGTGTGTTCCTCTGTACCATATGTTGGCATTACCTGTGAAATCAGGCTGCAATAGCCACAATATACATTCTTTATACTTCAATAGCAGGCTTTCCCTGTTACTTTCACACTATAAGATAGAACAGCAAAGCCATCAGCACACGAACAGTACATCCGAATGTTGAGTGTGCCAAGTTTCTTAAGTCATAGAGTGGAATAGCATGTTGGGGAGTCTTTCCGAACATGCAGAGCAATATCTAGCATTTCAGATATTCTGAACGTGTGTCTGAATGTCGACCAATGAGATGGCAGAACGTCGCGTATGTCACACGCACACAGTCTCCCTTCAGCACAGAGTTGTGAGGCACCATACTTGTATTCAGCTGAAGCTCATATGTATACATGCCATTTTCGATTACCAGCAAATTGAGAATATCTCAAAAACCCATCATTAATTTATGATCTGTTGTAAAAAATGACAAACACCACATACGTACTAAAAGAATTACTGTAACTTGCGTTTTATGAGAGTATGTCATTTGAAGGCAACAGCACAGTGAGGATCCATCAAAAATGTATTGTTCTTGGTACAGCGTGTTATAATTAAATTTCAGTTAGTAACATAGGCACGATTAAAACTTTGGAAGATGGTAACATGCTAAGAATGTCTACTAAAGATTTGTGATCAGATTAATGCAGTGAGTAGCGTTACAGATTCGTAACAAGAAGTGTCGTGTGGTGGTTCGTATCCCACTACATTAAAATTTTTTTTCTGATATTCATGTTTTTAATAGGTTCTGATACTTTCTTATTAGTTTAATACAAGTATATAGTATAATATTTGCTGTTACGTAAATATAAGTGCGATTTTTTCGAGGAGTGAGTTTGTTCCTGTTGGGTTAATCTACAGGACAACTTGCACTACCTTCAGTAAGATATCATTCCTTTTAAGTTTCGTAATTCAAATGTTCTAAAGATTCTGCTACTGAATAGGAACAGTGATCTAGTAAGAGTGAACTTAGAGATTTGCTAAAACACGAGAATGCTGAAATAATTTTTATCTTCTGTGGAGAACTAATGTAAATTTGTATCGCACTATTTGTAATGGAAATTTTATAAGCCAATGTCCTTATTGACTGGGCATGATACTTTCCTTTTTGCCTTAAAACATGCCCATGGATACTGAAGTTCTTATTTATGTATACTATAGACAGAACAACTGGACTTGCACATGAACGGTGGAGGGAGTGAGCGTTATAATGGAGCTAAAGTAGAAATTTTACACATGCCCATTTCGTAAACAGTGTGATTTATGAAGTGGAAACATCCCACAACTGCCATTGGAGCCCATTGTGATCTTGTACTCCATGTCAGGCCCACATACCGGATGCACAAGCAGCATCATTTCCGAGCACTCAGCACGTTAAAGTCGGCATGCTCAATGTTGACGATGGAAAGCATGATCCATGTGCCATCGGGTTAAGAGAGAAATGTAGAGTGCAGGCAGTTGTATAGTCAAAGAGAAAGAAGTTTCTCCATGGGAAACTAAATATAAAGTAACGAAGCAATTAATTCAGTCTACCAATGGACATTAGTCTGCCGAATTAGCACACTGCAAATAATTCTTCCTCTTCCCCCCCCCCCCCCCCCCCAACAAAAAAACTAAATGATTATATAAGGTCCTTTTGCCTCAAATTGCGTAACAAAAATTAGTATTTGTATTCTATTATCTGTTAACATCATTGAGTTCAGTGTAAAATTTATTGACATTTATATTTATATCATTGCTGCAAATCCACGTAAAGGCTGCTTTACACATCTCTAAACTAAATCTTCAACATTTCTAATATTTGTTTATTATTTAACTCCAGTAAATCAAATAGTCAGCCACGCCTTAATGATCAGCGATTACATTTAACACTTAACTTCCTGCTAGAGAAGATGAAAACAAATGGACACCTAATAGATACTTTAAGTTGCATAAATACATAAACTTTTCACGTTTCTGTTTTAAGAATCAATGAATAATAATGACAGTAACAGATTATATAAACCTCAGTAATTAACTAACGAAATAAACAAAAGTCTTTCTCGTTCAGACATGGATTATGAGAGTAACACTACATAAGTAATGCTTCTTTGTGCATTCAGGTCACCTACCCTCCACCAGGGTTTGGATTGTAAATGAATGTTAATTCTTTGTCTCCCATCAGTGCATTAAACAATGCCACCCTCACTGTTAGATACAGTATACCTCCATGTAATGTAGGATGACTGATGCAGTACTGAGTCATACATCAATAAATCTTACTCTCTCAATAAAACAGTGAATAACTTGATAATTTATGAAACGTGTATTTATAGCTTAACAATCAATCCATGTACTTCTTGCAGTAAAACTTTGAACTACATTCTGATTCAAATAACTTGATAATTGACACTTTACACATTGGAACTGATTTCCTTCATTGGAATGCTCAGTGTTACGCCCAAACTGTTCATTGTTGCCTAACTGCCACAACAATTGGTCAGTTCACTTCCAGTTCCTTGTCCCGCATGCTTTCTTGATGTGTTTGTTTTGTATTTCATCACAAATGGCACACACACACACACATACACACACACACACAATGATGATGCTAGTGAAATACACTCGTTTCATATACTAACTAAACTCTGCTTGATACTCCGCACAAGATGTGATTCAGCACCACATATACAGTTAGCATCATTACCAAGATCGACTTATATTAGATAAGCTTCACACGAAATTAGGTGAAGCCGAATTTTTGGAGTGTGTGTGTGTGTGTGTGTGTGTGTGTGTGTGTGTGTGTGGTTTTTTTTCCCAATCTAATCAAGACTTTGATTATTATTTTTGTTCAGTTAATTGATTTAAATGTATTTTTTTTTCTTTCTAATTCTTTGCCAAGTCATTTTCATCATAATATTTTTATTTATTTTTATTTGTCGGTCTATCATTCATTTTTCATTTGGAATCTGCCTGTGTCACCTGTAATCTTCAACCAAGTATGAACAAGGACTGTACATCAGTTGGTAATGTGGCAGCTGGTGTAGGCAGTGTGTGGATAGTTTCAGGCAGCACTAGCCAATGATAACAAAAAATTAGTTTGTTTCTAGTGCTGAAGCTGAAATTTTTTTTTTTGAGGTTAACTTTAATTGCCATAAAGAAAGTGATTGTGATTTTGGTTCTGCCACAGACTGTTGACCGCCATTTTCTCAGATACGTAGCATATCATGAGGTTTTGGCTAGCTTAGGACATGAGTTGAAATGCAGGGCTACAAAATGCCACATCCACTGCAGTTCAGTCATTGATTGCTTAAAATCAGCTGTCGACAGAGCATCTTGCATTTCCAACATACCTCATGGCAGCCTCTTCCAACATTGCTCTGTGTGACACATTAACAGCATTTGTGAAGTGACCTACCATGTTGAGTCTCATCTATAACAAAGCGGTAGCTGGCAGCCGATGTGGCAACACTGTAGTGGCAAGTGACAGACGTCAAATATCGAGTAATTTTAATTGTACTATAAACAGTGTATATTTAAGTGTGTCTACTCATAGTTCTACTTTCCGGAACTACACCATAGTCGAAACAGACATCTTCCTTAGAAAACCCATTAAGGCTTAAAGCTTCATTTAAATATTCATTTGTGCTCCCACACTTATTATCCTAAAGTTTAACAATAGTGTACCTGTGAATATCTCTGCTGGTAAACCTACTTCCTTGACATGTGGTGATATGAAAAATCACTTCTTTATTTATGTATTCACTGCAGCGTAATTATTTTTCATACTGAGGTTTACAGTAGTCGTATACTTCAGTTTACAGTATTTCCTGAAGAATAAGGTGTAGCAATGAAAAATTCAACTTTGCTGTACTTTCTGTTCAACTAATGCATGTTGCTTTCCTCAAAACAAGCTAAAACATTTGGAGCACAAATTCCTTCAGCGAATCTTTATTCGGCTCTGATATCTCTGATCAACGTTGCTTATCTGAGATTTCGATTAATTAATGTCTCAGGTTCATCATGTACCTTATTTAACTGCTCATTCATTTCATTTCTTATCAGAGTACATCATTTATTTAGTTAAGACTGTAACTTCCTTGGTACCTTTGCTAAGGTAGCTTCCATACAAGAAATCTTGCCTACTTTCATAATCTTCTCTTCTTCTTGTCTTTTTAGTGTGTTAATACTATTAGAATTTTATATAATTTATTTAATTGCTCCACTAGAGCTTCACTACTATTCGATAACTCCTCCAATTTTTTTTCATTTTTGTAGTCATACATGTGATTCCTTGAATGAGAGGTTCCTGTCCTTAAATACATACGTCAGTGAAAAGATGTTCATGACTGAGAGTAGTCGATAAGTGGTGAACACCCCACTGTTGGGAGATGTGCTGATACTGCAGCTAACGATCCAGTGACTGTACAGTGAGAAGCAGTCAGACAACCTTACCTGGTGAGGTGGAGATAGGAGTTCCATGGAGTGAGAGGTGCTGAAGAAAGGGCTCCACGCAATATAAGAATGCGAAATGTCAGAGATAACTTGCCTTCTCGTAATATTGTTACAAATATAATAAATGTATTCTAATTGTTAATTATCAAGTTGAATATCATATCTGTTACGTATAGTACAGAGATGTAGTATAAGATTTAGTAGCTGCCCTCATTTATCATGTATTGCGTTGTCATTTTGAAGATAATATAAGAACTTGAATTGCATCTCATTTCTTATTTATGTGATGGAGTGAATGAGAATGAGAAGTTAATTTTCTGCACCTTTAGCTGCAGCCTGTAAGAAGACAAAGTGTGAGCCAAACTGGAGGAAAAAGGCACATGAATTCAAGGCACAGACTAGCTGGATCTTGATTAATAACACTTAACAGCGACTGAATATTCAGTAGGCAACATTCATTGAACATAAAAGGAGCATTCAAGTGGCAACTTCTTTAAGTGTTTGGTGTGAAGTATAACAAACCACCACATAGTCCAAGCCAACCTGAAACACTTCAGTTTCTGACAGTCCAATATCCATTTTTTGAGTGGTGACTGGTATACAGTCATTATTACAGTAATATACACCCTTACAAAAAATGAAAGCTTATTTTCTTAGACACCAAACTAACGATCAGTAAAACATATGTCACCCGCACTTCATGATGGATGACCTTAAATAAATAAGTCAAATATAATCATGGTGCTAATAAGAGCTCACCTAATGAGGCACACTGTGTGCTGCCAGTGCACCATGCATGGGAGAAGTTATGTCTCGAGCAGCCACTGTGCAGTGGTAATGTTGTCAACTAATGGGCCACAACCCAGGGATATGAAGATGTCATGTTGGTCGGCTACCACAGAGATGGTCTCATAGATCGTTGCTACACGCATAGACATGGAAGCAGCTTATCGAAATCTTCCATTTTGAAGATATAAGCTTTCTTCACGTCAGTGTCAACAGTTATTTCAACATCTAACTATTTGTCATTGTTGACCTGGTTGTTGTTGTTGTTGTTGTTGTGGTTGTGGTTGTGGTTGTGGTTGTGGTTGTGGTCTTCAGCCCAGAGACTGGTTTGATGCAGCTCTCCATGCTACTCTATCCTGTGCAAGCTTCATCATCTCCAAGTAAATACTGCAACCTACATCCTTGTGAACCTGCTTACTGTATTCATCTCTTGATCTCCCTCTACGATTCATACCCTACAAATTGGCCTCCAGTACTAAATTGATGATCCCTTAATGCCTCAGAACATGTCTTACCAATCGGTCCCATCTTCTAATCAGGTTGTGCCACAAATTCCTCTTCTCCCCAATTCTATCCAATACCACATCATTAGTTACGTGATCTACCCATCTAATCTTCAGCATTCTTCTGTAGCACCACATTGCGAAAGCTTCTATTCTCTTCTTGTCTAAACTATTTATTTTTCATGTTTCATTTCCTTACATTCCTACACTCCATACAAATACTTTCAGAAAAGAGTTCCTGACACTTAAATAATCGATACTAACAAATTTCTCTCCTTCAGAAACGCCTCCCTTGCCCTAGCCGGTCTACATTTTATATCATCTCTACTTCTACCATCATCAGTTATTTTGCTTTCCAAATTGCAAAACTCCTTTACTACTTTAAGTGTCTCATTTCCTAATCTGATTCTCTCACCATCATCTGATTTAATTTGATTACATTCCATTACCCTCGTTTTGCTTTTGTTGATGTTCATCTGATATCCTCCTTTCAAGACACTGTCCGTTTTGTTCAGCTGCTCTTCCTGGTCATTCGCTGTCTCCGACAGAATTACAATGTCATTGACAAAACTCGAGTTTTTTATTTCTCCATGGCTTGCCCAATATACAGATTGAATAACTTTGGAGATAGGCTACAACTCTGTCTCACACCCTTCTCAACCATTGCTTCCCTTTAATGCCCTCAACTCTTATAACTGCCATCTGGTTTCTGAACAAATTGTAAATAGCCTCTTGCTCCCTGTATTTTACCCCTGCTACCTTCAGAATTTTAAAAAGAGTATTCCAGTCAACAATGTCAAAAGCTTTCTTCAAGTCTACAAATGCTAGAAAGGTAGGTTTGCCTTTCCTTACTCTATCTTCTAAGATAAGTTGTACGGTCAGTATTGCCTCGCGTGTTCCAACATTTCTACAGAACCCAAACTGATCTTCCTGAGGTCATCTTCTACCAGATTTCCATTCATCAGTTCAGAATTTGTGTTAGTATTTTGCAACTCTGAGTTATTAAACTGATAGTTTGGTACTTTTCACACCTGTCAACACCTGCTTTCTTTGGGATTGGAATCAGATATTCTTGAAGCCTGAGCGTATTTTGCCTGTCTCATACATCTTGCTCACCAAATGGAAGAGATTTGTCGCGGCTGGCTCTCCAAGGCTATCAGTAGTTCTAATGGAATGTTGTCTACGCCCGAGGCCTTTTATTGACTTAGGTCTTTCAGTGCTCTGTCAAATTCTTCACGCAGTGTCATATCTCTCATTTCATCTTTGTCCTCCTCAAGTTCCATAATATTGCCCTCAGATATTTCGTCATGTATAGATGTCTATATACTCCTTCCACCTCTCTGCTTTCCCCTCTTTGCTTAGGACTGGTTTTCCACCTGAGCTCTTGATATTCACACATCCTTACATTTGACCTCTAGCCACCTCTGCTTAGCCATTTTGCACTTCCTGTCGATCTCATTTTTGAGACGTTTGTATTCCTTTTCACCTGCTTCATTAACTGCATTTTTATATTTTCTCCTTTCATCAATTACCTAAATTTTTGCCAACTTGGTCCTCTGCTGCCTTCACTATTCCATCTCTCAAAGCTACCCATTCTTCTTCTACTGTATTTATTTCCCCTGTACTTGTTAATCATTCCCCCAATACTCTTTCTGAAACACTCTGCCCTCTGGTTCTTTCAGTTTATCCAGGTCCCATCTCCTTAAATTCCTACCTTTTTTGCAGTTTCTTCAGTTTTAATCTACATTTCATAACCAATAAACTGTGGTCAGAATCCACATATGCCCCTGAAAGTGTCTTACAATTTGAAAGCTGGTTCCTAAATTTCTGTCTTACCATTATATAATGTATCTGAAATCTTCCAGTGTTTCCAGTACTCTTACACGTGTACAACCTTCTTTAATGATTCTTAAACCAGGTGTTAGTGATGATTAAATTATGCTGTGTGCAAAATTCTGCCAGGCAGCTTCCTCTTTCATTCTTTACCCTGGGTCCATACTCACCTACTACTTTTCTTTCTACCTACTGTCGAATTCCAGTCCCCCATGGCTATTAAATTTTCATCTCCCTTAGCTATCTGAATAATTTATTTTATCACATCATACATTTCTTCAATCTCTTTATCATTTGCGGAGCTATTTGGCATATAAACTTGGACTATTGTGGTAGGCCTGGGCTTCATGTCTATCTTGGTTACAATAATTCATTCACTATGCTGTTCGCAGTAGCTTATCTGTACTCTTGTTTTTTATTCATTATTAAACCTACTCCTGCATTACTCCTATTTGATTTTATATTTATAACCCTCTATACACATGACCAGGAGTCATGTTCCTCTTGCCATCGAACTTTACTAATTCACACTACATCGAACTTTAACCTATCCATCTTCCTTTTTAAATTTTCTAACCTACCTTCCCGGTTAAGGGATCTGACATTCCATGCTCTGATCCGTGAAATGCCGGTTTTGTTTCTCCTTATAAGGACGTCCTCCTGAGTAGTTCACCCAGAGATCTGAATGGGAGACTATTTTACCACTGGAATATTTTACTCAAGAGGACACCATCATCATTTAACCATACAGTAAAGCTGCATGTCCTTGTGAAAAATTACAGCTGTAGTTTCCTCTTGCTTTCAGCCTTTCAAAGTACCAGCACATCAAGGCCATTTTGGTTAATGTTACAAGGCCAGATCAGTCAATCATCCACACTGTTTGCCCCTGCAGCTACTGAAAAGGCTGCTGTCCCTCTTCAGGAGCCACACGTTTGTCTGACCTCTCAACAGATACCTATCGGTATGGCTATCTGTATCGCTGAGGCATGCAAGCCCCCACCCACCCACCAAAAGCAAGGTCCATGGTTCATGTGGGGGATTTGGTTGCTATGGTCAATAGATCTTATGTATGCCTTCTGTTGTGCTAAATTACATTTGTTTGATTTTTATCAAGTCATCAAATAACTTCATCTTAAATATAATGGTTACATTGGGTGACACTACAATGTGAGTTCACCTATATCTTCTTCGTTGTTTACTTCTGTTGCTATTGGCAAAGCCATATATTTTTCCATTATTTCTTGAAAATCCCTTTTTATATCCCGAAACTAACTCCGCACTTTGATTGATCTGTCCCTAATCACCTTTACTTTATTTGAATTTGACAGTTGCCGTCTAATAGCTTTCTTGAGGCTGTGGACATGCTGTGCAGTGTCACTCCTGGCAGTGTGCTTTCGTCTCCATCTGCTGAGGCTCGATGACTGTAAGAGGGCTTACACCAAAACCTACAGGTGTCAGACACTCAGTTCGGTACTAAATATTGTATGTCGATTGTGTATCAACCAAAACTCTGATTTACTATGTACAATGTGCTGTCGTCCAGCAGAACGGGCGTAAACGGTAATTAAAAGTAACACCAGAACTATGGAGCACAGAAAAGCATAACTGTGAGTAACTAATACATACAGCTTTCGTGGGGAAGCTGGTAGAGCATTAGATCGTTTTACCAGGGGTCCTAGGATCGAACCCTATGACGCCAATTTTTTTTATTGTATTATGCATGATAGTGTTATATGGGACAACATGTTTGACCTGTAAAGGGGCTGTTAGGTGTTTACAGCAAAGTTCCCTTGGCTGTCTGCTTTTGCTTAATTTATTTGAAAGTAGTAAACCTATAAAGTAAATCTGTAGTTTCATAGAACGTACAATCAGAACAGAAAAATAAAGAATTACATCATATGTGCAGAAGTAGTAGTAGTAGTAGTAGTAATACACAACAAAACTAATAGTAGTAATAATTAACAAAATAATAAAATTAGTGTACATAACATTCAAAAATCAATGCAAACACGCACTCTCCACTTTCCCTCTACTGTTTCCAGTTGTACAACATGCATCATGCAAGACACCTAGTGCAAAATCTGTTTTTCATTGCAGGCGTCATGTGACCTGCAAATGTTTGGGTTGCCTTTGTCTGCTTTTTGACATTAAGCTAATCTTTGATAATTTTGATTTTCTTGTTTTTTGAGTAAGACACTACACTTTTCTCCTTCTGTGGTATTTCATCATTTCCATTGCTTGAAACAAATTCTGGTGACGATATCGAAGACATCGACTATAACCCGTTCAGTTGGTCACAAATGAACAATTCCACTCCGCCTGGGTGTGCTTGTTGATATCTAATGTTTCTCTTCAGTGATGTTCGATGCATTCCATTCATCAATTATGCCCATTAGGAATGTTGTACTTCTCCAGTCATTTTCATGTTGCACAACAGCAGTACAGTACCTGTAGCAAGCAGACTGGATAGCAACCGCATGTCTGTGTGCACACAAACATGAGACTCTAGCCTCGATACGCACATGTAATGTACGCAGCACTGCCGTATGCAGCCTATTATTATTATTATTATTATTATTATTATTATTATTGTTGTTGTTGTTGTTGTTGTTACCATTAATACTACTGCATGTGTGATGCAATTGTTTCTTTATTCTACTGTTTTAAACGTGTATGTTTATTCCATGAAACTACAAATGCGCTAGCTACTTCATCTCGAGTGGTGTCTGTTCTGTTACACATGTCTGCAGAACTCCACACCTACCTCTGCAAATGCACTCTATAGCCTTGCTGCATTCAACTAATGAAGTGAAAGCAGACTGCCAAAAGAACATTGCTACAAATTCTGAAAGCTCCATTTACATGTCAGGAAAATGTTCTCCTATGTAATGGTTTCACATGTAAACAGTTTAAAAAAAAGTCATCAGTGGCTTTGAATGCAGGACCTATGGTACGACAACCTCACACTTCACCAACTCATCCATGCAAGATCTGTGAAACAGTCAGTCACAGATATGCATTTCCTGTGTTCCGTAGTTCTTGTGTTACTTTTAATTGCCGTTTATGCTTGTTCTAGTGGGTGACAGCACATAGCACAAACTAAATTGGTGTTTTGATTGATACTCTATTGACATACAATGTTTGGTACCAATCTGAGTGTCTGACATTTGGAGGTTTGGGTATCAGATTTACGTGAGCTGTGTACAAAATGATGCAAACTGTGTATGTTAACTTTTCTGTATTTTACTTTCACTTTTTCTCTACACATAACTTCAATGACAATTTCGGTTGGACATACCTCAGGCAATTTCAACATACATATGTTTCCCTTTGACGTTAGCTAATGATTGAGAGAGTTTTAATGACTAATCATAATATGTTTTCTTTTTTGGCATTTTGTGCCCCATTTTTTGCTCTATGCTCTCCAAGACATGGTGAAGCTTTGATGTCCCAAAGGACAAGCAGTCCGCCACAGCCAATAAAGCATTCTCTCTCTTTTTTTTCTTTTTTTTTTTTTTCTTCTTTCTTCATCGCACCTTGCAGATATCCAGAGTTGACATTATTTACAGTTAATCTGCATAGACATAAAACAAGGGTGCATACAGTTCAACATTCTCCACTTAATTACCTAAAATACACTTTCCACTCTCACGAACATCTTTCTTCAGCCTAAGAGTATAATAGTGGAACATGTTACTCCGAAGAACCTCATGTTGTAGTACTACAGGTGACACATGGCAGATTCAAACAATAAAAGAATGATTGGAAGATAAAATAAGAGTAAATAAAGTCAAACAGTGATGAAAGTGGTGTGCCAAAATATTATAAACAAACAATTACATTTAAACCAATTAATTGAATGAAAATAATAATCTTGTCCTTCGATTAGATTTAGAAATAAAAAATTCCAAAGCTTGTGACGAGATTTGAATCCACCACCTTCTACAAGTCAGGAATATATTTTAATCACTAACCTACAGTACCATACTGCATTACACAGTTACATTTACAACTTCCCAGAACCAGTCGCAGTAGTGATTTGCTGCCTTCAAAAAGTTCAGCATCATATACAAGGCATATCTAATGTAGGCCAATATCTGTGATGGTAATAACTGTGTATGTGGTGTCAAATCATATCTTGTGCAAAAGGATGTAGTAGTTTTTTTGTTAGCGCCGCATATGAAAGGTTGCATATTTTGTTAGCATCATTGTGTGGGTTTTATCATGACTGATGAAGCGTAAAATAATGGGGCAGGCTCAAGACATGGATCCAAAATCCCAAATATATCAAAAAAGAAAGCCGGATCAGAAATTGGAAATAAACTGACCAATTGTTGTGTCAGTTTAACTGTGCGGAACAGTTCGGTTATGTCATTGAGTGCTTTGGATTGGAGGAAACCAGCTCTAATGCGTGGAATATAAACCAACAAGTAATTTTAATCAGACTATAGTCTTCCATTGTAAGCAGTGGTGTAATATTAAAAGTATCAATTAAAGATAAGATGGGGCATTCAATAAGATGTCACATTTTTCATCCAAAAAGCTAAAGATTGCATAAATATTAAATTAAATTCAATGAAACATTTTCAAAATGGGCCACTACTTACAGAGACAGCAGTCAAACAGGCTTGGCAGATGCTTAAATGTAAAAATTTTGGAGAATATTCAGTTGTAATGGAGAAGCATATTGCTCCTAATGGTTGCAAAGATGAAGCCCCTTGGAGTATGTTAAGGCAGATTTCCTCTGTCTGAAAGTGCAGCTAAACATACCAAAATCATTGTGTTGTTTTAAGAGCCAACAGTATAGCCATATGGTATTCATATATATATTGGGCAAGCAATGTGGGAAAGTAGTCCACAAAGCAGAAGTCACATGCTAGCTCTCAAAATCTTGCTTCAGATGCTTCAGCAATTATGCAGTATGGAGACAAATTGCTTAGTTTCCAGGAGGAAAATAACACTGAAAAGATAGTCACGAAGTAAGTGCTTTAGACTGATGTGAAGAAGATGGTAAGCCCCTACATTGGCACCAAGTTCACCGTGTCATTGACCTCTGTAGTTATGAAGCCTGCCCCCCAAAGTGGATATATCAACTCAGAAACAGACATGCATCATAAGTATAAATGTGAGCAGTTGCAAATGCAATTGTGAGGAAATCATTACTACCACACCAATCACAAGCAATACTGGTACTGTCAAAAAATGCAAACCATGTAACAAAGAGCAGTGTAAAATCCAAGAAGCATTATGCTAGGGCGTTCATTACTACCATCAGCACTAAAAGAAAATGTCAAAAATAAATAAATAGAAACATAATATGATGATTTAAAAGCTATAGATCACTACACTTTTATTAGCAAAAGATATTGTAGTATGAAATATGGACGGGGGAGTGGGAGAGTGAGAAGGGTGTGTGTGGGGGAGGGAGGGTGGAGAGAGAGAGAGAGAGAGAGAGAGAGAGAGAGAGAGAGAGAGAGAGAGAGAGAGAGAGCGATCCTAGGGGTTTGCTTCACATAGCATACTGAAACTATTGTATTCAGGAAGAGGAGGGGTAGCTAAAGTTAACTAACACTGAAGTTTACTAACACAGGAGAGGCTGACTACTTGTGTGTTCAAGACTTCTTTACAAAATGTATCACATCTCCTTTCTTTCTGCCACCAATAGCTTGCAAGCAGTAATAGCAAACATGCCATATTGCATAAATACAGTGTGTTTCACATGTGACAACATAGGCTGTGTCCGGTGTTCCGCGGGAATCAGTATCATGGAGGCCTGCTCAAATTGATGCATATGCTCTTGTTTGTTTTGGAAGTTACTTTTGAAAAAATATTCGTTGTTCTCAACGAATTTTTCCACTAGACTTTATAATTATTTTACATTTTCTTAAGTTAAACGTAACCAAAAATTAAAGTCTATTTGCGATGGTCATAAAGTCTCCCCCCACCTTCTTCCTTCACACTAGATGTGACTACTCACAACAAATTTCATACACGATATTTTCATGCAGTGGCAGATACACTGACACTTGGTAGGTAACATGGAGACCTGCATAGAACCAATCATAGGGCTAAGGACAACAGCAGCAGCAAAAACAGAATAGCTTTTATCTCTTGGATACCATTGTGCCTTTTGAACTGTAAAAAATTCCAGTTTTTTGTGTGACTTACGTTTCCAGTTATTATTAAATAGTGTGTCTATTAAGTACCACTGACAGTATTTGAAATTTGTGTATTTCTCTCACTGGCAACTCAACGTTGTTTCCTGAAGTGAGCACATGCAGTAATCTGTTTATTCTTGTTCCTGGACAGTGAGCTAAAATGTTGTTGTGCTTTGTAGTTTGTATGCTAGACGTATAATTGAAAAACACACGATTAAAACTACTTTGATTTTACCCATTTTTCTATCTGATGGAAGACTGTAATAAATAAATAGGTACTGTTGATTATCACCTTTTTGTGTGTGTGGGTGCCAGGGGGGGGGGTTACAGGCTGTGTCCCAATAAAATAAAGAAGCAATTTAAAACTCATTCCGCATTGCTAAGAACTGTATTAGTGCCTACTGCTTTTTGCCATTTTTTTATCATTGGGGGGAAGGAATAATACACACACCAGCAGTGTCAAAATACCATTTGGAAACATTACCAGTGCTTTGCTTATGCCATGTTTTGACAAAGCTATCATTGAACTCGGTCCTCATTCTTTGTTACAAATTACAGGACAAAATTACAAAATACTTGTAAGATACTACATTTGGAAAACTGTTAACACTATATAGGAACAAGTTCGAAATAGTGATAGACATTTTATGGAAAGTGTGTGCTGTATTCTCAGTTGGTTGTTAAATAAGTTATCTACACTTCACTTTATAAAGTACACTACTGGCCATTGAAATTGCTACACCAAGAAGAAATGCAGATGATAAACGGGTATTCATTGGACTAATATATTATACTAGAACTGACATGTGATTACATTTTCATGCAATTTTGGTGCATAGATAGTGAGAAATCAGTACCCAGAACAACCACCTCTGGCCGTAATAACGGCCTTGATATGCCTGGGCATTGAGTCAAACAGAGCTTGGATGGCGTGTACAGATACAGCTGCCCATGCAGCTTCAACACGATACCACAGTTCATTAAGAGTAGTGACTGGCGTATTGTGACGAGCCAGTTTCTTGGCCACCATTGACCAGACGTTTTCAATTGGTGAGAGATGTGGAGAATGTGCTGGCCAGGGCAGCAGTCGAACATTTTCTGTATCCAGAAAGGCTCATACAGGACCTGCAACATGCTGTCGTGCATTATCCTGCGGAAATGTAGGGTTTGGCAGGAATCGAATGAAGGGTAGAGCCACGGGTCGTAACACATCTGAAATATAACGTCCAATGTTCAAAGTGCCGTCACTGCGAACAAAAGGTGACCAAGACGCATAATCAGTGGCACCCCATACCATCACGCCGGGTGATATGCCAGTATGGCGATGACGAATACACGCTTCCAGTGTGCGTTCACTGCGATATCGCCAAACACGGATGCGACCATCATGATGCTATAAACAGAACCTGGATTCATCTGAAAAAATGACATTTTGCCATTCGTGCACCCATGTTCGTCATTGAGTACACCATCACAGGTGCTCCTGTGTGTGATGCAGCGTCAAGGGTAACAGCAACCATTGTCTCCGAGCTGATGGTCCATGCTGCTGCAAACATCGTCGAACTGTTCATGCAGATGGTTGTTGTCTTGCAATCGTCCCCATCTGTTGACTCGGGGATCGAGACGTGGCTGCACGATCCGTTACAGCCATGCGGATAAGATGCCTATCTCGACTGCTAGTGATATGAGGCCGTCGGGATCCAGCACGGTGTTCCATATTACCCTCCTGAACCCACCAATTCCGTATTCTGCTAACAGTCATTGGATCTCGACCAACGCGAGCAGCAATGTTGCGATACGATAAACTACATTTGCGATAGGTTACAATCCGACCTTTATCAAAGTCTGAAACGTGATGGTACGCATTTCCCCTCCTTACTCGAGGCATCACAACAACGTTTTACCAGGCAATGCCGGTCAACTGCTGTTTGTGTATGAGAAATCGATTGGAAACTTTCCTCATGTCAGCACGTTGTAGGTGTCGCCACCAGCGCCAACCTTGTGTGAATGCTCTGAAAAGCTAATCATTTGCATATCACAGCATCTTCTTCCTGTTGGTTAAATTTCGCATCTGTAGCACATCATCTTCATGGTGTAGCAATTTTAATGGCCAGTAGTGAAAAATGTTTTGATATTAAATAAAAAATTTTGACTGTTACTGTAACACAGGGAGAAGAGGCGGAACGAGAGTGTGGTGATAAGGAAAGACAGCTTACATCACCAACCATTAAGAAAGAGAAGGACATAAAACGAGAGAAGGGGGAGGTCAAAAAAGAAATCAAAACTGAAAAAGATCACCGTGAACAGCATCGGGGAAAAGATGCTAAAACAGCGGAATCAGAACTTGTACGAGACCTGAGGGCTCAGTTAAAGTGAGTTTTGAAGGACTAACTCTCATACATCATTGAAATTGCCTTTGATGTAGGATTTTACAACTTTATTAATGCTAGAGATTTCCTTTGGCTTTGGGCAATTTTCAGTCTTGTGCCATTTGTAAAAAAAATACGGACTGGCAGTTCTGTGCTTGTGCTGTAATTCCTGTTCTTGCATGAAATTTGTTTTTAACAAGCCATCCCCTCCCCCATCCACATACTCAAACACATCAGGAATAAGAACGTTTAATTTTTTTTGTTCTCTTCAGAGCATCACAGACTGTATTTTTGTTGTATAATCACAAACCATATTTTTATTTTTACAGTAGTATACTAGCAAACATATATTACCTTGCTATGTACAATTGCTGCATTTGGCACGTTTTTATCATATAGCATTTGTATAATATTGTGAAAAATGACATTTTGTGTACTCTGGAAATCACAATTTCTTTTAAAACCTATGAGGAGGTCATTAAGGGAAAATATTATGTACACTCTATTTATTAATATTTTATCCTCTCCTATACTACTCAGTGCATGTGTAAAGTAACTGTGCATGTTGTTCAGAAAGCTTTTCTTTTAACATTTATGGTACACAATTAACATTGTGTTACTGTGGTTTATTGTATCCATCGCAATTGTGAGTATTCCTGTATTTATCATTCCTTCCTGTCGTGCATTTTGGCAACTAAAAGATTTCTTCTGTGTGTAGTGCACCAAACTTCATAATGTTAATTGTGTGTTAAAAACCAATGTATAGGACAAAATAGAAAGAACAAGAGGAGAAGATAAAGAAAGGTGTTACAGTACCATCCATGTGAGGGGGGTTGGGGGGGGGGATAGACAGGCAAGCGGATATTATTATTCCCCCATATATTCCTTGTTTATCCATGTTTGAAAATAAAAATATACATGTCAGTAACAATTATGTATTATGTTATTAACACTTTGGAGATGGCCACTTAGAAAAATATTGGGCTTAGGAAACAGCCCATTTATGCCATTATTTAAAGTGTAACTGGCACATGTATCTTCAAGAGTAGTACATACAAAACAAATACCAAACTTCAGGATTTATTTTTCATATTTCTTTAGTTCTTTGATAGATTACAAATTTTAAAGTAATGATGACAGAAAGTATAACTGCCGTTACTTTTTTAAAATTAAAAAAAAAAGTGAGAGATGAGTTATTGAGCAATTTTTTTCCTCTTGAGCTTCCAAAATTTCTTGCTAACTCAATAAACATGACATATTTCTAGCAGAATTACAGCAAACTGAAACCTAATGAGTACATGCACGAAATTATGCCAATGTGATCAGATTGGCTCAGTCATTCACAACAGCAGATGTTGTGTTCACTACTTTTTTTATATACAATTTTAGGAATTGACAACAGGAGGCAGTATTCAAGTGATAGGTGCCTTGTGCATCAAGAAAATTGCGGCCTGACCTATTCTTGAGCATAAAGTTGTGGCCTCCAAAGTGTTAAACATTACAGATTGCATTTATATACACTATGTGATCAAAAGTTTCCGGACACCTGGCTGAAAATGACTTGAAAGTTCGTGGCACCCTCCATCGGTAATGCTAGAATTCGGTATAGTGTTGGCCCACTCTTAGCCTTGATGACAGCTTCCACTCTCGCAGGCATATGTTCAATCAGGTGCTGGAAGGTTTCTTGGGGAATGGCAGCCCATTCTTCACAGAGTGCTGCACCAAGGAGAGATGTCGATGTTGGTCGGTGAGGCCTACATGAAGTCAGCGTTCCAAAATGTCCCAAAAGTGGTCTATAGGATTTAGGTCAGGACTCTGTGCAGCACAGTCCGTTACAGGGATATTATTATCAAGTATCCACTTTGCCACAGGCTGTGTATTATGAACAGGTGCTCGATCATGTTGAAAGATGCAATCGCCATCCCTGAATTGCTCTTCAACATTTGGAAGCAAGAAGGTGCCGAAAACATCAGTGTATACCTGTGCTGTGATAGTGCCATGCAAAACAACAAGGGGTGCAAGTCGCCTCCATGAATAACACGACTACACCATACCACCACCACCACCACCTCCGAATTTTACTGTTGGCACTACACACGCTGGCAGATGTTCACCGGGCATTTGCCATACCCACACCCTGCCATCGGATCGCCATATTGTGTACTGTGATTCGTCACTCCACACAACATTTTTTGCACTGCTCAATTGCCTAATGTTTACACTCCTTACACAAAGTGAGGTGTCGTTTGGCATTTCCCGGCATGATGTGTGGCTTATGAGCAGCCGCTCAATCATGAAATCCAAGTTTTCTCATCTTCCGCCTAACTGTCATAGTATTTGCAGTGGTTCCTGATGCAGTTTGGAATTTCTGTGTGCTGGTCTGGATAGATTTCTGCCGATTACATATTACGACCCTCTTCAACTCTCGGCGGTCTCTGTCAGTCAACAGACGAAGTCAGCCTGTACACTTTTGTGCTGTATGTGTCCCTTCACATGTCCACTTCACTCTCACATCGGAAACAGTGGACCTAGGGATGTTTAGCAGTTTGAAAATCGACCTAGGGATGTTTAGCAGTTTGAAAATCTCGCGTACAGATGTATGACACAAGTGACACTCAATCACCTGACCACGATCGAAGTCCATGAGTTCCATGGAGCACCCCAGTCTGATCTCTCACAATGTCTGTTGACTACTGAGGTCGCTGGCATGGAGTACCTGGCAGTAGGTGACAGCACACTGCACCTAATATGAAAAATGTACTTTTGATCACATAGTGCACATTATTGAAAAGAAAAAGAAAATTTTACGTTGAACCCATTAATCTAATCAATTCAAGAAAAAATAACTCTTCAGCTATACACAGTTGAAATTGCTTAATAAGAAACCACTGTCATAACTTAAAAGTTCTTGTCCAAGAGGTTAAACTGCCCGTCCATCAAAACATCACTTTCTATGAAAGCAACCACTTGGAGTGTATACTGAAATAAAGATACCAAACTGCTTTCAAGATACAGCAACAATTTGTTGATTGTTGCAAGTTAACATTTGATAACCTTCACATTTTCTGCTTGCTTGAAAAGTTGCTGTTCCACTAAATTCATAACAAATGTTATGTATTACACTACTGCAACTTGCCTCTCCAGGTGTACGTGACATGGCTCTTTGCCAGCATTGACTGACTTCATTGTCATAATCATCATCCTCTTTGCCAGCATTAACTGAATTTGAATTCATTATCATCATCATCCTAGGGTTGAAGCAAGACCTTACGGCTGTGAACACAGACTTGCATGGACATGTTGCTGTAAGAGTAGTCAGCCTTGTTAGCAGCAGCCCACTGCATTAAAGTACGCCTTCAGCTCTACCTGGAGTATTTCTCTCTTCATATTTTTCAAAATGTTGCTGGTTTCAACACAAAAATTCCATTCCAGTCATAATGAAGTCATCTTCAAGCTATTTTAATTTCAAATGTAGTCTGTGAGAATTAAGGTATTTGCAGACTGTTAAATACACGGTAAAATTCGTGGAATAACTGGCTTGTTCTTTAACACAAAAATTATATTTAAGTTATATCATCATGCATTAGATAACTCCCACATTTTATCTGTGTGGAAGAACTCCACTATAATTATTTTCAAAGAGTTGACATGTTTGTACATATTTCTATCACTGTCACTTGAAATGGTTTTTAGATTGTCATTCGGAATTTTATGGTCTTGAAGGTCACCCACTATTGCATGAGTACAGTGTGAAGAGCTTGCTGTGTCGAAAACCTGTATACTTTCTATATAAAGATCAACTGTCTTCAGTAGCACAGCAAAAATACCTCAGCTTCTTCTGCCACTCGTTTCTACAGCTAATGATACTATAACAGACAGTCAAATGATAAGGAGATGGATGGAAAAAAGTGAGTAAACTGTTTAACAATATTAGGAAAAGTGCCACAGCTATTAGTACATTTATCCTTCTGTGAGACAAGGCAGTCAGTGCCTTCATGGAAAAATGTTCGCGGTCACCAATGGATCTGTGTTAATTCCCAGGCATGCATGTCATCATCCAGAGCAGATCAACAGCCATAAATGTATGTACAGGGTGTACATAAAGTCCGGGCACACTTTCAATTATTTTTTGCACAAGAACCAAACATTGTACAGATGTCATACATATGTCATTTTGAAGAGAAAACCTGAAAGTCATTTATTATTATTATAATTATTATTATTAATATTATTATTATCTCTCTTTTTTTATGATACAAAAGTAGGGTGGGCCGGCCGGTGTGGTCGTGCGGTTCTAGGAGCTTCAGTCTGGAACCGCGTGACCGCTACGGTCGCAGGTTCGAATCCTGCCTTGGGCATGGATGTGTGTGATGTACTTAGGTTAGTTAGGTTTAAGTAGTTCTAAGTTCTAGGGGACTGATGACCACAGATGTTAAGTCCCATAGTGCTCAGAACCATTTGAACAAAAGTAGGAAAGAGAAAGAAATGTATAACTGGGATATAGTGATGCTGACTAGGTGTTGTCTTTTAAGTAATATTTACAACATTATTTGTAAACATTCTTGAACTCTTTTCTCCATGGTTCCGTATCAGTAGAAGTTATTAAAAGAGGGAACAATTTGTGTTGCTAGTGCTTCATCACCCAACACTGCCAATGTAACAATAACTATACTGTGTGTAGTGTTTGTAGTTGTGTTATTGAGCACAATGTGGTCATGCTAAAACTTCAGTATTAGTCTGAAAGGAAAAAAAGTTGGCAATGATGAATGAGCTGTGGTAGTGCCGCTTTTGCATAATATACAAACTACCTTCTAATCGCCACAGATCAGACACCTCTTGCTAGAAAAGTAGTTCGTATATTAACGACACGGTAATTGTTGGCATATTATTTCATTGAAAAGCTGCACTAACTTTGATTTTTAGTGAGAATTTGTCAAGTTACAGGGCGTTTTTTTAGAATATATGGCTATTTTCAAAGCAGTGGTTTTGTTGGGAACTTAATAGCAAAATGTAAATAATTAAAATACAATTGTTATTGTTGCACACAAGTCGTCATTTTCCAAAGTGTTGGTTAGGATGCGACCTGACAGCCCAATTAAAATTAAATTGTACATTTCACTCTATATCGTGTCCTGCAAAATTAGATTTCATTATGCTGCCACATTTCTAAATACGCAAGTGCATTTAGCTTCAGGAAGACATTCATAGAATGCAGTTCTGTCATTGGGTACTCTACCTTATGTACTCAGTCAGTAGCACCCATTGTCCAATTGCTATCATGTGTTTTGCATATTCTCCTAATACATAATTTTTAGCATCCAATGAAACACTTTTTATAATTTGAA
Source organism: Schistocerca nitens (assembly GCF_023898315.1). NCBI lineage: Eukaryota > Metazoa > Arthropoda > Insecta > Orthoptera > Acrididae > Schistocerca > Schistocerca nitens. The sequence goes on along the minus strand of NC_064614.1, from coordinate 426,618,603 downwards.
GTAAGATATACTTCTTGTCTTGTATGTCTTGAAATTGCTTTCAGACTATTACTATATTTTTTGATGTGTCTTTAGAACATTTAAATGCATTTGTGAACTGGAACAGCAGAAGGAATTAAAAGAAACAATAAACTATAATCCTTTTTTTTTTCCTCAAAATGTATGAACTACCATTGTGTTCATGAACTTACGCATTAGTGTGTAAAAAGTAATTTTCCGCTATTTACACTTTCCTGCAAAAGTGTAAAAGTGAGGTTTTACTATATTTTCATCTGGACATTGTTGTTGTTGGCCATCAGTTACAGAGAACAAGTATGTAACCAATGTAGAAGAGATTCTGAAATACTTATTTTATACTTCTGAGTATTTCCTGTATTACATGAAAAAGGCCATGGTTGTGCAGCCCACTTGGCCCTTGGATTAAAAGGCTTTTACAGGGTATATTAAAAATAAATAAACTTCATGTGGCACACTCAGCTGACTGGAAAATTTTACAGTTTGTTAGTGTTTGTGAGCGTAATACATCAGCTATGTTGGAGGCTTATGTGGGGGCTGCAGTGTACACTTTGACTTGAGAGGTGAATCTAAATTAATTCAGCTATGACATGTAACACACACGGATCAGCCACGACATTGTAACCATCTTCCTAATAGCAAGTATGTCACTATTTGGCACAGATAACAACGGTGACACACCATGGCATGAAGCATTGAAGCCTGGATTGATCAGTGGAAGGCGCTGGCACCACGTCTGCACACACAAAAGTCACCGAATTCCCACAAATTCCTGGGAGGGAGTGATGTGTTCTGGCACAATGTTCAGTCACATTTCAGATGTGTTTGATTGGGTTCAGATCTGACAATTTGGGGAGCCAGCACATCAATTGGAACTCACCACTGTGTTCCACAAACCACTCCATCACACTTCTGTCCTTGTGACGCGGTGCATTATCATCTTGAAAAATGCCACCGCCATTGGGAAACATGATCAGCATGAAGGGGTGTACCAACCACTGTACAATGCCCCTTGACTGTCATGGTGCCTTGCATCAGCTCCACTGGACCCACATGAAATGTCCCCTAGAGTGTAATGGGAGTCGCTGCCAGCTGGTGTGCTTCCCTCAGTATAGGTGTCAAGGAACTGTTCCCCTGGAAGATGACAGATTCGCGTCTGCCTATCAGCAGGAGAAGAAGCTATTGGGATTCATCAGACACTCTGCCACTGTGCCAACATCCAGTGCTGATGGTCACGTGCCCATTTCAGCTGTAGTTGCTGATGTCATGGTTCTAATATTGGCACATGCGTGGGTCATTGGCTGTGGGGGGCCTTTCATTAGGAGCGTTAGCTGCACTTTTGTGTTCACACACACATTTGCTGTGCCTGACATTAAAGTCTGATGTTAGTTCCGCCAGAGTTCGCCGCCTGTCCTGTTTTACCTGTCTGCCCAGCCTTTGGCGTCTGACATTTGTAATGAGATTAGCCACCCAACCCCATGACATCTGGATGTGGTTTCACTTTGGTTTCTCCATATGTTGAAGACACTCACCACAGCACTCCTTGAACACCCAACAAGTAATGGAATTTCTGAAATGCTTGTGCAGAGCCTTTGGGCCATAACAATCTGCCCTCAGTCAAACTCAGACAGATGGCACCTCTACCTCACTCTGTACAAGGACAACACGCTCGCTGATACTACATGCACGGTGCATGTGTCTGACTAACATTCATACCTCAGAAGGTGATGCTGCTATCGCCTGAACTGGTTTATATCGATTGGTATCCGTTTGATCAGTGTATAATGCGAACAGTTTATTTGATCTTGCTTCCGACAAAAATCTCGAGGGCACCTAAAAATGAACACATTTATACCTCATTAGCTGTGGTGATATGTTTTTAAACGGTTTATTGTTCTTCACAATTACCAATTTTGTTTTATCAGATAGCTTTGTCTACAGGATGGAGTAGTAGTCAGTGGTTGTATGTTTTGAGTTCTGTGCTGCTCTATGGCAGAAATCACTTTGAAGTTGACATATATTCGGATGTGTAAATGAAAATCAGTATCTGTTTATAGATATAGCATAGTGTGTGTGTTCGTATATCTAGAATCTTCTCCCAAACCCCTGGATCAATTTCAACCAAATTTGGCACAGAAACAGTGGGCCTCAAGAGTATGACCACTTTCTGGTTTATAACTCCTTAGCACCAGTAGGAGTGGGAAAATGGGCAAAACATCATGTTGTTTGCCCCCCCCCCCCACCTCTCCCCCGCTAGAGCCATATAGGTCGCCCTGCACAGCTGGAATGTTCTGTAGGAATAGTATCATCCTGCCAATTCAGCTTGCTTTCCTGGGTAGCCTACTTGTCATGGACAAGAAACGGTTCTCCAGGCCCCGACATGTAGGCTGCTTTGCACAACAGGCATGTTACGTTGGACTACTATTGACCTGCTTTATCAACCTACTTTGCATGGTGGCCTTTACACCTGGAGCAAATGAATGCTTTTCAGGTCTCTGATTTGTAGATTGCCCTGCATGACTGACATGTTGTAGGAGGAATGTCAACCTGCTTTATGCAACTGTGTTGCAGTTGCTGATGAGTGTGGGTGGGGACAGGTTGACATGGATAGAGGACGAGATGAAGGGAGCTAGGTAGAGGAGGAAATGGAGAGAGAGGGGAGGAGGGGGAGAAACATGAGGCGGGTGCAAACTGTAGAGGGGTAGTGTGCAGATGGAAAAGGAAAAGGAAGAGGGAAAGTATGAAAGGATGATGTGGTAAGAGAGAGGGGGTCGAGAAAATGGACAAAGAAAAGCGGAGGAGGATGTGTGTTCACTATAGGTGTTGAAGGCACCTATGCAGGCCAAGCTGTGGGAGAAAAGGCGTGTAAATGTAAGCATGGTTCATCCTTGCGTGCTACAACTCTGCAACCCACCCCTGCAGCGCCTTGTCAGTTACGTGGTATTATATCCTCAGTCCCCTATCTATGAAGATTTTGGTTTGCAACTGCAGGCATTAGGTTCAAAGGCTGTCTGAGAATGTTGGAAAATGAATGGTATGAATGCTATCAAACCATCAATTTACTAAGTCATTGTTGCAGAATACTGACACATTATTTAAAGAAGAATGGAAAAAGTAAGAGTGGAAGATCAATTTCGGTTCTGGAACATGTGAGGCAAACTGACCCTGTGACGTACCCTGGAAAATTAGTTGAACCAAGGCAAACCTACATTTATAGTATTTATAGATATAGAGAAAGCTTTCGACACTGTTGAGTGGACTACACTCTGTGAAATATAGTAGGTAGCAGGAGGGAAGTATAGGGAGTGAAAGGTTATTCACAACATGTCCAGAAAGCAGATTGTAGTTATAACGGTCGAATGACATGAAAAAGAAACTGTGATTGAGAAGGGGGTGAGACAGGATTGTAGTCTTATTCTCAATGTTATTAAATCTATATATTGGAAAAGCAGTAAAGGAAACCAAGGAGAAATTTGAAAAGTGGAGTAAAGCCCAGGAAGAAGATGACAGATTCTCAGTTGGGGAGAGATCTGGTGACCTTGCTAATCACAAGCAGTAGCAGTTCTTGCCATATGCAAGTGGGCATTATCTAGGTGAAATGTAAGCTCAGGATGGCTTACCATGAAGGACAACAAAATGGGATGTAGAATAGTACGAGTGTACTACCTTCCTATAATGGTGCCACTGATGACAACAAAAGGAATCCTGCTATGAAAAGAAATGGCACTCCAGACCATCACTCCAGGTTGTCGGGCGACAGTCATGTTGCTATTCCACTGTTGTCTGGAGCATCTTCAGACACATCTACTGCATGGAATCTCATTGACTGGAGCAGAATTGTCTTCAGTGATGAGTCCTGCTTCAAATTGAGCCCTGATGACCGACGAATAAGTATCTCAAGATGCACCGCACAGCAGTCGGATAGCAACCTGATTGTTACCAGCTGTATGGCCTGACAACTAGGAGTGATTGTCTGGGGTACTACTTATTTCATTTGGTTGTCATCCATGAAACCCTTACAACCAGTGGTATGTCAACAATATTCAATGCCCCACTTTGTTGCCCTTCATGGCAAGCCATCCTGGGCTTCCATTTCAGCAAGATAATGTCGCCCACACACAGCGAGTGTTCCTCCTGCTTGCATTTCTACTTTCCAAACCCTACCTTGGCCAGCAAGACTGCTGGATCTCTCCTCAATTGAGAATGTTTGGGGCATTACAAGCAGGCTCTTCCAACCAACTTGGGATTTTGACAACATTGAACAGAATTTGGCACACTACCCCCAGGAGAGCACACAACTACTCTATCAATCAGTGCCAAGTCAAATTACTGCTTGCATAAGGGCAAGATGTTGCCCAACACATTATCAACTTGCTCAATTTGTGAAGCTATTTCCCTTGAATAAGTCATCCAGTTTTTCTGAAATTCTAATAATTCCTTCATGCTTTAAAAGTGTGTACAGCAATAAGCACCACATTTCTGAGGAGACACTCCATGCAAGTCAATGAAAGCAGTCTGTATGTCGTTCACTCTGCAATTAAGAGCAATATTATGACTACATTATAAGAAACAGAAATATTTACAAGTTAAAGTACATTATCACACACAGTTCTCAAAAAACAGTGGAAGCTGGCAAATAAAGCTAGTCTAAAAATTTTCGAAAGATTTTCTCTCATATCACACACAAACTGCCTTCTTTAACAACTGTTGTTGTTGTGGTCTTCAGTACTGAGACTGGATTGATGCAGCTCTCCATGCTACTCTATCCTGTGCAAGCTGCTTCATCTCCCAGAACGTACTGCAGCCTACATCCTTCTGAAGCTGCTTAGTGTATTCATCTCTGGGTCTCCTACGATTTTTACCCACCACGCTGCCCTCCAACACTAAATAGGTGATCCCTTGATGCCTCAGAACATGTCCTACCAACCAATCCCTTCTTCTAGTCAAGTTGTGCCACAAACTCCTTTTCTCCCCAATTCTATTCAATACCTCCTCATTAGTTATGTGATTTACCCATCTAATCTTCAGCATTCTTCTGTAGTACCACATCTGCCCCTGGAAATGTCTTACAGTTTAAAACCTGGTTCCTAAATCTCTGTCTTACCATTATATAATCTATCTGAAACCTTTTAGTATCTCCAGGATTCTTCCATGTATACAACCTTCTTTTATGATTCTTGAACCAAGTGTTAGCTATGATTAAGTTATGCTCTGTGTAAAATTCTACCAGACTGCTTCCTCTTTCATTTCTTACCCCCCCCCCTCCCCCCCCTCCCCTCCAGTCCATATTCACCTACTATGTCTCCTCTCCATTTTCCTACTCTCGAATTCCAGTCACCCATGACTATTAAATTTTCATCTCCCTTCACTACCTGAATGATTTCTTTTATCTCATCATACATTTCATCAATGTCATCATCAGCTGCAGAGCTACTTGGCATATAAACTTGTACTACTGTAGTAGGCATGGGCTTCGTGTCTATCTTGGCCACGATAAGGCGTTCACTATGCTGTTTGTGGTAGCTTACCCGCAGTCCTATTTTTTTATTCATTATCAAACCTACTCCTCCATTACCCCTATTTGATTTTTATTTATAACCCTGTATTCACCTGAGCAAAAGTCTTGTTCCTCCTGCCACCGAACTTCAGTAATTCCCACTAAATCTAACTTTAACCTATCCATTTCCCTTTTTAAATTTTCTAATCTACCTGCCCGATTAAGGGATCTGACATTCCACACTCCTATCTGTAGAACGCCAGTTTTCTTTCTCCTGATAACGACCCCCCAAATGGGGGCTGTTTTACCTCTGGAATATTTTACCCAAGAAGACGCCATCATCATTTAACCATACAGTAAAGCTGCATGCACTTGGCCGTTCACAGTACCAGCACAGCAAGGCCATTTTGGTTGGTGTTACAAGGCCAGATCAGTCAATCATCCAGACTGTTGGCCCTGCAACTACTGAAAAGGCTGCTGCCCCTCTTCAGGAACCACATGTTTGTCTGGCCTCTCAACAGATACCCCGCCATTGTGGTTGCACCTACGGTAAACCTATGTGTATCGCTGAGGCACGCAAGCCTCCCCACCAATGGCAAGGTCCATGGTTCATGGGGGGGGGCTTAAACAACTATGTACTTTTAATGTTATAGTTATGTGTGTCACATATGTTAATTATAAGACCCAATACTGTAAACAAAGATGTATTTTCTACATTTGATTTTAAATATTTACTAGTTTTAACAGTGTGTAATGTATAATGCCTAATCAAAAACAACAAAATAGAATCAAGTTCACTCACTCCTCAGTTTCAGTTTTACAGTGTAAATAACAATGATACCCTATGTTGAAGAACACAATTTTAATGTGAGTCGTCGAATTCTAGCAAACTGAGATACTGTGGCATTAACAGTTCAGAATTATCTCTTCAAGTGTCATATCTTGACAATAGGAAGCAGAAGGTACATTTTAATGATAGATGTTCTGGTTTCACAAGATTGGAGCCTCAAGACTTGTGCTGTGATCTTTATTGTTTGTATTACTGTCCTGCCTAGTATCGTGCCATGTATTTGTGTTCTTTATGCTGATGTTTCGATTTTAATTGCAGCTGGGAATGACATAGAGGATGTACAGGAACAAAGCAAAGGCAACCTACTAATTTCCAGTATGGTTCAAAGACAATGGATTAACTGTAAATCAGAATAAAACTGAAAATGTGTTCTTTAGTGTATGCAATACTATCATTGTATGACTGTTAACATCTGGGTGTTCATCTGGATTGCAGATAAACTTGGAAGCACAGCACATACTCCATATGCATTAAACTATCAACTCCTACATGTGTTACATAAACTTTGAGCATGCTTTACTGGAAATATGTTTAGCCTTGATTAAGTGTTTTTTCATATCCATACTGCTTTGGGGCAAAGAGTTTGCATGTGGCAGATGTGTAACTAGTTTTCTAAAACAATGTATCCTGTTGGCCACTTTTCAAGTAACTGGGTGCCATGACAATTCCAGAATGGGATTTTCACTCTGCAGCGGAGTGTGCGCTGATATGAAACTTCCTGGCAGATTAAAACTGTGTGCCGGACCGAGACTCGAACTCGGGACCTCTGCCTTTCACGGGCAAGTGCTCTACCATCTGAGCTACCCAAGCACGACTCACGCCCCGTCCTCACAGGTTCGCAGGAGAGCTTCTGTAAAGTTTGGAAGATAGGAGACGAGATACTGGCAGAAGTATAGCTGTGAGGACGGAGCGTGAGTAGTGCTTGGGTAGCTCAGGTGGTAGAGCACTTGCCCGCGAAAGGCAGAGGTCCCGAGTTCGAGTCTCGGTCCGGCACACAGTTTTAATCTGCCAGGAAGTTTCAATCCCATCATTGTTTATTCTTAGCTTCCTAGTCTACTGAGGAAAAACCAAGAGATCTACAAATTAAGGCAATCACTCCATTATCATAACACGTCACAAAGAAATCGTTGACCAGCCATTTACTAGACTAATCAAGACTCATAATAACTACAATCCTTTGGTGTTAAACTTTTCAGTGCACTGCCACCAGAGTTGCATACTACCTCATTAAAAACATCCTGAATTGTTGTGAACAATAAGTTTAAAAAGAAGGCTTCTTATCATAGACGAATTCTTTGAATGTGCAAAAGATTGTCTCAAATTTTAACTTATATTTGTATGTTTCTATGCAGATCCGTATGATTTGTTATCTTTATTACTATGTTATATTATTACTTATTATTATTATGTATCATTGTGTATTATTTAATTTGTACAAATTCTGGACATAAGTAGCATGCAAAATGCTCGAAGATGGAAATAAATACGTAAATACCACCTCTCAAATATTTTTAATTTGTGTCTGCTGGCTGCTGCACGACATATTTGCTATTGTTGACAATATATAAGTATTACTGTAGTCCTGACAGAGGTGGGAGCCTTTTATCTAGCACTTAATATAAACATTATTCATATTTTCATTGTAATGCAAACTTTATATTTTACTGAATAACTTTTCTGAGATAGTACCATATTGGCCTGAACACTTTTCATCAAAATTCGGCCTTTAAAAAATTAGGTTGCAACTTATCCCTGTGTCCATACAATCATCAGGTAATTTGAATGTCATGCGAACTTCAACTGTACAGTTCGTTTCTTTTTCAGAATTAATCATTGGGTAACAGTTTAGCCATGATTGGTTCCTGAAGTTTCATTTAGATAGTAACTGTTATTGTGTTCATATTTCTGTTATTTCACATAACAGGGCAGAAACAGTTTTCCTCTAACTGAAGGGAAGAATTTAAGTCTCTACCAGTGAGCCACAACATCAAAATGAAATGAAGATACTTTGGAACTAGGATAAGTGGTGATGTAAATTTGAAACGTGCAAATTGCAAAGAATATGTGTAATAGAGAAGGTAGCAATGAGTGTGTTGTGGACGAATCTAATCTGCGACATTGAACTGCATTGAAGGATAAGCTCCAAATTTTCGTTTCTTCAAGGAAATCCTACAGGCAGCCAAAGCGGGTAAATATCCTGAACTTGATGCTAGGGTGCTTTTCATCGTACAAAATAAAAGGAAAGATGTAATATGCCCCCCCCCCCTCTCTCTCTCTCTCTCTCTCTCTCTCTCTCTCTCTCTCTCTCTCTCCCCAAATAATCCATTCAAAGACTTTGGAAGGAAATCTTGTACATTCCACAGACAAAATTTGTGGGATTATTGATGGTGCTCCAGATTTATGTGCGTAAGTGGCTCCTTTATCTGAAAAGTTCTTCGCTAGTACAGAAGATGCCATAAGATTTTACTAAGAAATTCTTCAACTGCCAAAAGCACGTAACCCAGTTGTGGAAGCAAGACTCCCACCTCTTACATTGAACTGGCAGGGCCTGTCTTTTGGGACATGCCTAGTAGTATACCAGTGGAACATAAAGAAGTGAAAAGTATCTCATTGAGAATAAATAACAAAGGATTAAATAAATAACAAAGGATTATCACAGTGTTTAACAATTTCTGCAGTGGGGAAAAAATCTTGCCCTTATGTTTTTGGAAGCATAAAACTTCACCAAAGCAAAAATTTCCCTAAGCCATTAACGATTTGTTTCCAAGAGAAAGGCTGATTGACAACAGAGTTAATGATTGTCTGGCTAACTACTGTGTGGAATAACAGGCATGGTACACTGCTTATTAAGAGACCTGTGCTAGTGTTGGATGCCTTTAAAATCACCTCACACCTGAAATAAAGTTGAATTGCTGGTGCTTGATGTTGTACACAAGCCTTTTAAAGACTGTATCCAAAAACACTATTCCAATTAGCTTTTAGAAGAGGATGATGTACTTTCTCGATTTCACAAGATTAAAAGGCCATCAGTCAGTCTTGTGTGTGAGTGGATTCTCTATTCCTGGCATACAAATCACCAGATTCTATCATCAGAGGGTTCAAGAAGTACTGAATGTCCAATAGTGTAATGACAACAAGGAGAACGTACTTTGGAAGGAGAGTGGCAAAAATGCTGTCAGTGGTGGAACAACTACCAGTAGTAAAGTTTACTGTGAAACATATTGTAATGGAACTGAATGGGATATGAGTGGATCTCGTGTCATAGTACGTAAAACCAGCAAGATTTCCATCCTGATTAACTGCTAATGAAAATATTTCTCTAATACTGTAACAAACATAATTATTCACACTTGAGACATGTTCCTTGGAATCTAGCTTCACTTGCATACATCTTACGAGCTCATGTTCACGTGCCATGGTCCTGCATCGGATAATTAAATGATAATGCGATTCAAGCAAGAGAAGCCCGCAAGAGCATGTATGACGTCAAATACAGTTGCTCCCAGCATCCAAGTTGACATGTGCCAAACAATTCAAAAAAGGATGGCTGCCACAAGACTGTCTCATCTACATATTTGTGTGCTATAGTCTTATTTTAGAGTGTGCAATCCACCTATGCACATTTTCTATACCATATCCCTTCTGTCCTTGTTGCAGTAAGTCTTCCTGTATTGTGATTACACACAGTACCCTCCAGTCAAATATATTGCATGTTTGGTTACCTGTTAGTCTTATCTACTAATTTCATGATCATCATTTTCAAGGAAAGCACTGAATGACCAGAAGGAGATGAAATTGCTTCTGGATATGTATAAAGGTGTTAGTAAGGAACAGAGAGACAAGGTACAGCTTATGGCAGCAGAGAAGAAGGCCCGAGCCGAAGTCGAAGATCTCAGACAACAATTGAAAAAAATACAGGTTTGTTTATGCATCACAGAATTCATTTTGTTTATCCTGTTTCATTTTGAACAAGACTTTGCTTTGCCTTTTGTAACATTCAGGTATGCCCTCTGTGTGATTGTCCTTTTGCTTTTACTCCTGTCCATGCTGAAACATTTCTCCGTAACAGCATCCAAATAGCTGCTTTGTGTTCCTAGCATTTGTCACTGTCAAAAAGTTACTCAGAACAGTGAATTTATAATTTGCAATAAAAAGGTACAAATATTCAGTGAGATATTGAAAAATGTTTCCTTCTCCATTATTATTTCATTAAGCTGATCAAACTTGTACTCACTGGAGATGTATTATTGAGGCTTATAAAATCTATACTTAATAGACCTTCTCCACAAGATATGCTTTAGGTTTGAAGTTATGTTCAGAAATATCTGTTTATTACATTTCCTTCTAGGTAGACATAGGATCTTGATAGTTATGGCATTTCGTGTTACCAAGAAAAGATTATGTATAAAAATTTCTCTCTGCAGGGTAATTCACAGCTATATTTTCTAGTTTCCGTGTGTTGAACCCATTCTGTCCTAAAAATTACATAGGAGTAACAGAAATAGAAAATATGAAAATGAAAGTGTTAGGGAGATAACACACGAGGAACCCCTACAAGAGAAGATTGTGGAAAAAAATTAAAATGATATAGGCATGTGAAGAGAATGGACAAGATGAGGATGCCTTGGGAGATGCACAACATGAAGATGGAGAGCAAGAGACTAAGGGTAAGGCCAAGGGACAGGTGGCTAAATGGTGGGGAAAAAAGCATTCTGAAATCCAAAATAGAAATTGTGGTAAGACAGAGAAGGTGGAGAGACTTGAGTACCAAGCAAACCCTGCCAGTGACTGAAAACTGCATGTTGGTGGTAGTGATTATTATTAACATATTATCTACTTTCACAGATTGCAAATACGCATATTAAAATTAACAGAAAACCTGCAACTTTGAAAAAGCTGTTGCTTTCTCAATGCTGCTACGTTTCTGGTGTTTATGTGCTACCACTAGTTTATTATTTACATGACTAGACTGATAACTTTCAAAAAATACCCACTATTCTACATTACTTAAGAAATGAGTTCCATTAAAAAAATCAAATTTACTTCTTCCCTTGGTGCTAATGAAATATTGGAGTTCTTGCATATAGATAATTGTGTAGTTTTTAGGCTGATATGTTTAATTTTTATTCAGAATTGAAGCTGCATCTCTACACATAGCTTATTAAAAAAAGCCTCTACCACCTTGTGTAGGTCAGAGAAAGATTCTTGATATTAGTTTGTTTTGTATTTTAGTCTTTTGCAAATCACTATTAATTTGAAACTGACTTTTGTTATTAGCCACATATATCACTCAGAATTAAACATATAAGAAAGCTAGTGTAAGCAAAGACATTTGAGGAGGCTTCTGCAAGATGTATGCTTTACGGAATTTTCTGTTGCTTCACATTTGCTGAAAAGTGTTTTATTTAGTCAGTGTAATGAATGAGGTGATGTTTCCATAAGACAGAAATTATTGAAACTATGTGGAATAAGGCCTTGCACAATAAAATATCCTTCTGGGTACAAAATTGTCGAACTGATTTTCTTGTTTATTTATGTCGCTGTTACATTTTCTGCCACCACTATAGTGCAGACTGCATGACCATCTGCCATCACTGAAGACTTCATGCCCAAAGCAGTGTAAAAGTTCAAGAAAACGGATGCTTTACTGTTTCATCCTTGTCTAATGAATTTCCTCGAGTTTCGAGAGGTGTATTTACAAATTATTGCAGATCATCTAAATTGCCGGAAGTCGTGCTTTCAAAACATCTGTTCAAAAGTGATTGGCAAATCCAGTATCAGGATGGAATTCAGAAATTCATTATTGGCTGTGATAGTTGCCTTAATATTAATGAAAATTATCTTGAAATGTAGATTAAGGCAGAGGCATCCAAGTGTAATAGCATAGTTTAATATACACTTTTGTTTGTTCTGTATAAAACAGTCCTCAAAAATGTCATGGTTGGCTGGGTTGTATGGAAGGGACTTCTTGCTGTGGAATGGGTGGTAGCTATCGAAGTGGAAATATTGTTGGTGGTTGTTAAGTTTAATGTTGACGGACCTATTGATGTAGCCATCTCTGAGGTGGTGGTCAATGTCAAGGTAGGTGGCTTAGTGGACTGAGGATGACCAGGTGACATGAATGGGAGAGGTGTTGAGACTCCACAGGAACATGGTTAGGGTGTTCTCACACTCAATCCAGATTATGAAGACACCTTCAATGAATTTGAACCAGGTGAGGGATTTGGGACTCTGGGGGTGGCTAGGAAAGATTCCTCTTGTAGTCCATGAATAGGTTAGCATAGGATGCTGCCATGTGGTTGCCAAGTGCTGTACCAAGGATTTGTTTGTAGGTGATGCATTCAAAGGAGAAATAATTGTGGGTGAGGATATCTCGCAAACACGTGTGCTTAGTCCTTTCCCCTTCTCTTCTTCGCTCTTCTCCATTTTTTCTCCTCCCCCAGCACAGTCTCCTGATGCTCCACCTAGCAGCCCTATTCGATCCCAACCATGTCCTTGCTTGCTGTCACAGGCAGCAATATTACTCCCCCCACACTGCTACCCTTGCTTCATCCCATCCCCCACCCCTTCCACATCTCCACTACCTGCTCCAGCCAAGATTGCTGCTCATCTCAGGTGCAGTCATAGTCGGCCCTTAATGGCTGGGACCAAGCGAGGTGGCGCAGTTGTTAGCACACTGGACAATGGTTCACACCTGCATCCAGCCATCCTGATTTAGGTTGCCCGTGATTTCCCTAGATCACTTCAGGCAAATCCTTTGAAAAGGCACAGCCAATTTCCTTCCCCAGCCTTCCCTAATCTGAGCTTATGCTCCGTCTCTAATGCCCTCGATGTAACATTAAACACCAATCTCCTTCTCTCACCTTAATGGCTGGAGATGGCAGTGGCCGTGTATGGGAGCTGTGCTTGTGTGAATTCTTTTTCATTGTGCTTGTCTGTGACTCAGTGCGTATTCTGTGTAGAGAGTAGCAATCTATCCTTTTCTTATTTCATAACATGAGAATTCATGAAATTAAGCTGTTTTCTGTTATCCATTGTAGGCCTGTTCTGCTGTCACCTGTGTGTTGTATGGCTGAGTTTTAATCCTGATTTTATATGCTTTTGTCATGAGCAACCAATATAGTTGTTAACAGTCCTTTAAAGTCTTTGAAATTTCATAATTTCCAAATGGAAATGAGTGTTTGGCATCATTGGCCGGGAAGCCGTTTACGGGGCAGGTCCGGCCGCCTTGGTGCAGGTCTTATTACATTCGATGCCACATTGGGCGACCTGCACACCGCATGGGGATGAAATGATGATGAAGACAACACAACACCCAGTCCATGAGTGGAGAAAATCCCTGACCCAGCCGTGAGTCGAACCCAGGCCCCTTAGGACGGCAGTCTGTCACGCTGACCATTCAGCTATAATTTCCAAATGTGGCCCCAGGTCAGCTGAACTAGCATATTTACACAATCCTAAAAAAAATTATTTTGTAAGGATTAACAATTAGATTATACAAAGCTTGCTGCCAGATTAAAGAGTAGCCTTTTTGTAACTAATGAAAATTCATGATAATGTGATAAAGAAAAGTTGTGGTGGAATGCAAATAATTGAAGGAGTGGAAGTAACAACTAACCAACTAATAAAGGCACTGAGTCATCAAAAGGTGTATGAACGAGACTGAGAACTTTGGTAACTTTTGGAAAAAAATCCTATTTCAATCTCGTAGAGTACATTCATCTCGTAGTTGAAGCTCTTATTTTGCCCATGCTTGCTTTCAAATATGTAGTTATGGAAATACGGTTCCGCCTTGAGCAGCCAACATTTTCTTCTTTAACACTCATACATGTTTCTATGAAATGTCATCATCATCTCCTATTACTTTATTAAGATTACATGCTGATGTTCATGTAGCTGACTGGCATCTGCAGTACAACTGATATTCTGCTACATTTTGTCAACTGCAGTTTTTGTTGTTTTCACTCTGTGATGCCTCTATGCAAAATGTAATTGCTAACATGCACAATGTCACTGTTCACGACATGAAGAGATGAATATTTCATGAACAGGGACACATTGCATTTTGGTGAGTACAGTTTGCATAGAGCCGTGACCATGTGGAAACTATAAAAATTGCAGATGACAGACTGTTGTAAAATATCAGCTACACTGCAGTTGATACGCTGCCAAATGAACGTCAGCATGTAATATTAAAAAAATAAAATGAAGCCAGTGATTATGGTGATTTTTCACCAAAATGTGTATGAGCATTAAAGAAGAAAATTGTTTGCTCAAGGCAGAACTCTATTTCCATAACTATACAGTACACAATCTCACACATACATTACTAATTTACATGCCTTTAAATGCTTTACTATGTCTGCTATTCTGTGACTCATTATGTTTACTCCTTAAATTATTTCGAAAGTCATATTTCACTCAATTACCTATATAAAACACCACCAACTTTTTAATTTTAAAGAATTTCTTTTATTTGAGGTAAAGTTTCTAAAAGCTTTACTCATAGATAGTTTTCTTCATTATGATGTATTTTAAAGTAATCAAATACTGGAAAATCTAGGATGGAATGTAACAGTATTAGAGAAGGGAAGTTGCTACTCACCATATATCGGAGATGCTGAGTCCACAATAGGCACAACAAAAAGATTCTTACAATTATAGCTTTTGGCCATTAAGGCCTTTGTCAGCAATGAATAAACACACCCACACACCCTCACGCAAACGCAACTTGCACACACGTCTGCAGTCTCAGACAACTTAAACCACACTGTGAACAGCAGCACCAGTGCATGATGGGAGTGGCAACTGGGTGGGGGTAAGGAGGAGGCTGTGGCGGGGAGGGGGAGGGATAGTACAGTGGGAGTGGCGGACAGTGAAGTGTTGCTGCCCTCTGTCTAAACTGCAACATTTCACTGTCCACCACCACCCAGTCGCCACTCCCATCGTGCACTGGTGCTGCTGGCTGCAGTGTGGTTTCAGCTCTCTGAGACTGCAGACGTGTGTGCAAGTTGCGTTTACGCGCGCGCGCGTGTGCGCGCGTGTGCGCGCGTGTGCGTGTGTGTGTGTGCGTGTGTGTGTGTGTGTGTGTACTGCTGACAATGGCCTTAATGGCCGAAAGCTTTAATTGTGTGAATCTTTTTGTTGTGCCTATCGCGACTCAGCATCTCCGCTATATGGTGAGTAGCAAATTTCCTTCTCTGGTATCTGTTTGACAATAGTATTTTTTGTGGTGCTCCTTCCTGTTAAACATATACGAGCCCACTGCTTTCACCTTACATTCCCATAGGTGACCAAGAACAGCAGGTTAACAATAACAATAATAATAATAATAGTAATAATACATTTAAATAGTGAATTTTTTGTCAAAGAACTTTTGAAAGTCTCTTCAAAGTTCAGAGCAGCAAACAGTACATATATAACATTTGAATGTTCCCTCAGAGCATTTGAAGGGACAATGGACGACCTTCACAACTTGTATGCAGAAGCTTCTGACTGGATTTCAAACCTAGACTTCATGTAGAAATATATATGCTTTTTGCAGATAGTTGGTCTTTTATTTTCTCCTGTCATCATATGATAAATAAATAACACCTAGTTGAAAGTAGATGTTACGGCACTTGGAGGGACTACAAAATATGCATTGCCGTATTTCCAGCATACGCCTTCATTTTCAATGCATAACCAAGAGAAATGTCACAAGCAAAAAAAGTCATGTTGCAATTCTCAAGTTTGTTTTTCATGCAGACATGTCAATCTGAAAGTACATCCGTCAACCATTGGGTTAACTTTTATGAAATGGGCATTCTCTAGTTATGCATTCATGTTTATCATGGAATACCTTAATTGAAGAGATAAAAATATAAGAAAATTAATAAGAGAAGCTATTTGTTTTGGAATGTGGTACAGATATAAGAATTTAGTCTTGTCTTTAAAAATCATTCAAGATACCTCACAGATCACTACATAAAAAGTACCTGAGACATATTGATCATTATTTCAAAAGTTTGATTGCTATGATTGCATTGAGGTTATCATATATCTTTACAGAGGCACTCAACTGGTACTCATTTATCTTTGGCCTTTACATCATGCACTTGTGAAGAACTAATGCAAATACCTGGAAATATGCTGTCTGTCATCATTTGCCAATTCTCCCAAATGCAGTTTGCCTCAAATTTAATTCTTCTTCTCATTTTTAGAAGCTGTGTACTGGTTTGTTTCTTTTTATCAGTTATATAATCTCAGAAAAAATAAACCAAAAAAATGAAATGAACTTGTGGTATCAAGAGGTGCCGGCACACCACAGCATTATTGGGTGCAACCTCCACTGCTTTCCATTTCAGCTCAGGATCTGATGGCTTTGTATTTATCATTTTCCATTTATTAGGCACTGTTTGTAGTATTGATGTAGATGAATTTGAATCTTTAGGGTCCTGATCTTCATCAGCTATGTGTAAGTAATACTCTATTCTTTTGTAGTGATGAGTATTTCAGTATTGGAAAGAGTGTGTGTGTGTGTGTGTGTGTGTGTGTGTGTGTGTGTGTGTGTAATCAGGCTCTTCAAACTCCTCTTGCAAATCAGAGTAACTATGTCTCCTATTCTCGATTCATCAAAAGGTTTTTCTAACAATTCCAGAATGATACTGACAGCTAATAGTTCCAATCTATAAAAAGGATATGAATAATACACTTTAGAAACATACGCACAGCAAGGCATCACAGCAGTGGTGGTAGAATCACGTAGTTTCCTTCAGTGATCACTTTCTAGTACCCAAATGGTTTCTTTCTTTCTTTTTTTCCCCCGCCTCTCTCTCTGGTGCTATCCCCTCATCAGTCACACCTGTAGGATAATTTTCCAAAGATTTGTATGTTGCATTTCTAGTTGTTACTCTATCCATAATGAAAGTACTCATGCACATACACAGTGTAAAAGTATACAGGACAAACATTTAAAAGCACAATTCATTATCCAGTAATGTCAAAAGAACAGAGATGCCTCAACTGCTTGTATCACACTTTTATGAACTGGGCATCATCTAATTATGCATTCATCTTTATCATAGAACAGCTTATATACAATATAAGATGAATATCAACAAAAGGAAAACAAGGATAATGGAATGAAGTCGAATTAAATCAGGTAAATGCTAAGGGAACTAGAATAGGAAACGAGACAATTGAAGTAGTAGATGAGTTGTGCTATTTGGGCAGCAAAATAGCTGAGATGGCCAAAGTAGAGGGGATATAAAATGTAGACTGGTAGTGGCAAGAAAACATTTCCGAAGAAGAGAAATTTGTTAATATCAAATATAGATTTAGGTGTTGGTCTGGAATGTAGCCACGTGTGGAAGTGAAGCATGGACAATAAACATTTAAGATAAAAATAGAGTAGAAGCTATTGAAATGTGGTACTACACAAGAATGCTGAAGATTAGATAGCTCAGTCATGTAACTAATGAGAAGGTACTGAATAGAATTGGGGAGACAAGAAATGTGTGGCAGACCAGGAGAAGGGATTGGTTGATAGGACACACCTGAACATAAAGAGCACACCTGAACATAAAGAGTTCACAAATTTAGTATCGAAGGAAAGTGGTGGTGGGGGTAAAACTTGTAGAGGGGCACTGAAAGATGAATACAGTAAGCAGATTCAGAAAGATGCAGGTTGCAGTAGTTATTAGAGATGATGAAGCTTGCACAGGATAGAGTAGCATGGAGAGCTGCATCAAATATGTCTTCGGACAGAAGACCGCAACGACAACAACAAACAACAACCACCACCACATCTTCCTTACTTAACTGGAGATATAAAAATGTAAGAGAATTAATAAGAGAAGCTGTCTGCTTCAATATATGATACAGATATAAAGATTTAACCTTGTCTTTAATTGTTATTCAAGATACCAGCCAGTTCACAAAATATAATAAACAGAATTTGAAATTTTGTGTAGTGATATTAAACATTCTTATATTCTATATGTTGGTTTCTTTCTGTTTCAAGTTTTAGAAATCTATATACTCTCTGTTGGCATTTGTCTCATTGCTTCAATACTAATTATATTCCTTTTAATTAACCTTCATCTGCTCCTTCTTGGGGTAGGCGAGACTAATGATACCATTAAATTGTACAGGAAAACAAACGTGAAGAGCGCAAGAAGTTGTGTGATGAAGAAGCCATGCGAAAGATAAAGCAGTTGGAGGACCAAACATACCAGCTGCAAAAGCAGGTTGCATCGCAGAAACAGGTATTCGACATTGAGTTTTAAAGATTTGTGTCAGAGAGGTCAATAAATTTCTAATTGGTTCTTAGAAAAGATTCATGTAGGTGAAAAGAATTTATGAACATTCAGAAACTGTGTGGCGTACCGCATACTACATAGTAATAAACAATCATTATTTACATGTTCTTTATTGTTTATGTCCTTGTTTAAAGTATTGTTGCTTCACTGTCAGCTTTGTAATGCCTAAATATTTCTTGTAGAGTGGAACCTATCTTAGCTCAGTTTCCAAATTATACACACATTTTCTGGGATTATTGGAATTTAAACCCCATAGCTCCTGGTAAATTTTCATTATTTATGTATTCATTCCTAGCATACATTTCATGATATTGATAATGTTCTTATGTACTTCAACAGTTTTCTCAACTTTTATGATGCATTTAACTGAAATGGTTTCTTCAATAGATATCCAGTGGCTGCTCTAGTCAGGAGTCTTGATTTTTGCAATGTTTTATATAGTGATTTGCATAACATTCTGCAGAAAGGAAACTGACATCAAAAGTGCAAAAATTGTGGCTATTAAAGTGAAATAAAAATTTGTCAGTAAATGTAGTCAGATTTTAATAGATCTATTGCAAGTCATATTAAGGAAACATGTCTCTGATTAAAATATAGACCCTAAGATTACATTAATTATTGTTATATTAAATATTTTTGTGGTTTGATTCTTTTCAGCAGAATGGTTGGACTTTAAAACGAATTCAGCAGAATGGACTAGAGGAATATATTTGGCAGGTTAATACTATTTTACTCAAGATATTTATCCTGTTTGAAAATCTGTAAAAGTTGTGAAATTTTGAGGGACTTCTCAACACTGGAATGTCCCAATAAGACAGAATACTTTGGATTCTCGAAAATCAAATCCTTAAAATATTGTTGGTCCTTCAGTTTTGGATTTTGTATCACTGTTTTGCTAGCTGATAGTGAAGTTAGTTTCTTTGGAAAAGTGACCCCGTCAGACATTGTATTATTTCATCTTCTCTTCAGTGAAGGTTCTTCCAGCAGAATCAGAGACTGGGTTTATTTTATCTGCCAGCACTCACTATGGTAGCTGTATCTGCTTTCCTTTCCTGTTCTCTTTGTATTTGCAGTTTTGAGCGCTCTTACTAAAAAGTCTCATTGGGTTATGTAGAGATTGTCGTGCTTGCTTCCAGTCCTCTGGCATATAATATTATGAAGTACATTGCAAAGGTGGTTTTTACCTGAGAAAATTCAGCACACTGGGTGGCCTCACTTCCAGTATTCTGGGTGACAAGAGACAGCAACTTAACTGTGATTCAGTGAAATTACAAAACTGACAGAGTTGTGCCGAAGTTTGTTTTTATTTAAATGGTGACCAGTTTTGGACCTTAGTCCATTACCAAACCATCCTGTAGAACAGAGTATCATGTTACAGTTGACATATACAATACATAAGGTCAATCAAAGTACAAGTACATTTGACAAGATGATTACATACCACTTATGTGCTACTATAATATGTGTACACTAGCCATATTACTTGTGTGAGTAGCTAAGTGGAAGGCACTGTTTACATATGACGTGACCATTGAACATTGTTAGGTAAATTTGAGATAGAGGTGCTGAAGAGTGTGTGGTACAGGGAAGTTGGTTGTTTTATTTTACAAAGTTACAAAATAGCTATTACACATGACCTTCATAATATCCATGCTAGCTTGACATTAAAACTCAGTTACAACATAAAAGATACATATACAAAACAAATCTTGCAAACATAAGCGTCATGCCTCGTAGCACCACCAGTGGCCAGTCAAATAACCCTAAAATGACTGTAGCATACATAATGGTAAATAATACAAATCTTTTTATAAAAATAGTAAAATATCCTAAAGGTAGCATGTAAAAAATACATTTATGAATGCTTCCATATCATACTTTGTAGTGCAACAAATGGCTGATTAGTGTCACAAGTGAATGTAGTGTATATGATGATACACAGTTCAAATTAGTTAATCACATAAGCTAAAATGTCCAAGGCACTTAAGCTCCATTATATTTTTTGTTGGCAACAAAACACATTGCACTGTGAGTTCTGTCGTACAAACCTAAATTAATAAACACATAATAGAACACATTTATTGTATCGTCTGTTGCTTTATAGCAATAAACTGTGTAACATCACACTTACAGAGTCTACTCATGCAGACCAGAGCCATCCTGCTAGTGTCAAAAATGAAATAGGCCAGACCATATATTAAAAATGAACAAAGAATGCCTTGGAATGGGGAGGGGGTGGGGGGAGCGATGGAGAGGTGGAAGATATGAATACTACGTAAAGCTACATTGTAAACAGAATTTTAAGAATAAATTCAGTAGAGTCCTGTTAATCCGAACTAATTGGGACCGGACCTTGTTTGGATTACCGATTTGTCCGGATTAGCCGGAATTACAGTGACGAGTTTGTAGAATGAAGTAGTCCAAGCAGGTAAGTAGGTACACCATGGTAACAAATGGGAACAAGTGTGGGAACAGTGGCTCACTCTCACTCCCTGCCCTTGTTGTTGTGCATTGTTGAGACCTTTGAAGTGTCTGAGGTGAGTGCACTGCCAGTTGGCTCACAAAACAGAAACATACAACGTTAACTCTCAAAGAAAAGCTGAATGCTTTGAAGTGGATAGACAGTGGTGGGAATGTATCTAAACTGGCAATGGAACTGGGTGTTGATAAAGCAACCATTTGTGATTGGAAGAAGAACCGAGTGAAGCTTGGACAGTCCTGTGCAACATCTTCGGGGAAAAACACCCGAAATCCGGTAGACTTTGAAGCAGTCCCAGTTCGATAAAGTGGATGAAGCTCTTTTCCTTTGGTTTACGCGGGAAAGAGAAAGGGGAACTCCTTTGAGTGGAGCACTTGTTCAGGAGAAGGCTGTTTACCTGAACAAGTTAATGAGTCTTTTAGTGCGAGTACGGGTTGTTTGGACAGATTCAAAAAACGACACTGGAATCCATGAGCTAACAATTACTGGAGAGAAGCTTTCTTCTGACCGTGATGCAGCTAAGGAATACTTGGGTGATTTTGAAAAAATGATGAGAGGGAAAGTATTCTCCCCAACAAATTTATAACGCTGATGAGACTGGCCTTAATTTTAGGGCATTGCCAACAAAAAGCCTCAGCAACACTGCTGGTAATCATAAGCTACCTTTAATGTTGATCGGCAATTCTGCTAGGCCCAGAGCTTTTAAAAACTGCAACATGAAGTCTCTGCCCATATATTATCGCAACCAGAAAAACGCATGGATGGATGATAAGCTGTTCAAAGAATGGTTTCACAGCCAGTTTGTTCGCGCCGTTCGACAGTTTTCTAAGAAATATCATTTGTCTCCCCATGCAATCCTTTTGATTGATAACGCACCATCTCACCCCAGCACTGAGGAATTGTGGTGAAGTTTTTGCCGCCAAATGTTACACTACTTCTACAGCTGATGGACCAGGGCATACTGCAAACATTAAAACTGATTTACAGAAAACAATTTTTAAGAATGCTGATTCAAGATGATAGCATTCCTTTAGAGGACAAAATGAAATAGACCAATGTGAAGGATGTTGTTTATTGGGCCGCTAAGGCAAGGCAGAATATTTCAGAAAATACTCTGAGAAAACTGTGGACATGTCTTGAATTTCAGGACAACCCAGTTGAAAATGAAGAGGAAAATCTGCTACAAATGATACAATCCCTGGATGTGAAGAAGGAGACATAGATGAGTGGATGGCAGCAGGATGGGGCATGTGTGGAGAACCTTACTGTTGCTGATTTAGTTGCTGCTGTGATTCAAATCCAGGAAGAAGTGGACTGCTGTGACGGAAGTGACAATGAGCCTGAAAGTGACAAAGGAGAGCTGGTGCCACACAGTGATGCAGCAGAAGCCCTTGACCTTGCGCTACATTATTTGGAGCAACAGCCCACTGCTACACCTGCTGATTTGATATTTACAAGACGATGGCACAACTATGCGTCATATAACAGACTGTCTTCATTACGCCAAATACAATGACTGAGTTTTTGTCATCTAAAAAGTAGGGATAAAATGTCCACTTTATTTTAGTAAGTTTTATAGATTTTCTTTCATTGTTATGCATTGTTTAAACCTAATAAATGTATACTGTACTGTGTAAATTAAAATAGTGTGTATGTACAGCAGCTTACCACACAGATTTCCATACTAAGACTAACATTTTTCATGTTCGCATTAACCGAACATCCAGATTACCAGGGTTCGGATTAGCAGGACACTGCTGTACATTGAAAGTATTGGTCTAATTATTGTAAAAACTGGCTTTTCAATGTAAGACAAAATCTGACTAATCAGTCTCCTAGATTAGACCATTTCCAGCAGCAAATAAAGACGTCCCATATAATAATTACTTTATTTTTTTTTCTTTTTATTTCTTCATTAAACCACGTATTTTGTACAAGCTACCTTTTGTATATTTTAATTTTAAAAAATTGAATTATTTACCATTATGTATCCTACAGTCATTTTAGTGTTATGTTGACTGGCCACTGGCTGCACTATGAGGCATGATACTTGTGTGTCTGCAAGATTTCTTTTATAAGTGCACCTTTTGTATTGTGACTGTTTTAACATCAAGCTAGAATGAGTGTTATGTATGGTTATATGCAACAGTTATTTTGTAACTTTGTAAAATAAAACAACTTCCCCGTGGCACATCCCCTTCAGTGACCCTACCTCAGTTTACCTAACGATTTTCAGCAATCATAAAACATTGTTTTGCTGTATGCAGCATTGGAATGTCAAATAAATAGTGCATTGCACTTAGCCACTCAAACAGGCGAGGTGGCCAGTGTACACACATTACGGTAGTGCTTATGCGGTATGTAATTATTTTATCATATGTACTTGTACCTTGATTGACCTTATGTATCATGTATCATATATGTTACATTATAACACTATATACTCTGTTCTACAAGTTGGTTTGATAATGGACTAAGATCTGAAACCGGTCACTATTTAAATAAAAACAAACTTCTGTGCAACTTTCATTGACAATAGGTTTCTTTATTTTTTAACTGCAGTTTGCTACGAAAGTATCCAAGGCAAATTCTTGTCTACAAGGTGGTACACTTGAAAGTGCAAAAATTGGCCAATTGGAATCATGACCTGATTCAGTCTTTCCTTAATCCCATGCTGTTCTGGGTAATTTTCCTAAAATCTACCCCTTTTCCTAGACCTCTCCAGTCCTTTCCTTCACCCCTCTTCCTTCCCCTTCAACCCTTCTGCCTAAAGAGGGAGCCACTGGCTCCGTAAGCTTGCCACTTACAACCAACTTTTATGTGTGTTCAGCCACCACTTGGTAAGTAGATTTTTTTATCTATCCAATTAAATGATTTGAATATAATAGAGGGAAACATTCCACATGGGAAAAATGATTTTGTCAATATCATGAA
Organism: Schistocerca nitens; assembly: GCF_023898315.1. NCBI lineage: Eukaryota > Metazoa > Arthropoda > Insecta > Orthoptera > Acrididae > Schistocerca > Schistocerca nitens. Next base: position 426,594,526 of record NC_064614.1, on the reverse strand, counting down.
AAGGATAGATGCTACTCACCATGCAGCAGAATGCTGAGTCACAGGCAGGCACAACAAAAAGACTACCACAAAATGAGCTTCTGGCCAACAAGGCCTTTGTCGAAAGTACACACACACACACACACACACCACACACCACCATCACCACCACCACAGTCTCTAGCAGCTGAAGCCAGACGACGAGCAGGAGCACATGATGGGAGAGGCAACTGGATGTGGCAATTCAGAAAAGATGGTGTGGGTGGGAGGGATCCATCCCACCAATGCACCCAGTCTTTTCACTTCACTCCTTTTTTTCTACCCCCGCTCTCTCCCCTGCCCTCCACCTAACCTCCCAACTGCACCTAGCTGCCCTACCCTGTCTCCACCTCATCCCTGCACACTCCCACTAGCAGCATTTTACTGTCCCCCACCTGTACCATACTATCCCTCCCCCTCCCCATCACAGCCTCCTCCTCACCTGCACCCATTTTCCCCTCCCATCGTGCACTCCTGCTCATAGTCTGGCTTTAGCTGTCAGAGACTGTGGTCATGTGTGTCAGTTGTGTGTGTGTGTGTGTGTGTGTGTGTGTGTGCCACACACACACACACACACATAATAATACATTAAAAATTAACATATATCATTGCAGTTTAAATCATGTTGTTCAGTCTGTTACACCAGGAAAAGAAATATACAGGCTTCCTTATCATTTTGCTCTCACCATTTGCAGCTAGACTGAAGAAAAAGGGGAAAAAGTGGAAAAAGTATACTTCATGAATGAAAACGCACAGAACACTGGTGTAATATTCTGGAAACTGGTTTTCAGTATTTGTGTGTGTGTGTGTGTGTGTGTGTGTGTGTTTTCGTTCATAATATATAAAATATTCTATCAAGAACACAAGAACGAATGGAACAGTCAATCAATGTAAAACAGGTTTAACTGGTTCATGAAATAACCTTGCTGTTATATATGTATAAACACAGTGTCATATCTTATATGAGGATTGGACATTTCATTAAGGTGACAAAGAAATACCAAATGAATTTTTGCAAATAATCTACTACCTAGTCTGAAAATAAAGTGAACAGTCAACATTTGCCAAACTTGCCCCACAGTGTTGCCACACAACTTGTTTTTAGGCAGGGTATCTTCGGGCAGGTCTTAGAGATGTGATGCTGCTGAATGCCAAGTTGACAACAAAATAGAGCTCAGAGTTTTCTTTCCAACACATGTGCAGTTTTATCATAATTTAATTTGTGTGTTTCAAAGAAGAATTAGTGGGTTGCTGTTATTAGGAGTGTTCCACCTGTTTGCTCAATACAACTTAATCATAAACAGTAATTTTTATTTGAGTCGACCCACTGATGACGTACTTAATGAACTCTAAACTGCTGTTACAGCCACACTTCCGGGTCTTGGCAAGTTCTGTATTGACTTCATTTTTCCCTTTTCTTTTTATGTAAAGATATGTGTGTCATGAAGAGTCATATGTGAGAGTAGTATGTTCAGTGATAGGATTGAGCAGTTAGCTCTTTACCAGGGTTTCAGATGGATACTGCCAGCAGTATCAGGCATCCCATTACATTTCAGAGTTTTAAAACTCTATGCATGCTCAATTCATTAAAAGTTTTATATCATATATGAGGTGCAAATGACTAGTGTACTTGCGCAGCAGCTCATTCATCAATGAATGACTCAGGAAATTCTAATTTAAAGTTTTTTTTTCCATGTTGCTGAATATTTTCTCATATTGCTGAATATTTTCTCATATTGCTGTGAGTTGTGCTGCATGCAGTGTCCCATAGCAGTTATCATCACAAGGTGACATGCTGTAAGTCACCAGCTCAAACCCGAGGAACCACAGTTATTTGTCATGTAGTATTTATGAATTCTCAAAATCTGTGTTTTGTAACATTTGTATATATTTAATGTTTTATAAATAGCTGCAGTCTCCACCCAGAAGTTCAGTTTTGTTCTGGTATACATTGGTGTTTGTGAGAAACATGCTTTTAGTGCTAAGTGTTGTACTTAATTGATGATCCTGCTTTTGGATTGGGACTCGATTCTGGTTATGATGTTACATTGTTTGATGGAAAGGCGACAGGTGCTTCAAAACATATACATCACTGTGGCTCCAGTTGTGCTATGTAAAAGCCATCACATACATGGATAGGAAATGGAATATCAAACAGTACATGATTTCCATGGTCCATATACTCATATTTAGGAGACCAATAAATTAGAAAACAGCAGTACATCAACTGCCCATCAGGCATCCATCAGTTTAAAAAAAAATTTATGTTAGAACCCAGTAGAATGGCTAAAAGGATTCAACAAAGTCACCAAACACTATGGGTGAGGAAGATGTGTGTTCAGCAAATGTGTATCTTTACATGGATGGCCCAGCCCAGCAGTGGTTCAAGAACAACCAAGAGGAGCTCAATAACCGGGATAAATTGCAGGTGGAAGTGAAGACAACATTTGGTGGCATTCTACAGCAATTACACACAGCAGAACTACAGTTGAAGTGCAGGACCCATTGTCATGGGGAAATAGCACAGTCCTACACATACAAAATGTTTTAGACCTATGCCACATTGTGAATCCAAATATGACAGAAGTTAATAAAAACTCGCGCTTGATGAAGACATGTACAGAGCTCTTCTGGTAAAAGATGCTACTACAACAGAGGAATTGATCAGATGGTGCCAGCACATCGAGAAGATACAACAGCAAAGAGTTGGATGAAAGAAGTATGACTTGACTCCCAAAAATGGTCCCTGTGGCAGTTGTGGAAAACGTCCATGACCTCACGTCTCACATACGTGGTTGTAGGAAAAGAGATACAGGATTTCATGGCAGCCAGAACTATTGGGCTGAGTAAGCAAGAGATACCTGCCACAAATGTTGACCCCCATACTGCAAGAGGTAATACCGAAAATTGAAGGAGGGGTTAGCACCAGTCTCCACCACTATTCCAACACTCCAGGAAGGATGGAGTAGGTCAACTCTGACGTACGCTGCAGCTGTCAAACAGTAACCCAGCACCCAGCCAATGCATGTACAACCAACTCCTCAACCAAATATAATGCCCCAACTCCTCCACCAAATATAATGCCCCACAGAACAAACGACACAAATCAACCCACCAGTATGTTTCCTCTGTGGATGCCATGGACACGTTTGTTACACTACTATAGAGAAGGAAGGTTTTCAGTTATGACTATTATGCTGACAGACATCAGCCACCATGACAGCTCTATTCAAGCCAGTCAACTGCAGATGATTATATTTGACCTGTCTGACAAATTAGAATGCCATACCGAGGACGAGGTCGCTTCCCAGCATGCCGTAGCTGTTCCCCTGTTACCATGCAGCAGTACCAGCTGCTCACCTAGTCACCAACTTCAGGGAAACAGAGAAGTGACCATCTATGGAGTTGAGGCTGCCAGAGATGAAAATCCTCATGGATGAGTCACCAAATGTAAATATATCTCATTGATGGCCAACCTTTCTGGGTGATAGCTGGCTCAGGGGCTTTCTTTTCTGTAATGTCAACTGCTTATCATCACAAACTGAGGAAGATTATGTTCCATGATGTAAAAGTGATTGTGCTGACAGTCTGAAATAGTAAATACGAGAGCAGTTCAATAAGTAATGCAACACATTTTTTTTCTGAAACGGATTGTTTTAATCAGCATTGAAATACACCAGGTTATTCCCCAATCTTTTAGCTACACAACACTATTTTTCAACGTAATCTCCATTCAATGCTACGGCCTTACACCACCTTGAAATGAGGGCCTGTATGCCTGCACGGTACCATTCCACTGGTCGATGTCAGAGCCAACGTCGTACTGCATCAATAACTTCTTCATCATCTGCGTAGTGCCTCCCACGGATTGCGTCCTTCATTGGGCCAAACATATGGAAATCCGACGGTGCGAGATTGGGGCTGTAGGGTGCATGAGGAAGAACAGTCCACTGAAGTTTTGTGAGCTCCTCTTGGGTGCGAAGACTTGTGTGAGGTCTTGCGTTGTCATGAAGAAGGAGAAGTTCGTTCAGATTTTTGTGCCTACAAACACGCTGAAGTCGTTTCTTCAATTTCTGAAGAGTAGCACAATACACTTCAGAGTTGATCGTTTGGCCATGGGGAAGGACATCGAAGAGAATAACCCCTTCAGCGTCCCAGAAGACTGTAACCATGACTTTACCGGCTGAGGGTATGGCTTTAAACTTTTTCTTGGTAGGGGAGTGGGTGTGGCGCCACTCCATTGATTGCCGTTTTGTTTCAGGTTCAAAGTGATGAACCCATGTTTCATCGCCTGTAACAATCTTTGACAAGAAATTGTCACCCTCAGCCACATGACGAGCAAGCAATTCCGCACAGATGGTTCTCCTTTGCTCTTTATGGTGTTCGGTTAGACAACGAGGGACCCAGCGGGAACAAACCTTTGAATATCCCAACTGGTGAACAATTGTGACAGCACTTCAACAGAGATGTCTAGTTGAGCACTGAGTTGTTTGATGGTGATCCGTCGATCATCTCGAACGAGTGTGTTCGCACGCTCCGCCATTGCAGGAGTCACAGCTGTGCACGGCCGGCCCGCACGCGGGAGATTGACCTTGCGGCGATGATGACACACGCTTTGCCCAACGACTCACCGTGCTTTTGTCCACTGCCAGATCACGGTAGACATTCTGCAAGCGCCTATGAATATCTAAGATGCCCTGGTTTTCCGCCAAAAGAAACTCGATCACTGCCCGTTGTTTGCAACGCACATCCGTTACAGACGCCATTTTAACAGCTCCGTACAGCGCTGCCACCTGTCGGAAGTCAATGAAACTATACGAGACGAAGCGGGAATGTTTGAAAATATTCCACAAGAAATTTCCGGTTTTTTCAACCAAAATTGGCCGAGAAAAAAAAGTGTTGCATTACTTATTGAACTGCCCTCGTACATCCAGCAGACAGGAACATGTATTTGCAAGAGTAACCATCGATGAAAACCCCAGTCCTTCAAATTCATTTCATCAGAATTTAGTTGTAATGTTATTCCTGGATGGGACTTCATGCAGACATCACAAGCAGTCATAGACTGTTGAAGATCAGAGCTCCAGATTGGTGAAGATATTTCAGTAAGCACACATAAGAAACATTGTCCTGAGCAAGTTGTTAGCCTGACTAACAGCATCGGCGAGTGTTAGACATATTGTGCCAGTTTTCAGTTGCTTTTGAAAGTGGAATGGGAAAGAGGGACCAAGTAGCTTACAGTAAAACACCACATCCACACTGGGCAACCTCTAGCAATTAGCCAGTGCTCATTTAGAGTGCTGCTGGCTGAACGGCTGAAGAATCCAGAAAGAAGTGGGGAATATACTTCAAGATGATGTCGTTGAACCTCCAGACTGTTCTTTCTCCTCTCCTGCATACCTTGTGAATGAGAAGGATGGCATTTCTGTGTCGACTAGCTAGATGATCACACTGTAGACTGCTAGAGAGGAGCAAAGTATTTCTTTCTACGGAGAGGGAAAGGCAAATCAAGGTTGAGAAGTCTGACTGCAAAAATAGTGCCTTCATAACTCCTGATGACTTCTAAGAGTTCGAAGTTACATCATTTGGACTCTGTAAAGCTCCAGCCACCTTCGAATGTGTGGTGGGCAAGCTGCTTCTGTTAAGACTGCAGCCCTCCATCTGAATCCAAACAAAATGCTTCATCCCAGTACAAGAAATAAAAATCATAGGGCCTGTAGTGAATTGTGATTGAGTCCATTCGTATCCAGAAGAAATAAGAGCAGTCACAGATTTTCCAAATCCTCAGCCCATTTATGATGTGGGATATTGTTTTGAATGTGCTCATATTACTGACAGATTCATAAAGGACTTCTGTATCAAGGTACATCCTTTGCAAGAATTACTGTAGGGAGACACCAAATTTTCGTGGAACAAGGAAAGTTCTTTCGTTGTACTTATGGAGGCACTAATGTCTTCTCCAGTCCTAGCATTGCATGATGAGAATGACAAGGCAAAATTCACAACAGTGCTAGCAGTTATGGATAGGTGCAGTTCTGGTACAAATCCACAAAGGTGCTGAAAAGGTGACTGCTTATTCTTCCAGAGTACTCTCCAAATCAAAGAGGAACTACTCTAAAACTGACAAAGGATGCATTGTAGTTGTTAGGGCCATCAATAATTTATTGATGTGTTTATTTGTTAAATCATTCTCCGTTGTTACAGACCACAATTCCTTATGCTGGCTGAGGAGCCTGAAGCCTCTGTCAGGTCAACTGGCCAGATGGATGCTGAGGTTTCATGAACATGATGTCACAGTGGTACAAAAATGGTGACACATACTCAAGGATGCCGACTGCCTTTCAAGAAATCCTGTTTTGGAACAAAGAAGCATGGACGAAATATCAGTTTTTGCTGCTGAACAGAGGGAAGATACTGCATTGCTGAAGCTATGAATAATAAGGAACTGATCAAGGGAGAAATCCAATCAATAAATGGAATATTGTGCAAGAGGAACTGTTATCTGACATGCCAGGAATGGTTGCTTCTCATCCCAATTAATTGATGGCCTATTATCCTGAGTTTTCCCATGACACTCCAGCACCTGTTCACCTGAGATTTGTGAAAGCTTTAGATAGGATCAGACACAAGTATCACTCTGATCTCTACCGATCCATTAAACACTATGTGACCTGCTGTAAAGTGTGCCAATGACAGAAGCATGTGCTGCATTTACCTCCATGGCACCTGGTCCAGTTCTACCTGCAGCAGCATCATTGCGTCAAATTGGAGTCAACCTTTTGGGGAGGCTCCCGAACTTTGCAAATAAGTGTCAATAGATAATTGACTGCACTGAATACCTCACCTGCTATAATATTACCAAAGCTGTGCCAACAGCCAAAGCTCCAGGAATTGCCAGGTTACTTTTAGAAGACAGCACTTTGATTCACGGAGCACAGTGTTTGACTATCTCTGATAGTTTCCCAGTGAAGACTAATATGAGAGGTAATTACACATTGTGACATCACCCCCAGGTGGTGATTGCCTACCACGCATAGACAAATAGTCTCACAGAACACTGTAATAAGATATGCTCTCAATATACATTGATATCGAATAGAGTGATTGTGATAAAATACTGCCCATTGTGACATTTGCATACAATAAAGGGAAGCAAGACACTAAAGGTTTCAACACTGCTAGCAGTTACACTGTTCCAATTTCAACAGGACACTTCTCAGGATGACTACATGAAGCACCTCATCTGCCAGGACCGAAGAAGCAAGACAGTTGGCATACATACAGAACCTGGACGCCCAGGAAAAAGACTGAGAGCATTATAGTGCCAAGTGCCAGCCAGTAATATACAGCCAGCAGATTCAATATGGATTTTTTGGTTCACATGGATAGCGGGACTATCAGATAAATCACTAAAGCACTACTTTGGGCTGTATCATATCATTCTTTGCTTATTGGATGTCACATAGAGTGTCGGGGATTATGTACCTTCATCAAGAAGACAGAATGGCGTTCATGTCCCCTGTCGTTCATGTCCTCTATATGAAGCCCTCCTACAGTTCTGAGGTGCACATAGATGATGAGTGCTTCTTGTTCAGGGAACTGAAGACCAGCACAACTATCGCAAAGCTTTCATTGGAGGAGCTACACTCAATGCTCATGGTAGTGAAGAGGATGTGACAACATGAGCAACTGCTAGTGCTGCCACACAGACAAGATCCAGATACTGGGTTGTGTAATAGGCTCCTATGAGAACTCCTGAAACAGCAGGCAGCAGTTTCTCCAGGAGAGAGCGAAAGCTGCGAGTTGTGCAGTTAGATCACTGGTTGGCGTGTTGCAGCTCATCGGTTCAAATCAGACCATCAGTAATTACTTGTCATTACGTTCCTATTAGTTCTCAAATGCTCCTGAACTTTCTTACGTTTGTATATTGTGAAATATTCAAGGTTTGTATAAGTAGCAATCAGCCGAGGTGGCCGAGCGGTTCTAGGCGCTACAGTCTGAAACTGCACGACTGCTATGGTCGCAGGTTCGATTCCTGCCTCAGGCATGGATGTGTGTGATGTCCTTAGGTTAGTTAGGTTTAAGTAGTTCTAAGTTCTAGGGGACTTAAGAACTCAGAAGTCGAGTCCCATAGTGGTCAGAGCCATTTTAACATATATATATATATATATATATATATATATATATATATATATATATATATATATATATATATATATATAGCTGCACAATCCAACCAGGAGATCAGTTCTGTTCTGTGTTAGCAACATGCAGTCAGTGCTGAGTGTTGCTCTTCAATCATAATCCTGCTTTCAAATTTGGACTTGATTCTGTTGATAGTATTATTTTTGACCAGAGAAAATTCCGTTTTCTCTGGACTGGGAAAAATATGATCCAAATACTTCTCGGCCCATCTGGATTTAGGTTTTCCAGGGCTTCCATAGATCATTTGAGGTGAATGTCAAAATTATTCCTTTGAAAAGATGATGACTGATTTTTTTCTCCACCCTTGTGCTACCAGTACTTGCGTTCTTCTGTAAAGACCTGATTGTCAATGAGATATTAAATACCTGATTTTCATTCCTTACTTCCTTCCTTCTTCTCTTCATACTACTTCATGCTACGGTATCTAGTTTATTTAGGTAGAGATTTGCAGATAATCAATGACTTACATCCACCGATTTCACTTGTTCTCTTTGAACTGTGAATAAGGACACATTGAATGGATAATTATAGAAATTGCACAGTTGGTTCTGAACCAAAATCATGGGCTATCTTTTTATTTTACAACATAGTGTTTTGTCAGTCATTTACATTAGTCCATATGAGCATGTCATGATGGCTCAGCACACTGTTTGTTGTGTTGATGGTCAAGGTTGACAGTGTCAAGATGGCATTGGCCATGCTTCAGTATGTTAAGTCAAAAGTAACATGGCACTTCTTCAATTAAAGTAAAATGTAGGCCACAAAATTATGTTTAAAAGTATAAAAAAAATTACTTGCTAGTGACAAATACCTATTATAATTTAGCTTAATAAATATGTTAAGTAATTTATAATCTAAAAAGTGTTTCAGTTAGAAATGAAAACAAACTTGATAGAATCGTTTTGCTTGTATGTGGATAGAAAAATTGGTAATGGAAGAAAGCACTTTTATGTCCAAGAAAAGATAGATTTGCTCTAGCCGCATTGCTTATATATACAGTTACACAAAAGCCATGCAGTCGATCTTCTGATAGGCACACGTAGCTTTATGTTGGGCCATTTCAGTACCTTTCCAACGTTTACTGAACACCAGAGAAACTGTAAAATCACAGGCAAGCAAGAAACAGATTGGCAAAAATGTTGCCTGAAACATGTCATTCATCTCTCATAATGGACAACTGCTGAGCCTCTTATTTTTTCTCTGTTGCGTAGAAAAACTTTACTAATAATAATTTCAAATGCTTCCCTCTGGCATCTTCGATTATCTCATATCTCTCTCCTCCTTTATCCTGAAGGAACATCTGAGTTTATCATCATTTCACCTATGACTTCATTAAAGGAGTAGTGCAAGGTTGGATTGGAGAAGTATGAGAATGAAATTGACTTTGTTATTTTCAAAAGATGCTCCATGATTACGTTCATTCTAACTCGTGCTTTCTCACTCCATTTGAAATGCTATTTGATTGGTATCTTTGTTATGATGCCCTGATATAGAAGACCATCTACTGTTAAATAGAATGGCTAAAAATTTAAAAAGTTCCCAATTTTCTTACAAAATAAACAGATTTGTGGAAGAATTTCATAAGAAGTAGCTTGAAAAGGAAAAGCCAACAAATGAAACATTAAAATAAAGGTTTCTTTGGGTATCGGAGTATTTTAATCAAACTAGATATTTTAAAGTTAATTTTTAATCAGGCACATGGCCTGCACATTGTTTAATTAAAATTTTCGATTTAAATTTGTCAAAAGTGGTTCTGCACCATCTGCGTAACTGGGAATGTTTATAGTCTCTGATTTGAGGGCATATCACTTATGAAACTAAAAATATAAGCTTACTGTAAAATAATAGCAGCCTGTTCTAAAGGGCACACCCTTACAGTTTAGTGAAATCAAAATTTGCTGCTGAGTAACATACAGTACTGTGTTTCTCCTCCCTGTGCTTTGTAACAGGTGTGGATCATCCTTGGCTTCTTGTCCACAAGATGGTCAAAGAGTTGCTGCTTGAATTTATATCCTACCCTTTGATGACAGGCCTGCTGAGGTCATACAGTGTCCGATGATCATTCGTGCAACAGCAGTCTGTATTTTTTACCTAGTCCCAAGCATATGCAATGACATCAGATACTGCAGGGCATTCCATTTGGTTGATTTCTGTCAGTGGGAGGAAGATGTTCTCTAGGTGACACTTGTGCTTGTGCACTGTCATTTTGAAAGATGGATTCATTGTTGAAATGTAGATTCTAGGGTGTTCAAGAATAGGTTGGAGGATCCATTACTACATCGAATTACCTTAAATACTGATGAGAGATATCCAACATCCATAGATCATACTAATCCAAAAACATGACTGACCCATCTCTCTGTTGAACCTGGGACTGAATGCCTGAGGTGTGCTTGGTACATGCTCCTCTACAGTGATCATAACACATCAGCCAGATATTGCACTTATGGTGAAAAGATCTCTTGCATCCATTCCAGGTGTTCCCTTGCCCACTTTCACACACAATAATGTTGAAGAGTATGTATTGTTGTTCATTTAGAGACCAAGAGCTTCAGTGTTTATACACTGATGAGCCGAAACATTGTGTATTTGTCCACTTCTGGAACACGGTTCAACAGTGATGCTGCATGCAGTGGATTTTAAAAGTACTTGATAGATTTCCAGAGGTTTGTGGCACCAGATGCCTATGCACAGGGTCACACACTTCCTGCAATTTATGGGTGGTTAGTTTGTGGGCGCAGAGCTGGTGCCCAATAGCGTCCCTGCTTTTGGATTCAGATAAGCCAAATTTGATGGCCAAGACATCAAAGTTAGTTCAGTATCATTCTCCTCCTACCACTGCAACTTGATTCTAACCTTGTTGCAGCAACAGTTATCCTACTGGATGATGCCGTCGATATTGAGGAAGACATCAAGCATAAGGGGTCACAGGTGGTCCCAGATAATGTTCACCTAGTCCACTGTTGTCATGGTACCTTCAATTATTACCAAAGGTCCCATGAAAGCCCAGGTGAATGTCCCCCATAACATAATACTGCTCCCAGTGGCATGCATCCATGGCATGCTGCATGTTCCAAGCAGCCGTTCACCTGGGTGGTGGCGTATATGGACACGACCATCGACCTGCTTTAACAATAAACAGGATTCATCCAACCATGCGACGCAATTACATTGATCTGCGGTCCAATCTCAATGATCTCATGCCCACTGTAATCATCATTGTCGATGTTGTTGGGGCAACATGTGAACACCTACATGCCCTCTGCTGCAGAACACCATGTTCAACACTGTTCACTGAATGGTGTGCTCCAAAACAACATGTGCTAGCGATATACTGTGCCATCAGATCTGTCACAGATTGCCGCTTGTTCTGCTTTAGAGAGCAGACAAGCCTCCAATTCATATGTTCTGTCATGAAGGGTGGACATCCATCTTCTTGTCTCCTACTCATGGTTTCAGCATTTTTCAACCATTTTTCCATAGATACACACGACAGTAGCACGTGAACAGCCAGCCACCTTCACCGTTTCTGAGATGCTCTCTCCCAAGCACTGGGCCATAACAACCTGGCTTTTGTCAAAGTCACTTAAGTTGACAGATTTTTGCATTTGTGCCACTTATCATCATTAGAATGATTCCCCATTCATCTCTGCTCCGTTCATATACTCCTCGTACCATATCATGTGCTCTCAGCACCACCAGGCAGTATACAGGCTCGTAATGGGCAGTGGTCATAATGTTTTGGCCCATCATTGTATCGTGAAGTAGCTGATAATGTTCACCAGTTTGGTGGGCAACTTCTGTTTGTGTTAACAGATGATACATAAAAAAACATGCTGAATTGTGTAATTCATGATTGGAGACTGCAAAGAGAATATGCAGGTTTGTTTTCACCTCAATTACTCAGTTGGTTGTACATATTTATTTACTACAGCCAAATCAATATTGTTCAAGATCCTACCTATTGAAGCCGGCCGCAGTGGTCTCGCGGTTCTAGGCGCGCAGTCCGGAACCGTGCGACTGCTACGGTCGCAGGTTCGAATCCTGCCTCGGGCATGGATGTTTGTGATGTTCTTAGGTTAGTTAGGTTTAAGTAGTTCTAAGTTTTAGGGGACTAATGACCACAGCAGTTGAGTCCCATAGTGCTCAGAGCCATTTGAAGCCTACCTATTGAAAACAAACAAGCTACTAAAGTCAGTAGAATAGCACAAAACCTTTTTAGCAATTTATTACTTTCAGCTTAAATAATATATTGAAACACCATGCTATCTTAACATAATCACTCAAGTGACACAATTAACCAAATGGAAAGTTGTCATTGTGTGTATTTGTAGGTCTACTATGCAGTGTCAATGCAAAATTCCTGCTGTAGCAGGAAAGAGGTAGCTGGTGGTCTTTGAAAATGAAATTACAAACTGGGATTATGGTTCCATGTTATCTGTAGAGTATTTCAGAACAAATGAAAATTTGTGCCAGATCAGGACTCGAAACTGGATTTCCCGCTTGTCATGATCAGTCACCTTAGCCAGGTTGGCACTTCCAGGAGCAGCCCAAATCTTAGTTTGTCCTCGTGCCTATCCTCCCTTGTGCTCGTACTGTATTATCGTGACTACTGCACAGGGTGAGACACTGTTTCCTCTCGTCACTGCCTTGCTATGGCATGAGATATTGCAGTTCAGTGTCTGAAACGTGTTGACAATCAAGTCCCGATCCTGCACAAATTTTCATTTGTTCAGAAATATTCTATAGCTGATGCCGAACGATAATCACAATATGCAAATTCATTCTTAATTGAATGTGGCTGTTCATCATCAGAGCAGTCTCAGAAACTGCACTGCAGTAATTCATCCCATAATGATGAAATGAAACAGTCTCTCTCCCTGTCTGGGAATCATGGTAATATGGTGCAAGTACAATGGAGAGCGGACACCAGAACAAATGGGGATTTGGACCACTCCTGGAGGCGTTCTCGGATAGCCTAAATGGTTAAGAGGACTGCTTGCAACAAGCGGGAAATCCAGGTTCAAGTCCTGGTCCAGTACAAATTTTCATTTGTTATAAAAAATTCTACAGCTGATGTGGACCCACAATTGCAGTTTGCGAATTCATTCTTAATTGGATACGGCTGTTGATCATCAGTGCAGTGTCTTAGATACTGTGCTCTGCAGTTGTGATCTCTGCTTTAGACTCGGTGTGCACACCATCGCTCAGTGTACTTGCCATAAATGTGCAATGATTTTTGTTTGTTTATTTGTAAACATAATCAAAAAAATTCATATAGCAACAGAATCCAGTGTAACCAAGTCATTTTTAGTTAAAATACTGGAACTTATATGTAACTATTGTAGGATGTGCAAGGCAAAAATTTCTTGCTTGTTGGCAATGACCATGAAATGCAATTTTGATAGTTCAGTAATGCGAGTGATCAGACTGGATGCTTACATACATGCCATCTGTCAGAGGCATATCTAGATGTATAAGGGATCCCATATCACTCCAACTGCACACGCCTCATACCATTAAAGAGCCTCCACCAGCTTGAACAGACCCCCGATGACAGGCTGGGTCCATGGATTCATGAGGTTGACTCCATACCCATACCCATCTGCGCAATACAATTTGAAACGAGACTCGTCCGACCAGGCAACATGTTTCCAGTCACCAACAGTCAGGCAACACACAAAGCTTTGTATCATGCAACCATCAACAGTACACAAATGGGCCTTCATCTCCGAAAGCTCATATCGATGAAGTTTTGTTGAATGGGTTGCGTGCTGACACTTGTTAATGGCCCAGCATTGAATTCTACAGCAATGTGCAGAAGGGTTGCACTTCTGTCACATTGCGTGATTCTCTTCAGTCGTCATTGGTCCCGTCCTGCAGGATCTTTTTTCATCCGCAGCAATGTTGGAGATTTGATGTTCTACTGGAGTCCTGATATTCGTGGTACACTCGTGAAATGGTCACATGGGAAAATCCACACTTCATCATTACCTCGGAATGCTATGTCCCATCACTTGTGCGCTGACTGTAACACCACATTCAGACTCACTAATTTTGATAATCTGCCATTGTAGGAGCAGTAACTGATCTAACAACAGCAGCAGACACTTGTCGTCTTATGCAGACATTGCCAACTGCAGCACCATATTCTTCTTGTTTACATATCTCTGCATTTGAATACACATGCTTATACCAGTTTCTTTGGTGCTTCAGTGTAAGTATCTGCTTGGATGATGCCAAGCTGCATCACAAAATAATAATAATAATAATAATAATAATAATAATAATAATGGAAGCAATCACTGACGACACCAATTGGTTTTTGTTTATAATTTTGGAGCCTTGCAGCAGTGCAAAAATTATTGAAATAATGCAAACTGTTTAGAATTATTCCTGTGTTATAGACCCAGAAGCAAAAGGAATGTGAGACGATGCAGTATTGCACATTTGCTAATATGTGCATTTTTATGTTAATATCAACATTTGATGTCAACTATTAGTGATAAGTGCATATTTTGTTAGAAGTCTCAGATTTGAGTTAATCATTATTGCAGATTATATACTTTAATAGTCCTTAAAATGCATGATAAATTGTCACATCTCTAGTACTGCATCCAGTGTATCAAAACTTGTTGAAAATGGCATTAGCAGCGTACAAGTTCTTTCACACACTCACAGTAGGTAGCTTAATTTAATACATATTGTACCATTTTCAATCAGTTTAAGTTCTTCACAAATGCGTCCATGTATCTAAAAAGCGACATGTGTCTGTATTTCTATCAAATGTGCAGCACACATTATCAATTCCCAAGAAAAATCATACAGCAGTAAAATAGTTTATACTCAAGAAAATAGAAATAAATATAGAGAAAGAAGATGAAGAGACGGTCACTGAAATGCAAAGAGAGCACCTTTGCTGTTGGAGGCTCCAGAGAAATCTGGAGCATCAGGTGTTCAGAGATAGTCAGCCAGAATTCTGATGTGAAAATGTTTTTGACGAGAGCTGTTATTAGTAGCATGTTAAAAAGAGAACCTTAGTATGCTGCCAGTGGACACATATTTTTAGCAAATAGAGATAATGTGGTATGAAAAATATGAGAGGATGAGTGTCCTCTAACAGTGGTCTTGTGATTGCTGTAATACTGTACATACGGCATCATATTGCTTAAGTAGTATAAAACTCCCTCTGTGACATGTTGCTGCTTACATTATTGGCAGCTTGTGCCGATTGTTGGAGTTGACGATTCTGACAGTTTACTGTCCCATTATGGATTTGTATTGGCAGCCTAGAAACACACAGTTTCAGGGATGGCTCGACTTCTGCAAAATGTAAGAATAATAATTATTGATGACATACGGACTTCACTTTGTAGTTGCCATGCCAGTATTAGTAGTAATAAAGTAGTAGTAGTAGTAGTAGCAGCAGGAATGTATTTTGTATGAAATTTCTTGGAAATTGTGCTTGAAATTGCCTGTTTACCAGTAGAAAATTGTTCATTTCTCTCATGTTGTCAGTTTCCTTTAGTAGAAAAGATTCTGTAGTTGGAATCAAATGGAATACACATGGCATAATATATTCTTCTTCTTTTAAATGATGATGACGGCGATAATCGTGATCACCACCACCACATGTTATCTCTGTGAGAGAAACAGTGATTGTAAGTGCCTTATTTCAGAGCAGGTTTTAGTAACAGCCAACAATTACAGCAAAATGTTGTATTGCCATTGATGACTGTTACAAAAATTGTTCTCCAGCAATATAACCTTATTACTTGTACATCAAATTATAAAATACCAACTTTATAAGAAAGGGTTAAGTAAAATATGAACAGGGTGTTGCATAGGACGCAAACCACAGAACTTGTTATTGTTAATAACATCACCTGCTGTGTAAGTGTTTGGCGACAAAGATCACTAACTGTATGGCAAAAGGTGTGTGAGCACACTACCTTCTGAATTTTCATTCTTGCAGAGAATGACACATGTGGAGAGATGAAATACTTAACTTTGTTACACAGTCAACTCGGCAAATCTGGAGTGTTATTCTTGTTGAATAGCATGGTTCATTAGACTTTACCCTATGTTTTGTGGCCTCACACTAGCAATCCAATGTAGTGAGTTGTGTATATGCGTAAGTGAATCATTCACTCTATGGTAACCAATGACAGTACCTACACCACCTAACTTAAAATAGTCCAGTTGGTCCATTGCTGAGTGGCGTCTCGTCGTCAACAGACTATTTAGGGTGTAGTGGTGGCTCTTGTGGAGGAAGAGATTTTTTTCTTGTGTCAGGTGGCCAAGATTTAGTATTCTGTTCCTAAGAGTGCTGCATAGTGGTCGGTAGGTGGGAAATTGGAGAATCCGGTAGGCATATGGGGATTGGACTTGAACATATTACAGCAGTGACTATAAAGTATGGATGGCAAACACTTGATGGCAAGACTATGTTTTAAATACAGTGTTGTTTAATGATAGTACTGTGTTTACCAGGTTGGTGCATACATTTCATTCCCAGATTTGGAAAGTAGAGAATCTGTGATGATCATTGACTCGACCAGTTAATGTTTTCCAAGGAAAATATCAGTTGTAATAAAAATCATTATATTTTTTGATGAGTTGATACTTGACTCCATAAAGAATGGTCCAATATGAGTATACAGGCCAGAGTCGAATATGAATATTGAGACATTGTGTGTGTGTTTATACAATAATGCAGAGGTCAGTTGCTCTGAGGAACTTGATCTCTCTCTGTGGATTTGGGACACTTGACAGGATAGATAACCAGCTTGATGCTTTTTGCTATACTCAAAATGATACAAATCTTAGTACCATAAATACAAATGATAGTACTGTGGCTGGTACTGCTTGCTTTCCAGTTGCTGCCAATGTAGTCTATTTTCATTAGCAGAAAGCATTGAATTTAACAAACCATCTACTCTTGTGGGTGACTGAATTTAACAAACCATATACTCGTATGCTTGTCAGAGGACCTGGTAGGCAGAGGTAACAACCCTACTCTTGCTACACAGAACAAAACTTTCTACTGTGATGGTAACCCAGCCATTACCATGCTTTGCGGCATCATTGTTCATAAGAGTAAAGTTCAGAACACCACCACAGAACACCAAGGCACCATGCAAAATCACCTGTGTACCTACATGATTTTCTGTATTAATTACAATATTATCGATGGCTTTATAAACTGTAGGGTGGGTACGCCTTCTCCTCCTATAATAACATGGCATCTTCTATGTGAGTGGTCCAGTGCTGTTTCTCGTGCAGCTGCATGACGACTAACGCCTTCTTACCAAATTCATTACTTATATAGGCAAAACTGTTGTATCCTTGAGACCCAAGATGTACCCTTTCCAGTTAGTGGCTGACACAAAAATTTTATAAGTTCGCAGCTGGAGCACAATCCCATACGCGTGCTGTAGTCTCTTTAGCATCATGCGTCTCCGCTGGTCATGTTTGTAAACATAGCATGATAAGCGGTTTTGGCAAGATGTCCAATAGACAATGATGTCACGACTGTTAAACGATTCAAGCCCTGGCACTTTTTATACTTTAGGACCACATACTAGAGTGACAGTAACCCAACCATTGCCATGCTGTGCTGCGTCATCATTAGTTAGGGTAAAGTTCAGAACAGCACCACAGAACACTGATGGTCCATCTAGAATTGCATAGGGAATAGTAAAGGGAAAGTTTATTTAATTTCTATAGTATTGTGAGAGATCACCAACGACTTTAATTTTCTTGCAGTTATCAACACCTTTGACCCATACTGAGACAGATTTGGATTCATTTATTTTACGATAATTCCTGGCCCTGATAACCAATGGCATGGTGGACATATCAGATTTGTCAGGTGTAAACAGGGACATGGGTAAATCGTATTACATGTCCACCATGCCATTGGTTATCAGGACCATCCAGGACATCCATACAACTACAAAAATTTACGGAAACCATCTTTAAAACCTTTATTCCACCAAGTAATTACATCACCTGCCCATCCTTCACGTGTATTATGATATGGTTTTAGGTAAATATTAATTATCTGCTGGTCCCAGTATTGCTTGTGAAACTGCTGTATATAACATTTCGGTACGGGATAGTTGAAAACAAGGGTACATCTAGAACCGGAGGCTCAAGGATGCAACAGTTTTGCCTATATAAGTAATGAATTTGGTAAGAAGGCATTAGTCTTCAAGCAGCCTCATGAGCAACAGCATTGGACTACTCACACAGAAGATGCCACGTTATTATAGGAGGAGAAGGCGTTCCTGCTCTGCAGTTTATAAAGCCATCAATAATATTGTAATTAATAGAAAGTATTATGTGGGTGCACAGGTGATTTTGCATGGTCCCTCGGTGTTCTGTGGTGATGTTCTGAATGTTATGCTTACGAACAATGATTCTGCACCGCATGGTAATGGCTGGGTTACTGTCGCTATAGTACGTGGTCTTAAAGTAGAAAAAGTGTCAGTGTTCGAATCATTTAACAGTCACGATATCACCACCTATCAGCATGAGGCCTGTCCCCAAGCCAATAAACTTTTGTGCCTAGGATATGGCAAAAAATATCAAATGTATTGCTCATCCCATAAATTACATTGCTCACGGAGTGCAAATTATCGTTGAAGTAAAAGACATTTCAATCCAGTAGTGAGATAAATTTCCTGTACCACATCATAAGGATGGAAACCTCTTCGCTCTGTTATTTTCATGTTCTCTTGAACAAAAAATTCATCTGATGTATGATTCAAAGCAAACAAATTGATATATATTAGTCTTGCAGTCTGTCAGCTTTACCAATGAACTACCAAGACAGTTTACTTGGGGCTCCAACACAAAGCTGTTTCTCACAGTTATTGCATCCTTGATTCTGTCATCACATTAAGTACCTTTCCCATTTCTGCAAATGTAGAAATCGTTTGGTTTGGGTTTTCTTATGTGTATTTAGAGAATGTGTCCTTGAGCTGTGCATCAGGAAGTTAGAACTGCTGTTTGGCCACGATAAGTTGACACTTTGTGCAGGGGCTATTGGGAAGAGCAGGAGGCAAGCATTGCCTCAACATTTGGATTGCTGATGGAGAGAAGCAGTGAAAGGAGTGTAACACTGCCTTGTTGCCGCAGTGCTGCCACCATTTCTTGTGTTTCGTGTATTTATGGAACTAGAGGTGACCCACACAGGAATATTGGCTGCACTTGAAGACAAATGAATACAGTGTAACCCCACTTTAATGTTCGCAGAATTAAATTTTTCTCATCGTTTACGACATTTTTATACATTTTTTTTTTTTTATCATTCTCATCCTAAATGTGAATCTGCACCCGATTTTGTATCAATATATTTATAATTTTCCCACATTTTATGCAATACAGAAAATGTTCATGGAGAAAAAAAATATGCTGGCATGATGTTGGCCATTCAGTAGTGTTTACAGATATTACGAAGTTAAGTTTCTTGACATCAGGGCACTCTACTCAGTGGATTTGAACCAGTAAACGTGTAAAAGTTTGAACAACTCGTGCCATTTCTCCTGCCACTGCCAAGCCCTAATTGGCATTGTGGCTCATGGGAGTAACTAGGTTCCTTTGAATAAAGATATCATGGGCAATCGCAGCCATCGTGACACCTTTGTCGAAGCAAATTTAGTGTGTTTCAGCGTTTGGCCACTTTTAGCACTAGTCATTCACTTTGCGTTGCTCAAATGTTTTTAGTTTTAAGTTTAAACTCTGTGCTGGTTATGTATTTTTTTCATGCTGAGCAAAATGTGTTTCGCAGATTTATTCTCGCTTTGAAGTGCATTATTCATTTGTATATTTTTTGTGATGTTACAAAACAAACAATGTGAGTGATAGTTTGTGTGTGTGTGTATGATCTTCCACATAATTAAGGAGGCACAGTACCTGATAACCTCAAAAAGATAACTACAGTGCAAGAGATGAGGAATAACACATATTCAAACACCACACAAAATACATATGTACATAATTGCAGTTGACAATGAGAAAAAAAATTCTTGAAACACATCATGTTAAGCATGAAATAATATGTAACTAATGCAGTATTTCATTATTTAAATAATGAATGACAGCCCAAGCTTTCATTCATTATTTAAATAATGAATGACAGCCCAAGCTTCCAAAAACATTGATTATGACTGAAATTGAGTCAAACATTCCTACTTCCCAGACAATTATCAGTTTCAGTTACATCAGCGATTTTTATCGGAGAATAAACCTTTATTAGATAATAAATAAGTCCCTGACAAGTCTTTTGATGCCTGCTATGTACATATATCATACATAAAGTGTGAAAATGCAATGGGGTATCCTATACATGACTATTATAGCATAAAACGGTATTTCCCACATTTTACACC
This sequence comes from Schistocerca nitens, assembly GCF_023898315.1. NCBI lineage: Eukaryota > Metazoa > Arthropoda > Insecta > Orthoptera > Acrididae > Schistocerca > Schistocerca nitens. The sequence continues at coordinate 426,573,905 of NC_064614.1, read as the reverse complement.
ATTTTTTTGAAGTCCCTTGAAAAGTGTAAAAAGCAGAGTTCACTGTACATTCTGAAAGTGCTGATCTCTTCTGCTATTGGCATTACTAGTAAAGAGAATCAGCATATCTTGGCCAAAGACACTGATGAGCCAAAACATTATGACCACTTGTGTAATAGCTTGTTTGTCCATCTTTGGAATGAAATTCATCACTGATTCTGCATATCAGGGATCTGACAGTTTGTTGGTAGGTCTGTGGAGGTATGTGGCATGAGATGTCTACATACTGATCATGTGATTACGTAAATAACAGGCTGCTGATTTGCGTATGTGGTGATAGCGCCCAATAGCAAGCCAGATGAGTTCCATTATGATTTACATCAGGTGAATTTGGTTACCAAGACATCAGTGTGAGTTCACTATAATGCTCCTGAAACCACTGTAGCACAGTACTGCCTCCGAGACACAGACAGTTATACTGCTGAAAGATGACATCAAGATCGGGGAAGACATTAAGCAGGAAGGGATGCAGGTGGTTCGCAGCTGTCAGTGTGTCTTTGATTACTACCACAGGTTCCTTGCAAGCACAGTCAAATGTCTCCCATAGCATAATACTGCTCCCCACAGCCTGCATCCATGGTGCTGCAAATTTCAATCTGCCATTCACCTCAATGGCGGTGTTTTTGGAGACAACCATTGACCTAGCGTAGCAAAAATGTGATACACTCAAAGAGCCAACGAGTTTCCATAGATAAACGTTCAAATCCCAATGGTGCCATGCCTACTGCAATGTCGTTGGGTAAACCTGTGAACACGTAGGGGTGGTCTGCCGTGGAGCTCCTGTTCAACAGTGTATGATGAACAGTGTGCTCCGAAACACTTGTGCATGCACCAGTATTGTGGTCTTTCAGTAGAGGTGCCACAGATCACCATCAGTCTTACTTTACAGAGCAGACAAGCCTTTGAACCTCACATTCTGTAAAGTGTCATGTATGTCCAACAATGTAGCACCTAGTGGTAGTTTCACTGTCTTTCTACCTCTTTCTGTAGGTGCTCACAACAGTAGCATGTGAATACTTTACTAGTTTTCCATTTCTGGGATATTAATTGACAGGCTCTGTGTAATAATAATGTGCCCTTTGTCAAAGTCATTTATCTCAGTCAATTTCCCCATTTGCAGCCCATATCTGCACTGTGTGGTTTTCACCTGGTTTGCTTCATCCGACAGCGATAGTAGTAACTAAATTGACAACAACGTCATTAAAAGTAAGTCGGACACAAAAATCGAAGTTGTGTGTAGCTCATGTTATTCTGTTTTTAAATACAATTCTGTGGCTGGGAGTAGTGGTGTACTCCTGTAATCTAAGCAGCAGGGAGACCGTTGTGTGGGAGAGATCTGGAGCAACTACAGATTTGGCCATTTCATGAGCTCAGGAATGACCGCGATGCCTTCATCGAGCTCTGTAGATCAAAAGATGGCAGTGCGGAATTTTCGACAAGTGGTGGCTCATGGTTAAGAGAAGCAAAATGCACTTGAAAAAAAAAATCATCATTGGGAAAACTGAAGCACAGGACTCAACAAAAAATTTGCGGAATGTACTGCAAAAGCAAAACTTCGAGAAGACGAACTCTGAAGTTGTTGGTGCCTTAAGAATTATTCCGTGCAGCAACGATCATCTGGGAAGAGCGAGACACAGGTGGCGCTTGACCAAACAATTGATTTTTATAATGTTTTATTTATTCTAAATTTGCATTACCAGATCTTCACTAGAATACTGTGTGGCATACACCTGGTTTGCCCCTTCCAAAAGAGATATTAATAAGTACATCAACTACAACGTGATTAAAAATAGGTCAGACGGGGGGAAAATAAAAAAAAACTGGCAAAATGTTCGACACTCAGCATTGCAGGAGGATGTCAGCCAGTCAGCCTGTCAGGATGATTGCTTTTGCTGACATCTTTGGCAGTAATGACTGCACGAATTGGCGGTATGTCATACAGAAAGAAAGAGCAGCTGATGCTACTGAGGACTTGCCTGCAAGCATTTCTGATAACTTCTTGACCTCTTATTCGTGATGGTATTCAGACATTCAAAGGTGATGCTGATTCTTGCAGACGAATGCAAAATATCTGCATTGTGTGTTTCCACAAAGTGATTTTTATGCTAAAATGGTGATTGTCCTACAAGTTCATGTCAGCTCCACTTACATGCTTTCGTTACTGCATCACATGCCCACAACACCATTAGGCAGCATCCAACATTCAACGGGCAGTGGTCATAATGTTTTGTCTTATCAGTGTGTTTGTCACACTCATGATTACCAATGTTATAATTTTTATGAGCACTACTGCACACACATTTAGTTCAGATTTCAGCACCAACTTCTTCTCCTTTCAGGTGTTCTCGAAGAGCGGTTTTTAACTCCGTATTAATGCTTTGTTCAAATTTATTGTGGTTCTCTGGCCACAAAACTGGCTTCTCAGTTTTTGTTCTAGTTTTATTTGATAGAAAGACGACTTGATCAAGCTTCTTTCTGAGTTCTCTGACCTACTGCTTATTCTTTCAAACCATAGTGGTGTCTCATTTATTTCATTCTTCCATGGATGCTACAATTATGTAGCTAAAGTTATCTCCTTCTAAATTATGAATTTTTGGAGGTAGTAATGACTTTTACATATCAAATAGTAGATATCTGAAACAAGATTTGATAACTGGGATACTGTGATGGTTTCTTTATTGTTCACAGGCTCGATTGCAGCAGAAGAGTTGAGGGCAGACATCCTTGATCTAGTTTTTCCTTTCCTAAGCATTCCCCTAGCTTACAGTTATTATTGATTGGCATCACAATTTGTTTATTTCACCATTACTCTGATTAAAATAACAGAGAGAATTGTGTTGAAGCTGAAGTTCAGTAATATCTTCAGCTAAAAAATGCCATCCTGAAATTTAATATCTTCATCTAAAAGAAATGCCACTCTCAAATTAACACCAAGAGTGTGCCACTGGATTTCAATAGATTTTCTGTGTTAAGCCATATTTAGCCCATTCTAACAAACCATAATATGTTGATGGCCTTGATGATGATGGAAATCAATGCAGTCAGTGAGAAAGAGGGGAAGGAGGGGGAAAGACGAAAGGATGTGGGTTTTAAGGGAGAGGGTAAGGAGTCATTCCAATCCCTCCCACGTGGAATGTTTCCCTACATATATATATATATGTATATATCTAAAAGAAAGATGATGAGACTTACCAAACAAAAGCGCTGGCAGGTCGATAGACACACAAACAAACACAAATATACACACAAAATTCAAGCTTTCGCAACAAACTGTTGCCTCATCAGGAAAGAGGGAAGGAGAGGGAAAGACGAAAGGATGTGGGTTTTAAGGGAGAGGGTAAGGAGTCATTCCAATCCCGGGAGCGGAAAGACTTACCTTAGGGGGAAAAAAGGACAGGTATACACTCGCACACACACACATATCCATCCACACATACAGACACAAGCAGACATATTTCAAATGTCTGCTTGTGTATGTATGTGTGGATGGATATGTGTGTGTGTGCGAGTGTATACCTGTCCTTTTTTCCCCCTAAGGTAAGTCTTTCCGCTCCCGGGATTGGAATGACTCCTTACCCTCTCCCTTAAAACCCACATCCTTTAGTCTTCCCCTCTCCTTCCCTCTTTCCTGATGAGGCAACAGTTTGTTGCGAAAGCTTGAATTTTGTGTGTATATTTGTGTTTGTTTGTGTGTCTATCGACCTGCCAGCGCTTTTGTTTGGTAAGTCTCATCATCTTTCTTTTTATATATATATATATATATATATATATATATATATATATATATATATATATATATATATATATATATTCCTATCTTGTAATTCTTATTTTGTCTTGTATTTTCTTCATTTATTATTGAAAGCCACTTTACTGGCATTGTAATAACTGAGGAGTGCTCATCAAATCTTTCTGACACAACTTAGGGTGATAGATTGATGCATCGTCTTCCAGAAGTTACAGGTCATATGCTGAGTGCCAGAAGTGAACAGAGCTGCACATACCTTATAAACAGTACCTGTATGATTCGCCAGGGAGACACTGGGTCAAAGAAATTAGTAGCCCTGTTGGCCTGCCACATGAGTCTCCTCATGCAGTTTACTGATGCCCTACCATCAGTAGTGACTACTAAGACTCATCAATTCGGGCAACATGTTTCAGTGGTTAGTGCATCCATTGGTGTAGTCGTGTGCCCATCCTAATCTTTACGCCCTGTGATGTGTGGTGGGCAAAAGTACGTGTGTGGAGCATTGGCTTCTGCACCCTTTAGCCAGAGGTGATTCTGCATTATATGGCAATTCAATTCATATTGGTCTCTCATATTGCTTCATGGTGATACGCAAATGAAGCTTAAGTTGTGACCAAATTACTGAGTTAAGTGATGGGCACTTACCTGTAATCACCATTACTTCAAAAATTTACATTAAACATGCAGTAAATAAATGGAAAGTAATGTATAGCAACAGTCCATCTGAACAATAAAAAAAAGTAAAAATGCTTAGGTTTGTTGGTGATGTACCAGTTTTTATTGAATGTATTTGGTTGGTCCACAAGTCTGTAGCACGTTGCTATGGGTTTATTTGTTGATTGTCTTTTTTATATATAATTAATTGTTGCTGTTTGGGTTTACAAATTGTCATTTGGAGATAGTGAGTGGAGTTGTGTGCACTAAAAGATGGAGTGCTAAGAGGAGTAATCAGAAAATTTCAGACATATTCTTCTGTTTGAATTCATTCTAGGGGTGACAACAGTGCAGCCAGAAACTTTTGTGCTGTGTATGGGAATCATTCCATTGGACAAAGCATGCCACAAAAATAGATTTCTTATTTTGAGGAAGATGGTTTTGATATTTAGTTACTCTCCAAACCTTTTAGATTTGATGAAAATCATTTAAATGCATTAATCTGCAGTTATACACGTCATTGCACTCAAGAACTGGCAGGTGTGATGAACTGTGATCATAACACTATCATGGGTACCGCATGCTCTAAAGCAAAAATCACAAAAATCAGCAGTCTCAAGTGTGCCATTCTTCTGTTGACCATCTCGTCACTTTGTCAACCCATGTTGTGAACAGTTTTCTGCACAAATACCAGACTGTGCCTGTGTTTTTTGATTTGGAGAAAGCCTACAAAATCTGTGGACGACTGGTACTCTCTACACATGGGGTTTCCGAGGCCACTTTCCTTCAGGAATTTTTAAACGATAGAGTTTTCATGGCCCATGTGAGTTCTGCCTCGTTGGACACCTTTATCCAGGGAAATGGGATGCATCAGGGCTCCGTGCTGAGCATCATGGCCATTAACCCTATTATGGCCTGTCTGCCGCCAGGCATCTCTGGTTCTCCTTTTGTCGACAATTTTGTGATCTATTGCAGTTATCCACAGACTGGAGCGTTATCTTCAGCGATGTCTCGATCAACTTTACTCATGGGGCATCAACAACTGCTTTAGCTTTTCCACTGGCAAAACGTTCGTATGAATTTCTGGCAGCGCAATGGGCTTCTTCCACCATATTTACATCTGGGGCCTGTTGCTCTTCCATTTGCTGAAACTACAAAATTCCTCAGGCTCATGCTTGATAGGAAACTTCCTTGGTCCTCCCACGTGTCTTACCTGGCAGCCTGCTGTATGCATTCCTTCAGTGTCCTAGGTGTCCTAAACAGTAGTCCCTGGAGAGCAGATCAGGCCACCCTCCTTCGTTTGTACCACCTAGACTATGAGTGTTTCATTTATACGTCTGCAAGTCCATCCTTCTGACACCATCTAAATACAGTCCACCATCGTGGAATCCATTTGGCCACTGGTGTCTTTCACACTAGCCCAGTTGAGAGTCTCTATGCAGAAGATGTTGAACTACCGCTGTCATACCAGCATGTGTTTCTACTCAGCAGATTCGCATGCTGTTTGTCTGAAGTTCACTTTTGGCTATTGCTCCAGCAGCTTAACTTCATGCTCCCTGCCACTTCCCTGGTGGGTGTGAACCCTTCACCACCTTGACTTTGTATGGCGGCCTATGTTCATCTTGGACTTCATTCACTTACTAAGGAAACTACTCCAGATTTGATGTACCACTGTAAGTTTTTCAACCTTTGCATGGCACTTAGCAATACTACCTTTGTGTACACTTATGGCTCTTGGACTGTCTGTGGTGGTAGATGTGTGTGTTCATCATTGGCACTGACGATTTTTGGTATCAACTTGCGGAACACTGCTCAGTATTTACAACAGAGCTCTTCACCCTGTATTAGGTCATGCAGTACATATGGCAACACAGGCTTCTCAATTGTGTCAGCAGCTCTGATTCCCTCAGTGCCCTTCAGAGCCTGTGTGTGCTGTACACAGTTCATCCCTTACTGCAACAAATCCAAGAAAGCTTCCACTTGCTCACCCTTGAAGGAGCCACCTTCTTTTTCGCTAGTTCTTCCATTCCTTCCGCTGATCTCCTTGTTGCCATCTGTCAGCAGGTGGTGTCTTTTTGGCATCAACACTGGTCTTCCCTTAACAGGAACAAGCTCCGGGGAACTTAGCCTCTCCCAGCAGCTTGGCTGACCACCTTTCGGCCCTCTCACCTCAAGGAGATCATTTTAGCCAGGTTGCGTATTGGGTACAGTCATTTTAGCCATCACCATTTGCTAAGTGGTGATCCCCCCCCCCCAGCTTCTGCTCATTGTCATCACCTTTGACTACTTGCCATTTCCTTACTGTATGCCCTTTTTGTAACCACTTTCATTCTTATGTATATTTGCCATCTTGAGTGATCACCCATTTTAACAAATGATGGGCGGACTGTGACCCGCATTTTACTTTTTATCCATCGTAGCAATATGGCGAAGAACATTTAATCTTTAGTTCGGAACCTGTGTTGTCTCTACGGTGTATTTTGTGGACCTTTGACCAAGAGGATGGCCTTGATCTTAGCCCTCTTTTCTACCATTGATCGAGCTTAACATGTAGTAGCTTTTAACTACTTTTTTGCCTTAGTGTTCTAAGGTTCTGACATGGTCACATGTGGCCTTAGTCTTTTTGCGCCCTAAAATGAAACAGAACAAAAATCAGCGCGAGGCCATATGTGCATCTCTGCCTGCTCTTCATCAATTGGCTCATGAATAACATTGACCATTCCTATCCTGTATCATTATTGGTGATGAGAGATGGTGTCTTTATGCTAACATAAGAGAAGAAAGTAATGGTTGAGCCCAAACAAAGCAGCAACTCCACTACAAAGTCATGTCTGCATCCTCAAAAGATATTATGCATTTTGTGGAACAGCGACAGTGTGGTGTAGTACAAATTGCTTCCCCGAGGTGTAACCATCACCGCTTACATTTGTTGTCAACAACTGAGACATCTTACTGACACAATGCTAGAACAATTACCAGGGAGATTGCGTGATGTGGTGCTGCTCCATGACAACACCCACCCGCATTGTGCTAGACTGACAAAAAGCACTATATAGGTGTTGGGTTGGGATGTCATTCTGCACCCACTTTATTCACCTGATCTTGTGCTCTCAGATTTTCACCTTTTTCCATCTGTATCAAACAACCTTCAAGGAACTTACTTCCCAGATGAAAATGTGCTCTGAACATGGCTCAATAAGTTCTTCACCTCAAAGCCACATGATTTCTACAGTAGCCCCAGCATTGACAGACTGTTGTAAACAGTAAAGGAGAATATATTATTGATGACTAAACTTTCTATTATGTATATCTCTTGCGTTTATCAAAGATATGGAAAACACTATGAACTTATGCACCAGCCCAAGAAATTGTGGATCTTGTGTTTCAGAAAAATCCAGCAAAACTCCAAATCTGATGAAACTTTCATTGTCCCTAATTGTTTCCACCAATGATTTCAAAAACACTACTACCAGATGTTCTCCTGTAGGGTATATGGGAATAGAACCACTGTGGGAACTAAGTCAGTGGAGGACCATGGCTTATCGTGCTACATGGGATATTTATCAGTTTTAGTGTTGCTCAAATCAAATGAATGAATGATGAGAGTGAATTAAGTGAGCTTGAAATGAAATCAGGACCAACCTGTTAGAAATACTGAACTGAGAATGAAGTGAGTGTTTCAATACTAATGAAAATTTATATCAGACCAGGACTGGAATTTTCTGCTTTTCGCAAACAGGAGACATCAGTGAGTATGAAAGTTTAAGTCAGGCTTCGAAATGAACGTGTATAGGTAACTGATTGCTAAAAGCGGGAAATAGGCTTTTAATTGTGATCCAGCAAATAATTTTCATTAGTCACAACATACTCGTACTTAACATTGCATGAACTGATAGAATGACGAGTTGAGAAGTCTTCGGTAATAGAGAAAGAACAATGTGGATTTTTATCAGGGAATATAGGATCATAAAATTACACATTGCTCTTCCATAGTGAAAAATGACAGAAAATAGTACAGGAAGAAGATTAATACTTCGGTATTTTTGACAAAGTAGGTAAGACAGAGAATGGCAAGAAATACTGACTAATGAAGAACTTGAATTGTTGTCAGCCAATCGTAAGATAGAGAAATAACGAGGGTGGCTTGAAAAGTTCTCGGAACAGAATAGAAAAAAGTACTTACATCACTGAAACTTTTTTCAATGTAGTCTCCTTGTAAATTAATGCACTTGGTCCAACGATGTTCCAGTGCCTTCATCCCATCTCGAAAATGAGTTTCCTCCAAGCCTGCAAAATAGTTGTCAACTCCGGCTATCAGTTCTTTGTTTGAAGTGAATCTTCATCCACCAAGAAAAATTTTCAGCTTCGGGAAGAGATGGAAGTCTGACGGAGCCATACCAGGTGAATAAGGCAGATGTGGCAACAATTCATACCTTAGTTTGTGTACTTTTGCTATGGCAATGGCACATGTGTGCAGGAGCTTATTGTCTTGATGGAAGATGACTTTCTTCCTTGCTAAACCTGGCCTTTTTTTCAATATCTTTTGTTGCAATTTGTCCAGGAGGTTAGCGTAGCATTCTCCAGTAATGATTTGCCCAGTGGGGAGATAATCTACAAACAGAACCCCATCACATCCCAGAACACTGGTGCCATGACCTTTCCCGCCGAAGGAATTGTCTTTGCTTTCTTTGGTGGCAGAGAATCAGCAAATTTCCACTGCTTTGACTGTTGTTTTGCCTCTGGGGTATAGTAGTGCACCCAAGTTTCATCTGTGGTCACAAACCGGCGCAAAAAAATCTTGTTTGTTTCTCCTAAAACGGGCCTAACATTGTTCTGATATGTCTATTCTCATGCATTTTTGATCCAGCATCAAGAGCTGCAGCACCCATCTTGCAGATAATTTTTTCATTTTTAATTCTTCAGTTAAAATGTGATATACCCTTTCAGATGACATGTGGCAAGCATGAGCAATTTGAAGCACTTTCAATTGCTGATCCTCCATGACCATTTTGTGCACTTCTGCAATGCTTTCTGGAATAGTGACACATCTTGGCTGACCACTGCGCGGATCATCATCTAAGCTCTCCCAACCAAATTTAAATTAGTTTGTCCACTTGGAAACAGTTGAATATGAAGGAGCAGAGTTCCTCAGTGTATTCTGGTAATTCTCATTAATGTCCTTTGCTTTCATTCCTTTCTTGATAAAGTACTTAATCACTGCTCAAATCCTTTTTTCCCCCCCTCCATCTTTGCGAATCACTACGCAGGAACAACAACAGAGCCACATCACCATCACAGCTCTCTTCCAAGGGCACTGATGTGGCTTATGTTTTCAGGCAACAGTCCAATGAATATCACGTGAACAACTCATTGTGCTAGTGCTGACCTCTTGTGGTGATTCTGAGAACTTTCCAAACCACTCTCGTAAGAAGAAGAAGGAAGTGCAGCAGCAGCAGCAGCAGCAGCAGCAGCAGTAGTAGTAGTAGTATCCTCGGCGTCTTTTGCCATGGCATATCTGAATAAATTCTTCTCAGTTTTCAGGCCATGTTTATTTGAATAAATTACTCAAGCTTTCCATGGCAGTCTCTGCCATCGTCATCAGGAGTAAAAACCACTAACTGCCGGAGCTGGCACAGTTTGCTGCTTATAAAGGCATGATTGCAGCATCTAGCAGCAGTCAGAGAGGGCCAAAATGAAGTGTGAATGGAAGATGAGTTTTGCAGCTGATAGCAGCTCTGGTCTGCCACGGAACTGAGTGACATCAAGTGGCACGAGGGGTTGACGCCATGTTTTGAATTGTCGCTCCCACCTCTCTACACGCATCAAGCATCCGTCTCTGCTTTCTTTCGATATCTAAAGCCCACCCCCAGGTGCTACTCATTGTGTACACCCTAGTCTCTGTCGCTGTTTTTTCTGATCTCAGCTACCTCCTATACAACAGAGTAACAGTACAGTGATGCAAGAGCCGAGACTCTCATCTTCTTAAACTGTATTTTGTGTCCGTTTTCCAGGCAATACGCAGTGACGGCCAATTTTTGAAGCTGCCTTTGCTCAATATTTTGCTTGTGCTCTGCACAACATGCCACACCTGTGTGAGTTGTTTGACCTGTATAGATGCTGCTGCATTTGCAAGGGGCGTCATTCACATTTGGCACACAAAGAGCTATGTCATCATTAGCAGTGCGCAGCATATCTCATATCTTGGGAGCAGACTGTAACACTGGTGTCAGTCCAGTCACTGCACCACACATCCTAACTTATTGCTCTTTGCCCCATAGTTCGGCAGGAAAGCAGCTGGCTTGGCCTCTTCTGCTGATTTACAATTCATCCTTCATTGGTGGCATCTGAAAGTCTGTGCAATGTCTCTCATGCTATAACCATTCTCTCTGAACAAGTCTCAGATGCTGCAGTACACACTGTAGATGGTCTTCATCAGAAATAATCTTCGCTCTGTGTACTAATGTGTTCAGATCCACTTTTTTTGTGTACAGGGTGGTGCAAACTATCGGTGTTCAAGTACCAGTCAGTGTGCATCGGTTTCCTGTACACTAAATGACCAAGCTGGCCTCTTGCCTTCCTCTCAACTAAAACAGCCATGTATGGTAGCTTGCTATCCATCTCGATCTCAGTAGTAAGTTTAATTTTGAGATGGACACCGTTCATGTGAGCGACAAACTGCTGCAGTGCATTTTCACCATTGGGCCATATCAGGAAGGGGTCTTGAAGCTTAGGAAGTAAAATGGATGCAACATTGCAGACTTCAGAGCCTACTCCATAAAGAATTTTATGAGTGCTGGAGACAGTGGTGATTCCATCGTTGTATTATCCATCCTGTCATAATATTCGCTGTGGTACAAAAAGTACATT